>NW_028227257.1:69987410-70424910 GCF_978045245.1 Mus caroli | reverse complement strand
CCTTGTTCAAAGAGGTAAGAAGGGGAAAGGGCAAAAGACACCTGTCAGCTAAGACAGATTCTCTTCATCAGTAAAACAATAGGTTCTCAGAAGCTCTGCTCTGACTCATCGCTCTCATTGACTTTCCTCCACCTTGCCCATATCAGCAGGCAATCTAGATTGTGTCGGTCAAAGGGAAACACACACACACACACACACACACACACTCACACCCCACACAAATGCACGCACCAATGCCTATTGTATCGAAACAAAACATGCCAGTCTCGGTCCTTCAAGCCTTCCAGGCATGGGAACATGGGTGAATGCAATGTGAATTGGTTAAAAAGCTTGAATAAGAAAATCATGCCGTGCCTGGCCCACAGCGGAGTGTCCAGTCACCTCTTTTCTCACTCTCCATGTTTTTCTTCTACTTTGCTCCTACATCTGGGTTTAAATGCTCTGAACACAGCAGCACTTCCAGAGTTAAGCACCCAGACAAGCAGGCAAGTCTGTATTCAGAGCTCAGAGGAAAGTTTATGAGGGAGGAATGTAATAGCCCCAGCTGGAGCGCCGCCAGAGGACTAGCAACTGCAACACCCTTATTTGCTCTGGGGAGGAGCAGCTTGGAAACTTTTTATGAGATTCCAGAAGCAGCAAGGTCATCGGTTTTACTGCCGTCCTGCTCCATTTGTAAATACAGCCTTTGAATGATAATGTTTGGGCTCCTTGACAAGAGCGAGGCTGGCAGTTAGCTCCTCTGCAGCAGGGGACAATAGAGTGAGAGATGTTCTGCTCTGTATGACGGTGAGCTATGCAGAGTAATTTTAGACCCCAACAAACAATGGTGATAAACCATTCCTCCTTTCAGAGAGCTTAATTTCTAAACGGCCTCACCATAAATTCCCTGGTATGTATCTGAGGCAGGTAATCTGATTAGTCAGGTCCCAAGAGAAGCAACACATGTTTACTGTCACGCTCATTTTCCAGCCAGCTGCAAGGGTCTGGAGGAGAGCTCTTGGTTAAGCCTGTTTGTTGTGATCCTGTCAAGGCCAAGGAGGGCTGTGTCCTTGCCAGGACCCACATATTCTTTCAAGCAAGAAACCTTTCTCTAATGACACCTGGTACTCTCTCTAACTGCTCACTAGACCATTTTTTTTTTTTTTTTTTTAAATCACAAATGAGAGTTTACTAGACTGGACACAGGAAACATTTGTCACCTTTTGGCCAGGTGCTAGGTCTTATGTGGCTTGCAGTTGACCATGGGAACAGGGTCATTTCACCCTTAGGATCCTGTTCTGGCTAGATGGCAGCAGAGGCAAAGGCAGCTTGTGGCACACAGACTCTGAGTGTGCAGCTGGTTTAGGTGCTGGTGTTTGTGGGATCTGAAACTATGCACAATTCCTTGTAGTCACATGAAGCAGGATAGATCTTAAGGTTCTCCTCTCTCCCTGTCTCTGTCTCTGTCTCTGTCTCTCTGTCTCTGTCTCTCTGCAAGAGATGATATTGAAAGCAAAGGGTTTAATGGAGAGTTTGTTTGAAGCAGATGGCAACCGCCTAGACATCTCTTCTCAAAGGAAGCTAGTTAAAAAGCTGTTCTCTGAAGACCTTGGTAAACTCTAGACAAATATCTTCCCTCTTTGGGCAATTAGAGGTTGCCCTTGCGATGGTACCTCACTGCCTATCACCTTAGTTAGGAGAAGCCAATTCCAACATTTATTTGCCTTTTTGTGAATATAGACAATTATGCTTCACTAACCTATCAACTTGTCAGTACATGGATTGCAGAATGTTTCTATGTAGTGAGTTGCTGACCAGTGGCAATTATATTTAATAGAGTTAAAACATCCTTGGCCACCACAGAGATCATTGACTTTCAAAATTAAAGTTTTGGTATCTAAAGTGCATACATAAGATTCAAAGATGTTCAGCACATATCACTAACTATGCATTACTGCTAAACTTCCATGCCTAACGTATGATATATGTTAATATTATTTACATGCTGCAATTAGACATTAGAAAGTATAATTTCTCTGTCTTTTAAAAATCAAAGTATAACTATGTTAAACATAAATGTTTAAAGCATGTGTGAGTTCTGTGTTGTTGAGGGGGTACATAAGGATGTGTGTATTTGGCCTTATCTTGGGAGACATTTAGCTTTCCTGAGTCAGGGACTCTGACTGAACCCAAAGCTTAATGATTGGACTACTCTGGCTTACCAGGGAACCCCAATCACCTGTGACACCACCTCTCCAGTGCTGGGATTAGAATAACATGCCCCTACACCTGTCACTTTATTTTTAACCTTGGTTCTGGGGATAGAATTCAGGTCCTTCTGCTTAGAAGGATAGAGTCTTATATGGATAGAGTCTTCTTCCCAGTCATGTGTGTATATATATACCTGGTTAGTTAGTACCTGGTTAGGGAATTATCTAATCATCTGTTTCCTAAATTATCTGAAGATTGATCCAGAGGAAAAATGTGGGGCAGTGTTGTCAGCCAGCACAGGAGATAGTCTTTAGGTTCCTAGGCACTCTTATATTTTTACAGAGTAAGAGAAGACCTAACTAGTAAAGATGTAGGAATAGAATGTAAGAAGGGAAGTGTCGCAAGGTCAGCAAGGTGGTAGGTAGAATATTGCATGCTATGAGAAGCCCTGGCTCTTCCCTGAAACTTAATGCCAACTTTGTGCTAAATGACTTCAGTAAATGTTTCCAAATGGTCTTTCTCAAGCTTCCCATTATTATTGCTACTCTGTTAAACGCACTTGTCAAGTCTGTAGAAATGTCTTACTGCCTGCCAGTGAAGCATCTGACGAATTCCCGGCTGGAAGTAACCATTAATTCCCACATGTTTTCCACACTTTCTTTTATACTCAAATCAGACCCCTTCATCTATCTATCTATCTATCTATCTATCTATCTATCTATCTATCTATCTATCTATCTATCTATCTATCTGCCTAATCTATTGCCATATCTACCCATCCATCCATCCATCATCTAGCTTTTTGCCTACTATGTATTTAATCCTGTGCTAGACACTCTATGATTTATGTCACCCAAGTGAATTTTCTGTGAATTTTCTTATTTAATCATCATACATTCTATCACACTAAAGATAAAGATGGAAACATGATGTTTTTGTAGATTTATAGATTCTGACCAAAATCAGAGTTCTATGAAATATCCAATATTCAATAATTTAAGAGAGTGGGCTACAATTAACCTAAATACTCAACTCAAAAGTCTATAATTTGAAGTAGAAAGGGCACATGGAGATCTTAGAAGCTAAAGAAAATGCATACTTTTGTAGTGAGATTAAGCTGGGGTGGAGGTCTGGGCATCTGTGAGTAGCTGACAGATCAAGGGGTGTATAACGCAAGTGCCAGGATTTGGCCGTGTCTCTGGTGAGCTTTTAGAGTCATTGATGTTACTGGAGAGATGGATCAACTGTTAAGAGAACTAGCTATTCTTCCTGAGGGCCCAGGTTCAATTCCCAACACCTATATGGTAACACACAACCATCTGTAACTCTAGTTCCAGCATATCCAATGCCTTTGGACGTCCTCAGGCACCAGACATACTTGCAAGCAAAACAGCTATACACACTTAAAAAGCCACCCAAACTTTGACCATCAGCAACACCAAGAATGCTGAAGCAATAGGTTCTTGAACTTCTTTGGATGGCATATATATATATATATATATATATATATATATATATATATATATATGTATATGTTTTTATTAAGTGTGCCATCTAAGAAGCTTATATTCTCAAAACTTCTCAGTAGTTCTTTTTCATAGTCCAGCATGGGGTAAAACATAGAGGACTCAATATGTGTATCAGATTAAAAAGATTACAGCACTAATTCCTGAGGAAGGATGGCTGGTGCTGAGATGCATATAGAATGTCATCTTTCTGTGGCTCCATTAAGTTTTGGGAGATGCTGAGCTGTAGCCTTGGCCTTTGAAGGTTCATGCTGTACTGGTGTGGCTGCCCTGTGCAAGCTGTGTGCTGTTAGTCTTACTTTACTCTTTGACTCCATGGGTTCCCGTTTCCCTGCTCTTAGGAGAAAGGCCAACCTCCCTGGTGAAGCCCATGTGGTCTAACCCTGTCTACCTCTGCTCTGCCCTCTCTGAGGACACTAGTTTCATTTAGTTCTTTTACTGTACAAAGTCTTCCTTTGGTCACTCCTGAGGCTCCTTGAGCTTTTTCTTCAGACACTTGCTAGAATAGATTTTTAATTGTAATCACACAATATCTTCCTGCTTTGTTCACTATCGGTACGGGCTTAGCAAACAGACGTGTTTATTTTTGTTAACATTAGCATTTAGTGCTTATCTGTTATTGAGATGGTGAAGGAATGCACGTGAATCTCGGCTTTCTGGTGAGCTTTTGGACTGGCTGAATCAACATTCAGCCAGGAGGGATTATAGATGAAATGCTATCAGACAGATAGAGGACATAATGTCTGTGATTCTTTCCAAGCCAATGAGCCTTTTCCTTCAAAAAGGCTTTTTGTCAGTTTGCTTTAGCCATTGCTTTTGTCTTTATTATGGAGAGAGAGACAGATAGAGAAAGAGAAAGAGAAAGAGAGAGTGAGAGCTGAACTTTAAAGTGATGCAGAAAGACCAGGAATGCCCTAGAAATGACTGTTGTTTCCCCATTTGCCTTACTCAAACAAGTGAGGCCTCTTTTGGAAGGGAGGTGAGGGTCCGTTGCAAATGTCAAACTCTTGAACATCAATGAGTTTTGTATTTCCCAATGAAGGTTTATGATTAAACTCCAACAACTCAAACGCACCATCCGTGAAGAATGCCAGCTCCAACTGGTAATTCTTGTTTTTTTTTTTTTTTTAATCTCCTCCTCCTTTATTTAAAAAAATTCCCTGCCTCTGAATTTCTCAAGCCACAGGCACGAGTGGGGGTTTGTTTGCATTCTGATGACACAGAAACACTTGCCCACGAATGGAATGGAAGCCTATACTGACCATTGCAGGAAAAGACAAAGTGTCTGAAGCTAGCGATGCAGGTAGTCTCTACAAAGTGTGAGGACCATTCTTTCTTACTCAGAAAGCCTGGGGCAACAGTGGCCTCTACCTGGAGATGGGGTGAGTTCCTCCAGTACCTTCAGCTGTGGTTGCTGGATGCTGGCTGGCATTGTAGAGTTAAAAGGTAGCATATTGAAGTCTACACACCATCTCTGTACCCACACTTGCTTTCCTTCTCTTGCTCAGATGATGTCATTAGCATTTATGTGGTATGCCAGCATTTATGTGGTACTCTCATGGCTCCTGTATTATTCTAATTATTCCCAACAATGTTGTCAGGTAGGTTTTACAGCACCCACTTTTCTGGTGGGAAAACTGAGCTCACAAGAGCGTTTTAACTTGCTTAGCACACACCATTATGAGGTACACGAACAAGCAGTCTAAAGTCACATTGGTCTGCTCCCAACCTTCTGACTGCCACTGAGTCTAATAGAAATCCCAGCAAGGGGTAGGGGTCTGGTCCCTTCTTCCCAGGGGCCTTCTCTCTAGGAAAGCTATCATGATCTCTGTGTGTATTAGTTCTACTGTTATGTTACTGACTTCTGTGTATAGTCAGAAGCCAGGGTCGATTTTTTCTTTCAGAGGGGCCATTCCCAGCAAAGCAACCAGCTGTCTTCCAAGCCCTTCAGACTCCCATAATACCGCACTCTCATAGACCAAGAGTTCTGTTTTAAGGGTGACTGGTTGGCCTGAATAGGTAAAGCAACCTAATAATGCCCTAATGAAGAGTTTGGAAATCCACTTGGAGCTTGTGATGTTTTTAAGCTCCATCTGATTGGTGAAAAGATTTCAATCACTATGTTCAGACGAGAAGGGCAATCAGGATGGAGGCAAAAAAGGTGAGCTTTCTCTTTGAGGAAGTGACTGGGCAATGTGTCTGTCAAAGTGTGCTTAGGAAGAGGGAGGGCTTTGAAGACAAAGCAGTGGCGTTTAGGCCCTTTTTACAGTTTGTTACGGATATAAGACCATTACTGCTTAGATAATGGATCTCAGATGTCCTAGCAGGTGTCTTCAAAATTCCAGTGACAGACAAAGCAGGGGCGGGGGGGGGGGGGGATGTTGCTGCAGCTTCTAAACTATGAGACACTAACTCTCTGGTCTTTCCCCTCATTGCTTTGCTCAGAGAAAAGAAGCTAGCCTAAGGCATCTGGAAATGTTCCTACTAACAGTTTTATCTCACTTTACAATATCTTATTATTATAAAGAACAAACAAAAACCAACCAACCAACAAAACCCCCTTTATTTCATACAGGCAATTCAATAATCATATGTGTATTTTTGATACCTTCTATGAATAAAATATTACTTCTATCTCAAAATTGGATTATGATATGTAGGCCACAGCTTTCCATTTCTTAATATAGCAATATTATCTTTCTGTGATGGAAACACTTCTCTTTTATTGTACTATATTTATTTAGGTGTGTGTGTGTGTGTGTGTGTGTGTGTGTACCTGTGGTGACCAGAGGTAAACATAAGATGTTTTCTTCCATCTTTGTATCCCCCCACCCAACTGCTTCAGGCCTGTGCTTGTTTTTTTTTTGTTTTTTTTTTTTTAATCCTGGGTTCCTGAGATCAAGGTCCTTGTGTTTGTATGGCAAGCAATTTATCAACAGGCCCATCTTTCTTTATCAAGTACACACTCCTTTTATTCCTTTAGTGAGTCACTTGCTGTTGAGAATTCTGGTTGTTTACCAAAACCTGCTATTGTTAGCACCACCAGAGCAAAGCTACATGGATGTGTGCAGGACATATCCTTAGGACATATCTTCAGGACATATCCTCAGGAGGAGTGCTCAGAAGTCGCAGTTCTACCCGACTTTTGAAAATGTGTGTTTGAATTCCTCTTTAGGCAAGTTGCACTGATTTATGCTTTGCCCGTGGGTGGGCGTTTTCTCACACTTCAGCATTTACACAGACTTCTTAACTTACTAATTAGTAATATGTGAAGAAAATGGACAAACTTGACAGCAGGAATTTCAATTTGGTAGACATTCATGGACAATGAATAAGCAAGGTATTCTGCAATCTGCAATAACACCAGTGTAGCTAGTCACTCTTTGCTATCTATGTGAGATTAATTCCAGAACCCTTTTGGATATGAAAATCTATGTCTATTCAAGTCCCTTATAGAGGTGCAGTAGTTCAACATAACAAAGCATGCCCTACTCTACTATCTAACACTAACACTCTACTATCCTAACTCCATGTGACTAGTTGTTATGCTTATGTTTAGAGAAGGATGACAAGACAGTCTGTGTATGTTTGATGTGGCAACTTTTTAAAAGTACTTTTAATAAGAAATTTGAATGCACAACTCTGTCTGTATGGAGAACAGGTCAGAGCAGAAAGACCAGCAATGGTCTTCAGGAAACTCATGGCGTAGTGGGTGAACTGGATGCAGATGAGTAGCCTGTATTCTAAAAATGCAGACAGCCTAAAGCTGAGGCTGGAAGGAGAGAGGAGGTCCGGTCCTGAGTTCTTCTCTCAGAGATGTGCTGCTCTCTGGACAGTGGTAGCTATCAAGGCCTTTGAAGTGGACTGACTGTTGTGTGTGGATTTGAGTTTTTGGAAAATCCTTCTGGCTGCACCTTCTTTTGGCTCTTCTCTTGATCATATGTTTGTTTTGCTTAACTCTAGTGAGGAAGGCAAAAAAGGAGACAGGCTGAAAGGCGGAACAGGGAAGTGGAAAGTTTGAACACATTTTCCCAAATTCTTTTAGGAGGTAAAAACTCCTCGCTTGCATAGTTTTGTGTATTAAAATTTATTTTGAAGATATTTGAGAAGGATAATAATGAAAATTTTAATAATCTCACCCAGTTCTATGGTTCGTAACTCCCTTCCCTTCTTTCCTTTACAGAGAGAACACCTCCAGGGCTGTTAGACTCTCTGGCCATGACTCATGGTACACAGGCCCACACAAAACCAGGAACCTTGCCTAATTATGACTTTCAGTCTCTATATAAGCAGACGTTTGGGCCCTGGAGATAAGAGACGTGCAGTTAATCTGGAAGGCCAAAAAACAAAACAAAACAACAAAACAAAAACAAATTTTAAAAATCTCACAAGTATGAATGCTTAAAAACAATTCTTCCTTTCTTAAGTACACAGTAAGTTCCTTTCTTAAGAAACACAGTAAGATACACATGAGACCCCATGAACCTGTTGTCAGAACAAAATTTTCCTGCTAATAGACATCTCTTCCACACTGTTACCAACACATAACCAATCCCAGGTTTATGCTTGGTCCTGGGGCTGGAGAGATGGCTAAGCAGTCAGTGTGCCTTCCCTTACAGATGAGCTGAGTTCAGTTTCTAGAACGAAGTCAGAACGCTCACACGAGACCCCACACTGTCTTCTGGTTTCTTTGGACACACATACACTTGTGGTATATACTCACATAGTCACGAAGGCATAGCCATAAAAAATTCTGAATTTGCATATCAGCTGCCTCTAAAAACCAAAAACTAGGTTTACCCAGAATTCTTTTGTTGTAGATAATTTTTACTGATTGTTCTTATACTGATTTATACATTGACCTGGAGTCTTTTCATCTCTTTTCTTAAATGTAAATAACAATAAAAATTGGGGTAATCTAATCCTTATATACAAGAATTTCTAATAGGCACAATTTCCGCTGTCATAGCTCATTCAGTTAAAATGGACCAGTCTTCGCAGTCTACTTTTGTTAATAATCCATTTCTTGATCTTGCAGCATTACTTAATTGGAGACTATAAAGACATAGCCGGGTGATTCTTGTTCATTGGCTTCTGCTTAAGATAATTGAAACTCTCAACTGTCACTACTTAAAAATGCTGACAAATTCTCCTCGTGAGCCATCTCTCTCTATATTTTTTAACTCTCATACTGTTAAAAAATGTCTGTTTCCCCCTATGTGCAGCTGGAAACTCCCCACTGCTTTTCCGTCTTGCTGTTTGTGAGCAGGTCTATGATATCTCATTTGAGGATAAGCTGGCAAGGAACATCAGCTCATCCAATGCCCCTGGCTCTGCCTCAGTACTACGATCACACCGGGCTTAGTTCAGAATTGATGACCCTGTCCCAGATGATATTGTGGATGGAGGACTTAAATGGCCCAAGGTGACCCTTCATTTTAAATTCGGTGAAATATGGGAGATTCCAACCATTTACCCTCTACCCCAAACCATCCTTCTTAATGGAAATATCAGGGGCTTTCTGTTTGAAAATGCAGTCTGTGTGGATGGACCAACAGAGCATGCTCTGAGAGAGGTGATGTTTACCGTGGAGCAAAATGGAGGCTGCTGGAAAGTCCCTGCCGATTTAAAGTCCAGGTGCCCAAAATCTAGATTAAAATCAAACTTAAAATAATACCTTTCTGTCCACAAAGAAGAACTTAGAGAGACGTCAAAGCATGACCATGTGGAGGGGTGGGGTCTTGTCAACCAAGGCCCAACCTCAACTGCCAGTGCTGGAGAGGACAAGGATGTGACCGAGAAAAGGAGATTTATGTAAGTATTTAAGGAACCGAAGCCCTAACAATTGGTAACGTCGAAGTGAAAAGTAGGCAAATACAAAGTAGGAAACTTACTTAAGAAACTTCCTTTCTTAGTTGCAATATCAACATAAGGATCTACAATTACAAAATATGTTCCAGAGGTTCACTTGTGTGAGGACACTCAAGGACTAGATAATTTAAATAACTTGTCTGTGACAAGGAAATGCACATACAAACACACACATAAGCATATATGGAGACTGTCTACACTAACTAGGTCAATATACTGTATACACAAGTGAAGGGGAATCTCCATTTTCCACAGTTGGAGGAAGAGGCAGTTAATAGATACATAAGTAAATAGCGTTTTTCCTTTAAAAGGGCAGTAACCATGACCCCCAAAATTTGCTATAATGAATGTTATGAAAACAGGATAGATTCAATCTTAGGATTCTTTTCATTTTCACCTGTTACCTTGAACATTAATGCCTTGTTCTTAGCCAGCACAGTGCCAAGGCTCCGCCAGGCTTCCTGTTCCTAACGAACATTACTAATTATTTTGTTGTTGTTGTTAATTTTTACCTCCAGAGAATCAGCACTAGAAACTGTCTGAAGGAAGTAGAAACTCATACATTTTGTTTTGTTTGTTTCTAGATGAATAAGAGTGTTCCAGTGTGTCTCTCCATCTGGAGTATTTCAGAGCACATACACAGTGAGTATGAAGAGCACACAGTCATGGGGCTGGGGTGGTGGCGGGACCAGACCGTCGTTTGCTCATAGTCCCATAAAAGATCAGGGATCGTTTGACAAGGAAAAAGAAAGCCATTAAAGAGTTTAAGACCACAGAGTGACAGGATTGGATGTGGGGTTTTAAGATCACCCACGATGGCTGCTTCATGTAATTAACACATTAGGAGGACCAGTGACAGGAGTGCAGCCTCTGATTGGGTCTCAGACTTTTCCCAGTTCCCAGACATTGGACAGTAATACACATGGCCGGGAAGAGTTAAGAGCACGAATAGCTTTACTTAAAGTACAAGGTAATCGGGTTTCTTTGCATCTCTGAAGTCAGTCTGGACAGGGAGGGCAATATATGTCAATAAATATACATAACAAGATGAGGTCTGTAAGAAACCATAGATGGTGTGAACATCCTTGCTAGTGATGACTGGACTCCGTTGCTGTTAGTCAACATCAGGACACTGCACCAACAACATAAAGTTCATTCATTTGTACAATGCTTTTTCCAGTGGGTGTTCAGCACTGTACCAAATGCTAGAGACAAAGATTAGAACAAGGGAGGCAGAAGCCAGAATTCCCTACAGTGAGATCTTAGAGTAAAAAGTAATGACCAAGTGAACAGAAAAACAATTTCAGTGGTGATAAGAAGTGGGAAGGCAATAAAAGAGTGTTTGTCAGAAGGGCCTTCCTAGGGGTGTGGGTCTGTGGGCTGTTCCTGGTAATCCGGCACATTTCTGGGAAGGTGACTTTTGTACTGAGATAAGAAGGAAACAATTGCACACAGTGGGAGAGAATGAACCTGCCTCACCAGGCTGCTATCCCGAAATGCAACAAGCTTGGAAAAGGACAGGGTTGCTCTTGTGATTGAAGGGGCAGAGGAGAGTAGATGCATGGAAAACCAGACAAGAGGAGAGCCATGACCGGCTTGGCAGCCATTTTTGTACGGTTCTTGGATTTTGTTCTAAGAGCAGCTTGAAAGCCCTTGAAGACTGAATGAAGGAGAGTTGAGCATGCCGAGGAGAACAGGGATAATAACAGGCTACAAAGCACAGAAGTTGACAGAACAGTGGTCCCACTGCAAGGGGGAAACCGGGGTGGCTTAGGTGAGGGAGGTGCTCCCATTAGCATCTTGGAAGAAGGTAACATTTCAACATGGAGGTGAAGCCGAGGTTTCAGGGGCCATCATTGCAATTCATGGCAGCAGAACCTGTGCTGTGCCTCACTGTTTCTCTAACAGGGATGGAGGAAAGTCTGAGTGTCCTGGGCAGGCTCATAAAGTCACTTCGTTTGGAAAAAACAAAACAAAACAAAACAAAACAAAACAAAACAAAACAAAACAAAACAAAACAAAACAAAACAAAACCCTTTACTTGCTAACTACTGAGAGGTGAGAGAATCACACCTATAAAGAAGGGGAGCCTAGGACAGAAGGCTGGGTTTCCTCCCTTGTCATAAACTGTTCAGCTCTAGCTTCAACTTGTACATTACCTTAGCTGAGGAACACTCTGTGTCATACATAGGCCCCAGGCAGCTTACACGGTAGGTCACTTGTCAACTGCCTCCTGAAGTGGCAGGGAGGTGTCACCTTCCATCATGCAATTGCCTTAACATTTTTTTTCTAGCAGAAACTGGGATTTTTAGAAACCATTGAAACACAATTTTTAGTGAAGAATCACATTACAACCTGCATGATTCAATTTTTTATATAATTTTATATTTTCATGTTTCTTATGGTACCCCCAAATCAATGGGAACGCAATGTCTGAAGATATGAAGATATAAGGATGCTTAAAAGAAAAACCAAAGAAATGAGGAGGGTGGGGGTCTTTTCGCAGCTGGAGGAATTAGGACAGGAAACACAATTCGTCCATGTAAATCCTACTGCTATCCTTTATTTTTTTTATATACATATTTTAAAAACATGCGATGATTTCCCAAGAAGAAAGAGAAAAGGAAAAGAAACCATGAAATACTTTTAAAAGAAGAAGTTTTTCAAGGCATTCCAGTTGTCCTAGATTGTTCTGTGTCCCAATTGTCTGATGTGGGAGTCGTTGTGGCCTTCAGAACAGGAAACATATGGTTCTATGTTTCACAGGGCACTGATCTGCCTCAGGGTTATAATGCTCTGAAAATTCTCCCCCTCTACCCCCTTCCCTATGCTACGTGACCTCGGCCAGGTTATTTCCCTTGGGTGGGATTTAGTTTTGCTAATGCAAAAGGAAAAAGAAAGGATGCCTGAACCATATTCTGCGCTCACAGCAGACATGAGCAATCAATCATCCATGTACTCTCTATAAATTAGAAGATCTAAGCGTTTTGAACATAGACTTTGGCAATGGATTAAAGACAATGAGAGCCGGTAAGTCTGTGTCCTTAATGCTTAGTCTTTAAAGTCCCTTCAAATTTGTTCACCCTTTCTGACCTTTCCTGTCCATTTTACATTCAAAGCTACTTTAACTATTTTGTGGGGGCTCTCTAAAAGAATGTTTCATTTGTACTGACCCACAAATTGTCATGTTTCAAAGTCAATGGACACTAGATTGACAGTAAAAATGGGCTGAAAGACACTGTTTCTTTTACTTTTATGCAACCATATCTCAGATCTAGAATCCAGCAGCTCCAACTGTTCCGTACTAACTCCATTCAGCATGCTATACCCGTATATGCTAGGACTGGGCCTTATTTATTGCTTGAAGCTTGTGGAAAAACTAGGAGAACCCAGAAAAGCCTTTTGTAGGAGTGAAGAAGAGGGAGGTGGGGCAGAGATGCAAGACAATGCTGTCCCAAGGTCTGAGCAAGGACAATGTTAGAGAGGGGGTTAAAGGCCGCAGAAACGGCACAAGTTGTTTTTCAAGGCTGCAGCTTCTCAGCGATTAACTTCGCCAAATGAACTAAGGGACTTTACTTATTCTGAGATTCCTAGTCTTTTTTCTTTTTTTCTTTTTTTCTTTTTTCTTTTCTTTTTTTTTTTTTTTTAAGGAGCAAGAGCGCAGTAACACCAGTGAGATATTTTGACAGGCGAGCACCACGCGCCCTCTAGTGGCGGCACACAAGTAACCAGGGCGATCCCTGAGTTTATGCTTTTTCTTTTGCTTGGTTTGGTAGTCCGGGATTCCAGATACATCACTTTTCAAATGTTGAAATGCTACCCAGGAGTTTTATGTAGTGCTAACAGTTTATAAGGATCCCCAAACTGTAAAATAACTTGTCAATTTTTTTTTTAAATTGTAACTACAAAGATGAGAGTTCAATGGGCTGATGCTGTGAGCTTCACCTTTAGTTTTTTACTCTATTCTTTTCTGTAGCTTGTCTTTCTTGTAACAATACATTTTGGATATCTGAGTTATCAATAGACAACCTCTTGTAACTTGGTCTTTCACTCCACATAATGCCACTCACAACTGGCTTTATTATGCTGTTGCTTGTTTCTCTGTTGTGAAGGTATACCAAACGGTAAAGTTCTACAACTCAGTAGAAAGACGGTGATTTTACTAAAGATTGAGTCAGTTATTCTCGGAAAAGGTCCATGCAATGCTGCAGGTGTCTGTGCTCCATTGCAGAGAACTGGAAACTGCATGTACTCACCAGGAGTTCAACCTGGTGCCCTGTTAAATTGTCCTTTGGTGTTGGCTCTACTTCATAAGACATTGATTCCTATACATTGGAGGCTGACCTTTTCTTTCTCATTTTAAGTAACTGTTTCTATAGGATGATGTTCCTTTAACTAACTTGGAAACTCAGAGTTGGCATGGGACTTTTAAGTACTTGCTCTAATATACCGAACACACAGTGGAACAAAATTAAATATATATATTTAAAACTATCTTTTTTATTTTTAGGTATTTTCTTCATTTACATTTCCAATGCTATCCCAAAAGTCCCCCATACCCTCCCCCCACCCCCTACGCACCCACTCCCACTTCTTGGCCCTGCCATTCCCCTGTACTGAAGCATATAAAGTTTGCAAGACCAATGGGCCTCTCTTTCCACTGATGGTTAACTAGGCCATCTTCTGATACATATGCAGCTAGAGACACGAGTTCTGGGAGGTACTGGTTAGTTCATATTGTTGTTCCACCTATAGGGTTGCAGACCCCTTTAGCTCCTTGGGTACTTTCTCTAGCTCCTCCATTAGGGGCCCTGTGATCCATCCAATAGCTGACTGTGAGCATCCACTACTGTGTTTGCTAGGCCTCACAAGAGACAGCTATATCTAGGTCCTTTCAGCAAAATCTTGCTAGTGTATGCAGTGGTGTCAGCGTTTGGAGGCTGATTATGGGATAATCCATCCCAAAACTGTCTTTTTAAACAAAGATTTCGGTATGGGTGCTCACAAAATGTGCCGCACCGCTTCAGGCCGTTGAGAGAAACTGCGGTAGCACACAGATTATTCAAATGCTCTACCTCTGGATTGTAGTGGTCCCCCTCTCCTCTCTTTCTCTGAGGTAGGATCTTGCTATGTAGACCAGGCTAGCCTACATCTTACAGTGATATTTGTGTCTTTCTGCTTCTCAACAGGGATTATAAGTGTGAGCTACCATACCTGGCATTTTGGAATTTTATTTGTTTTTTTTTTTGGGGGGGGGTGTCCTTGGAGGCAGGGTCTCATGAGACCTACAGTAGCTTGGAGCTCACTATATAGCTGAGGATGGCACTGGCCTCCAGATTCTCTGCTTTTACCTCCCAAGTGCTCGGATTACAGGCGTGGGATTCACACCGTTCCCCACCTTTAACTTATTTTTGTAGATACATATGTGCATGTGTGTGCAGCATATTTATGTGTACATGGGTACATGTGTGTGCACTAGTTTGTAGAAAACAAAGGACAACTTCAGAAGTTATTCCTTAGGTGGGGTGGGAGGACATTTCTTAGGTGCTATCCTTTTGAGACAAGGTCTCTCAATGGCTTGCTACTTACAAAATTGGAAGGACTGGTTGTCCTGCAAGTCCTAGGATGCAGTTTGTCTCTGCTTCCTTAGCCCTAAGGTTGCAACTATGTATCACCATGCTTAGCTGTAACTAGGAATCACCATGCTTAGCTGCAATTAGGAATCATCATGCTTAGCTGCAACTATGTATCACCATGCTTAGCTGTTACTATATATCACCATGCTTAGCTGCAACTATGTATCACCATGCTTAGCTGTAACTATGTATCACCATGCTTAGCTGTTACTATATATCACCATGCTTAGCTGCAACTATGTATCACCATGCTTAGCTGTAACTATGTATCACCATGCTTAGCTGTAACTATATATCACCATGCTTAGCTGCAACTAAAAATCACCATGCTTAGCTGCAACTATGTATCACCATGCTTAGCTGTAACTAAGTATCACCATGCTAAGCTGTCCTTCCTCCCCATTACATGGATTCTGGAGATCAAGCTTCAGGTTCTCATGTGTGCTCAAAACGAATAGTTTAATAGTAAGTGGTCTGCCTCTCACCCTCGCATTTAATGTTGAGATAGGGTTTCAAAAGTTATTCAGCCTGGTCTTGAACTTCCTCTGTAACCTAGATAGGATTTCACTAAGTTGTCCAGCTTTGCCTTGAACTTTTCTGTAACCTATGGAGGCCTTGAATTTATGAATCTTCTGCTTCTGCCTTCTGAACATCTGGGAGTACAAGCCTATGCCACCAGACTCAGGTATGTACGTGTGTGTGTGTCCTCCTATGAATGGAAATAGCAAAACCTTGAAAACTTTATGCCTTCATGGCCAACAGGCCTGAGTACCGAGAGAGCCAGGCCCTTCTTCAGATATCCACTGGATTGGAGACAATCAGCAGCTTGCAGTGTGGACTGTACTTGACAATGTTGGCAATGATGAACTTGAAGATGTTCACGTTTCGTTGGATCAGGTTGAGTCGGCTCTCCTCCTCTTGCTGACGGGTCCCCGCGGTGATGATGACCAACTTGGAGTTCGCAGTTACACAATAGTCTTTGCTGGAGATAATTTTTGGTATTTTAAGGAAGAGGCTGCCATGCTGGAGATCCATCATCTCGCCCTTTGGTTTCCATGACGTCAACAAGGGCAAGCTCGTCTGCCAAGTCCTTCGTTAAGATACTGATGGCACAAGCCATGCCAACAGTACCAACCCCAACAACTGTAATCTTGTTCTGGGGAACCTGTTCTTCCTTAAGAAGATTCACAATCAGCTGGTCCTTGAGGGTTGCCATCTTGGACTTTGAATCTTTTGAGACCGCTAGTGCACGATGGGGGGTGAGGGCGCGCAGAAGCAGCGTGGCTCAGTAGCAGTGGCTCCAGCACCTTTCCGCAGTTATTATTTGATAGGATTTGTCATCCAAACTGGGCCGTGCCACTCTTATTCCTGGTACAGAGTCAGTAGACAAACTACTTCAGTACATGACCCAGCACTTTGCTTGCTTTATATCCAGAGTCTAAAAAAAACCACCCCTGCCTATCCTTTAACCAAGGGCTTACTTGTTGTATTTCACAGATAAAGAAACTGAGTTATAAAAAGCAGGTGGCAGGGTCAAAGCTTGAGTGCAGTCTTCAGTCTCTATCCAGCTTTTTCCTCTCAACCCAGCCCAGGCCATCTGGGAGAGGCAGGGACTTTAATGAAATCTGACTGTTGGCCTTGGGTGTTGGACTCCTTCAGTATGTCTGGAAACAAGGAGGAAACTTACTGACTGGAACTTCCTACATCAATACTGAATTGACACAGGAGCTAACTGATAGTGTGTTCCAGTAGCAGAAAGAGGAAATGCATGAGGCAGCTCGATTGTAATTAAGAATGAGTGGAAAACAGGAAAACAAATGGTCTCACAGGCAGGCCAAATATGGTGTTGCTTGGATGAGTTCCTTCCTGCTCTTGGCAAAGTAGTTACCATTCATGCCTCAGAAGGCGCTCAAGATGTCCAGTGCTCCTGGAGGCTCTAACAGTGGGTTCATTGAACAGTTCAACAGACTGTGGACTGTAGTATGCAAAGCACTGGGGTAGAGGGGGGCTAGGAGGAGCAGAAGCAGAAATGAATGTAGTAGGTTCCCTGCTTTGGATTTGCTTCTGGTCTCATGGGAAAGACTGTTCTGGTAAACAACTTCTTGGAACATGAGGCAGAATGAAGTAAGCGCCATAACTGAGGGAAAAAGTAAGATCCCTGAGAGCCAGCGGCCAGAGAACGCTTTCCAACAGGGATAATGGAAGCTTCAGGTGGGGAAGAGATTTATTGCAGGCCTCGAAGGACAGTGGAATTTATCTGGAAGAGAACAGGGGGAAAATTCTGGGCTCAAGGCCTAGAGATCACAGGCTTATTTCATATGTTCTAGTTTATTAGGGGACCATGGTAGGGTGAGCAAGCTGTGATCAGCTGGAGCCAAGAGAGGGCCAGGCACAAAGAAGAACAATGGAGAGGTGGCTTTCATGGGCTTATATTCAGGAACTAGGGAGGAGTTGGCTCTATTCTACTACTCAATTCTCCTTACTGAATTCTTAATGGGAATAGAATTGAATAGAAGCAAATTGGGAAATTAATTAGATCTCTGAGTACCTAGTAACCCTCAGCAGAGGTCTAGGATGAATGCTGACAAGATCAAAGACTAACTTGATTTTAAAATTATACAACAGTGCTCGACTCTTAATCTCTCTGACAAGCTCAGTTCTGTACATAGGCAAAGAATAGCTTGCTCAGGCATGCATATGAAAATATGATATGGATATTCCTCCTGGATTACATTCCTAGCTGTGTGGAGACGTTAAAGGTACAGAAACACAGGTACCTTTAACAAAGTGATCTGACACCAAAGAAAATGTGACATGAACAGTGGTCCAGAAATTTGAGTAATCACAAAGGGTGTTGTGGAAGGGATGGTAGAGGTTTTCATAGCATCTGGAGGGGTTGGAAGCTTCCTGCCTCTATAGACAACAGTGCACAGGAATCCAGAAGCAGATCCAAGAAACACAGCTTATAACAAAGTCTGTAGCTAATAAGGTTAGCAGGGTTTATGAGGCAGAAAATGGTAACTGGTAACAGGGCCAAAAAGTTAGTGGGAAATAAAGATCAGGAAAGATGGGAGAAGGAACTCCAGTTCCAGAGGATTCAACTCCCGTTCTGCTTTCTTAGTGCTCTCTTGAGATCTCATCCTTGGTAAATCTCAGACAATGACACTTGTATGCAGCAGATCTGGTAGTAACCGGAGTGGGAGTTTGGGAGGAGATGTATCTGCAGCTGTTGGAAGTAGAGTGGGAAGAGGATCTTCAGGTTTTCCTGCTCCCAACTCTTATTAGTAGCAAGAGTGCTTTGCCATTTTATGTGCTATTGTTTATTTGACAGGCATGGTAGCACATGATTGTAATCAAGCCTGGACTGCCACAACCAACAGACTAAATAGATTATGCCTTTTAAAGAAGGGGTTTCCCAGAAGTTTGGAATCCCAAGATCCAATTCACAGACCACATGAAGCTTAAGAAGAAAGAAGACTACAGTGTGGATACTTCCATCCTTCTTAGAAGGGGGATCAAAATACCCATTGGAGGAATTACAGAGACAAAGTTTGGGGCAGAAACTGAAGGAAAGGTCATACAGTGACTGTCCCACCTGGGGATCCATCCCATATACAGTTACCAAACCCAGGCACTATTGTGGATGCCAACAAGTGCTTACTGACAGGAGCCTGATATAGCTGTCTCCTGAGAGGCTCTGCCAGTGCCTGGCAAATAGAGAAGTGGATGCTTATAGCTACCCATTGGACAAAGCAGAGTCTCCAATGGAGGAGCTATAGAAAGGACCCAAGGAGCTGAAAGGGTTTGTAGCCCCATAGGAGGAAAAAACAATACGAACCAACCAGTACCCCAGAGCTCTCAGGGACTTAAACTACCAACCAAAGGGTACACATGGAGGGACCCATATCTCCAGTGGCATATGTAGCAGAGGATGACCTTGTGGGACATCAATGAGAGGAGAAACCCTTGGTCTTGTGAAGGCTTGATGCCCCAGTGTAGGGGAATGTCAGGATAGGGAAGCGGGAGTGGGTGGGTTAGTGAGTAGGGGAGGGGGGATGGGAAGAGGGGGGTTTCAGAGGGGAAATAAGGAAAGGGGAAATTTTTGCAATGTAAATAAAGAAAACATCTAATAAAAAAAGAAGGGTTTTGATGATTTGAACTGTTGGAAAACTATTTATTTTTGTGTGTATGTATGTGTGTGTGCTCCAGTGAGTTCACACACATCGAATGTGCGCATTGCCTGTATGGGCAGAAGGGAGTTTTGAAACACCTGTAACTGGAGTGGCAGATGTTTCTGAGCTGCCACCTGGGTGCTGAGGACTGCGCCTGGGTCCTCTGGAAGAGCAGCAAGTGCTCTTAACTACTGAGCCAACTTTCCAGCCCTTTGAAAACTCTTTGTATGGAACAAAAAACATTGAAACCAGCAAACAAGATGTTTAATTTCAAGTCTAGCTATATGAACTTCAATGGTAGTATTTGTGCAATTTTAATGTGATTACTAGTCACAATTTGTTAAATTAGATGTTCTGTATGTATTTTTATACGTATATCTATCTTATAAGATACTGCTGAGTTTCTCACATTAGGCATAGATAGTAGGCTGATTTCACTCAAAATCACTGTACAGCTGAAGATGATTTTGAACCTCTGATTTTCTTGCCTCCGTATCACAAGTGCTGGCATTACAGGAATGGGCATTGGTGTCCAGATTATGTTCTATGGGGATCAAATGCAAGGTTTCCTAAGTGCGAGGAAAGCATGCTATGTTACAGCCTTCACCTCTCAAAATCATGTGGAGAATTATTCTAAACCAATAAAAAAACCTTCTAGAAAACAATGAATTTTCTCTAAGCATTTGATTGGTTTTAGAAGATCTAAAAGAGATGGCCTTAGGTGACCCCTGTGAACAGAATAATAAGCATTCCCTTTTATTAAGCATGTGGTGTGTGCCAGGTGTTATCTTGCTGAATCCTTAAGTGGGGGCATAATTACTCTAATTTTATGGTGGAGGGAACTTAACCTTTAGATTGTTAAACCTTTTATGCAAATGTTTCTGGTTCTACATGCAAGGGTGAACACTGGCAACATTTGATGGTTGGAATAGTCTTAGAATTTTGGAGCTGCAGCTTAGAATTACCTTGAAACTCTTCCCTTCCTGAGATGCCAAGTGGAGAATGAATGGACCACTGCTTATTAGAAAAGTGAGTCTCAGAAGGCTCGGGCAGGTAAGAATAGTTTCAGCACCCCTCTACCCCAGGAATAGAGGACAATTTTGGGCCAGTGCTGGAGGTTGGTCACTCCATGGAGCCCTGGTGTGAATTTCCAGCTCTTCCAGTACCTCTGGCTCCAACATTTATCTGGCAAGAATCTTGTTTTCCTTCCAGCAGAGCTGGGCTGGAGCTTTGTGATAGTGTTTGACTTCAGCAAGTTTCCACATGAG
Source organism: Mus caroli (assembly GCF_978045245.1). Classification (NCBI taxonomy): domain Eukaryota; kingdom Metazoa; phylum Chordata; class Mammalia; order Rodentia; family Muridae; genus Mus; species Mus caroli. The sequence continues at coordinate 70,404,247 of NW_028227257.1, read as the reverse complement.
CCTCTGTTCTAGTGTTGGAACAAAGCGATGATGGGGGAGGCCCAGCTTGGAAGGAGTCAGGCAGAGACTGATGATGCCTTGTGTCTTGTTAAACACCATTCCCCTCCGGGTGTGTACTTTTCTCCAACAGTCAAACTCTCAACACAAGTCTGGGCTTCCCTCTCCCCGCTAATGCAAATATTGTCAATAGAGGGAAAGAAAAAAAAAGTTGATAGTCTCGATCTGAGAACCTCTGCTTTTAGGTGGAGGATCGAGAGCCCTTCACTTTGCCAAACATTATTTGTATTTTGTAGAGCAAACACTGGAGTTTAAGTTACATCCCACATTCAATATTTGGCAAAGGTGATTTCTCCCACTTGATATACTTGTTAATTGCTTTGAGATGAAGTGAGAGACACAATCAAAGTATCTTAAGTATTTTAAAGTATCTCACCTCTTTTTTTTTAACTAGTAAAGAGGCAGGTCTATGGAAGTAAGGGGGTTGCTTTGGATTCACATAACTTGCATTGTAGTGATTCAACGGTATTGATTGCAATTCTGTTTTTGTTCACGTTAATATCCAACAAACTGAGCTGTTTGTTTTGGATCAGCTTGCAAATATAACTCAAGAACTGATCCACTACTAACAAATAGCGTCACTAAATATTTGGACACAGTATACTAGTGTCTGTCACAATGAGATGGATGGTGTAAACTCTGCAGTGTCCTGGCTTTGCATCTCAGCTGCACCACCTCTTTACAAAATGGGTATCCTAACGAGACTGTCCAGGGCCTCTGGTTAGTAAATCCTGAATGTATATCAGACAACATTACTGTTACCTGGAGACCCCAAGGAATGTCAGGCTTGGTTCTACGACTAACTAGCTCCTCCTGTCTTGTGCCCCAGTTTACTCATCTGTGAGAAAACGTTCTTACAGTTTTGCCATTCAAAGTAACATGAGGTTATTCAGGTGCTGTGCACGGGAGGTGCTCACTTAACCTTTCATAAAGGGTGAGTATTCATTGAGTGTCAACCGTGCCTGCCAAGTTTATTGTTTTCAAGGAGTTTACAGCATGTGTGGGAGACAGAAAATTAGACAAGCAGTTACAGTAAAAGTTAAATTGTTACGAGAGTTGGGTACAGGGCACTGTGTGAGCACAAAGCTGGGGTGATTCACATGGTGTTTAGAGTGTGAAGGTTAAAAAACACTTCTCAGCAGTGATGATTAAGCTAAAACCCAGAGGATGGGTAAGCATTAACCAGGCAAAAAAGAGGGAGAAAAGTGATCTACGAAGGGAAAATAGAGACGTGAAAGTTCAGAGCCAGATAATAAAGCGGTTCTGCTCTATTTATTCCACTTAGATGTAAATTCTCCTGAAAGGCTTTTTATTTTTGATTTAGCAGTAATGAAACTGTACATCTTCACACTGCATGATGTGTGAGCATTGAAGAAGAAGCAGCTGTGAAAATCGCTCACAGAACGGGAAAACATTGGGGTTGGCTTATGGAGCCTGACTTGTAAGCATGTGGAATTAGCTTGCTTTCCAGTCTCACTTGGGTGATGCTAAATGCCCTCACCTATGCTCTGCACAAAGACTAACGCAGCTTGGATTTTATTCCTAGAATAGGTGTCAACCTATTCTGGTAGTTAGGAAGATGTTCCCTGGTCTGTCTATATATTCAAAGTCAAAACAACAAGATGAAATCATTGCCTGTCCCACAGTGGTTGTCAGGTGAGTTGCAATCTCAGAATTATCCTGATGTCCAAAACAAAATGTGCGCCATCCACTCATGTTGGCACAGACCTGTAATTCTAACACTAGGTAGAGGTTGAGGCAGGAGGATTGCTGTGAGTCTGACGCCAGTATTAGTTACAAAATGAGATTCTGTTTCTGAAAGCAAAACAAAGCAAAGCAAAACAAACAAAATGTGCATCTTGAGTAATGATAAAACACAGCTAAGGGGTGGTTTGTGTGTGTGTGTGTGTTGCAAAGGGAAGGGGTGTGTGAACAAGTCACTGTCCATTGTCAGATCAAACATCTTAAGACTATTTTTCTTTACCTTTATTTAAGGTGTTCATTAAGCTAGAAGCCAGACAGATGAAGGTTAGCTTTTGCCCCTAGGGATAACCTTCCATAGTAAGGATGGAAGAGATTGAATGGGAATTAGATGAAGTTTAGGGGTTCAAGAAAGAGATAGGCTAGAGAGGACTCATACTTTGCAGATAGATTTTTCCATAAAGATTGCAATCCTGGGCAGCTAGCTCTGCCCTGGTTTCTGGGAGAACATGATGCCCCAGGGAGATGATTGAACACAGACAAGCTTTTCACCTTGGATAAATATTTCATATAACCGAAACTCAACTGAATTGTCTTTCTGATGATGATAGCTTTCAACCTTATACAAATGTGCATATCTTCTTACATTGAAGGCTGTTAAATATAATGTTTCTTTAAACTGCAGTCTATGTTAATATTGTCAGACTTAATCAAAAGAACTGGGTAGTGAGGTTATGAATTTCATAAGGTTATTATTTTAAGGAATGGCTTAAAATCTGCACTTGTAGTTTAAAAAGATAAAACTTAGTGTAGATTTCCCACTCTCTGCTTTTCAAAGGATGTTTATCTTTCTGATTCCATTGTCTTCTCATAGCAGCCTGTGCATCATGGCAGCCCTCTTCCCGTGAAGGAAATGCTGAGATGAATGAAGAGTACAAGTACAAGAGATTTATCGAGGGAAATGCCAGCTAAAGATAAAGAGCACACACCACACACACACACACACACACACACACACACACACACACACACACACACACACACAGAGACACTTCATCATTTCTTTGAGAATTTATTATATAAATGATATATATATAATATATAAACGATATATATTATTTCTTTGATAATTTTATCCATGTATTTTGATCATATTCACCTCAAACTTCTCCTCCTAATTGCTCTCAGATCTACTCCCAACTTAGTGTACCTTTTTTTTTTTAATTTAAAATATCCCCTAGACTCTAATTTGTGCTGTTCATGTAATCCTGTGAGTGGGGCCATCATGTACTGAAGAACGGTAAACTGTCAGGGGATACCCCTTTAAAGGTAACTAATTTTCTTCCTCTAGAAGCCATCCATTGTATGTAGCTAAGAGGAAGATATATTAAAAAAAATGTCGGGGGCTGGTGAGATGGCTCAGTGGGTAAGAGCACCCGACTGCTCTTCCGAAGGTCCGAAGTTCAAATCCCAGCAACCACATGGTGGCTCACAACCACCCGTAATGAGATCTGATGCCCTCTTCTGGAGTGTCTGAAGACAGCTATAGTGTACGTACATATAATAAATAAAATCTAAAAAAAAAAAATGTCATCAGCAGAGGGGTGGTGGTGGCGCACACCTTTAATCTAAGCATTTGGAAAACAGAGGCAGGCAAATCTCTCTGAGTTAGCTGCCAGCCTGGTCTATAGAGTGAGTTCCAGGACAGCCATGGCTGCACAGAGAAACAGAGAAACCCTGTCCCAACCCCCCCACACCCCCCAGCGCCAAACTCCCTTCTCCCCCACAAAAAAAAACAAGGAAAACACCCCCAACATTTCTACTGACCAGAGAAAGGCAACTAAAGTCATAATAAAAAAAACTACTTTACATGCTCGCTTCAGCAGCACATATACTAAAATTGGAACGATACAGAGAAGATTAGCATGGCCCCTGCGCAAGGATGACACTCAAATTAATGAAGCATTCCATATATATATTTTTAAATCTACCTCACACCTTTTAGGTTGATCTCTGACTAAAAGATGAGATTTGGGTTGAAGTGATAGCTCAGTCAGAAAGCATGAGGCCCCAAGTTCAATCCTCAGACCCTGCAGAAGAAGCCGGGTGAGATGACTCACAGTTGCAGTTGTGTAATCCCAGCACCTGGGAAATAGTGACCTGGGAAGAGCTGTGGGGCCTGCCAGCTAGCCAGCCCTATCAGTGGGCTTCAGTTGACCTTTGACCTCCACAGGCACGTGTACATGTGTTCACAAACAAAGGGAAGGATCTGGAGAAAAGGAAAGGCATGCACTACTTTTGTTGACTTATATATAGGTTCAATCCTTTTTGGAAACCAGTGTGAAGATTCCTCAAAACCCTTAGAATTACTACATGGTCCATTGTTCTCACCAAAAGAATTGAAGCTGGTGTGTTGAAGGGATTTCTGCACTATTCACAATAGTCAAGGTTGGAAAACAACGTAAGTGTCCATGAAGAGACGATTAATGTGCTGGCTAGGATTTATTTATTTATTTATTTATTTAGTCATTCTGACACAAACTAGAGTCATTTGGGAAGAAGAAATCTTTTTTTTTTTTTGCTTACCTGGGCATTTATTACAAGAAAAGAAACCTTTTATACACATGAATATTCATAGTACTGTTATGCATAGTAGTCAGAATGCTGGAATGTTTGCCAAATGCTACCAAAGACATGAATGGGTACGTTGATTACAGTACTTCCTCACCACAGGCTACTACTCAGCAAGGAGGATGAAATGAATGATAACATACACCAGCTTTGGTGACCCAAATGCAATTACACCAAGGGAAAGAAGCCAGTCCAAAGGGTACCAACAGTACCATTCCACTGATGAAACTGTTGAAAAGAATTTAGGGATGAAGGAGAAAGAATGGGGTGTATCAAAATTTAGGCATCATCAGAGAATCCTGAGCTGGTGATGCAGGGAACATTGGTAGTGACAGCTCAGCAAGGCTTGCATATTTATAGCCTGGACACACACGCACGCACACACACACGCACTCACACACATACCTCACATATACATACTCACACACTCAAGTGCATGTAGAACTCACATGAGAGATGGCTCAGTAGAAAAAGGTGCTCACCACCAACCCTGACTACCTCAGTTTGATTCCCAGGACCCATGTGGTGGGGAAGAAGAAATCTTAACTGAATGTTTGCTTCCATTGAATTTTCCTGTAGTCAAGTCCATGGAACATATTTTTGATTAATCATTGTGGGAATGCTTGGATCACTATGAGTGCACTTTTATTTGTTTGTTTTTGAGTTTTTTGAGACAGGGTTTCTCTGTGTAGCCCTGGCTGTCCTGGAACTCACTCTGTAGACCAGACTGGCCTTGAACTCAGAAATCTGCCTGCCTCTGCCTCCCAAGTGCTGGGATTAAAGGCATGCACCACCACCACCCAGCAATGATTTCACTTCTTGACAGATGGCCTTGGGTGAAATAAGAAAGCAGGTTTAACAAGCCACTAAGCAGTCTTCTGCCACTTCCTCTAGTTTTTGCTTCCTGTTTCCTGTGTTGGCTTCCCTATAAACTGTAAGTAGAAATAAACCCTTTCCCTCCATAAGCTGCATTTGGTCATTGTTTTATAATAACTGAAGAAAATAAAGTAGGATAAATGGATTTAAATTGTACACACACACACACACACACACACACACACACACACACACACACACACACACAGAGAGAGAGAGAGAGAGAGAGAGAGAGAGAGAGAGAGAGAGAGCAAACAAATATACAGATAAATAAATCCTTAAAATGTGTGAGGTGTGGAGGATATCTCTATTTCTCCTGGGAGATAATTTCTTTTTAAGGGAGATTTTTATCCAGAGTTGCCCTTATCCATCATACATCGTGACCCAGAGAAGGCTCTTTTATGTGATACAGTGGTTATAGTGACATATTTTAGTTTTCTTAAGTTCTTTGTATTTTTTCCCCCATACAAGTCTCTCTGTGACCTCTAGCTGGCCTTGATCTTATTATGTAGACAAGGCTTGCCTTGAACTCAGAGAAATCAGCCTACTTCTTTCTCCCAAGTGTTGGGATTAAGATGTGTGTGCCACCACATCCAGCTTTAGTTGTCTTCTAATGTAGTGCTTGAGGTGTTGCTGAAAAACCACTGATGATGTCGATACAAAGGTGGATAGCTTCTATTGCTTCCTTTGCTTTGGGTCAAGCTGATTCTCTATTGATGCTCTTTTGAAATCAGGCTAGCTCCATGCTTTACATGGTCCAATGTGAATCAGCTGAAGTATCAGTTTACTGACTTTAAGAGTTTAGACAAACTTCTAACCTTTCCTCTGACATCTCAACTGTGAAAATCATCAGACAGAATCAAGTTTAGAAGCTGTGATGGTTTGAATGAGAACAGTCCTCATTGGGCCATAGGTTCCCCCACATATTTGAAGACGTGGGTCCTAGTGGGTGAAAGTGGTTTTAGCAAGGACTAGGAGATGTGTCCTGGGAATGGGTTTTCAAGTTTCCAATGCCCATGCCATTCCTAGTATTTTTTTTCTCAGTCTCATGCTTGTGGGTCCTCCACTGTAGCACCATGCCTCCCTGCCTGCTGCAATGTTCCCTGCCGGGTGATCATGGATTTTAGCTAGCCCTCAGAAATTGTAAGCTCAGATAAACTCTTCTATAAGTTGCCTTGGTCATGGTGGCTTATCACAGCAGTATAAAAGTTGTTAAGGTGGAAGCATTCTACAAAATAACTTACTAGTATTTGTCAGTTTTAAAATCACCAAGGACTAAGTTGATGAACTATTGGAAATTGTAGGAAATAAAGGAGAAAGAGTTACTAAGTGCAATATGTAACCTTGAATGGAACCTTGGAATAAATGCTCACTAGTAGATAAACCAGTGAAATTTAGTAGCATCTATAATTTAGCTAAAAGTACTGTACAATCCTCCTGTCCTGTGATGAGGTATTGAAGTATCAAGTTATTATACAAGTGAAGTCTGAATAGAATATGTATAGAGCTTCTATACTATTGTTGTGGCTCTTTTGCCTTTTAAGGATTTTGTTTTTAAATTATGTGAACGTCTGTTTGTCTGTAGGAACAATGTCAACGTGTGAGTAAAAGTACTCAAAAAGTCCAGAAGAGCGAGTCAGATCATCTGGGTCTGGAGTTACAGGCAGACTTGGTTGCTGGGATGTGAACTCAGGTTCTCTGGCAGAGCAGTATGTGCATTTAACAGCTGAGCTCTTCCTTCCCTGCTTCTTTTGCTATTTGCAGCAGTCAGGAGAGTTGGCCTTGCCCCTTCTTTGCTACTGCACTTGGGAAATTGGGCCTTGCACCTTGCCTGGGCAGTACAGTAGAGTTTGCCTTGGTGGCAAAAGTTGGTGAGCCAGCTCTGAGGGCATGAGAGCAGCAGAGATGACCCTGCCCCATGGCAGCTGCAGCACTGGGTGAACTAGCTGGGGCAGTGATGGAGAGCTTACCTTGTGCTGCAGGCACAGAAGAGCTGGTGGGCTGACTAATTTAACTACCTCCCAGGCCCAGAGTTGGCTTTGAGTTGGCTCACCTTAACATGCACGGCATGTGTGATCTGCTGGAGTGTGTGAAAGGGTTGATCCTGCAGATCCAAAGCTGCAGGATCTCCATGACACAGAGTAAAAAACAGGATCTCAGAGAGGAGCCCCAGTGAGGATCTAGTATAGATAGCGTAGAAGCCAGAGACCTTGAAACAGACTAATGTCTGTTTGGCTAACAATTTGCAAGGAAAGATGTGTGGACATAAGGGTATGCTGTGAGACATACTGCGACACTCTATAGCTTCTACGATGAGATTTTTATTTTGTATTTATTTATTTATTTATTTATTTATTTATTTATTTATTTATTTATTTATTTAATGTTTCTTTTTTATTAGATATTTTCTTCATTAACATTTCAAATGCTATCCCAAAAGTCCCCTATACCCTCTCCCTGCCCTGCCCCCCTACCCACCCACTCCTGCTCCTTGGTCCTGTCATTCCCCTGTACTGGGGCATATAAAGTTTGCTAGACCAAGGGGCATCTCTTCCCAATGATGGCCAACTAGGTCATCTTCAGCTACATATGCAGCTAGAGACAGGAGTTCTGGGGGTACTAGTTAGTTCATATTGTTGTTCCACAAATAGGGTTGCAGACTCCTTCAGCTCTTGGTTTGTATTTTTTTTTCTTTTTTTATTTCTGCACATTGCTCAACTCACATTTATGTCCCATGTCTTCACTTTCCAGGTGCCCCCAGAGCCTCAATTTCACACATGGGATCTGTTATAACAAAGGCTATGGAAATGAGGTCTTGGAAAAAGAAAACACATTAGTAAACTTGGTAGTGTTTGCACGTAATCTCAGTACCGACAGACTTGAGGCAGGAGGCTGCTGAGTTCAAGGCCAGCTCCTGCTCCACAGTTTCCTAGGAACAGCTAACAAACAAAATATAATTTGATGCTTTTGATATAGCTCCACTGAGATGGTTTAAGACAAGAATCTACAAAATATTTATCAGACTGACCCAAAACTGTACATTTTAAGTGAGTACACTATGTCCAGGATAGTTTAACATGGTTGGAAACTGACCTAGATACAATCATTAATTTTCTTTCTTTCTTTTTTTTTAATTTTTAATATTTTTATTACATATTTTCCTCAATTACATTTCCAATGCTATCCCAAAAGTCCCCCATAGCGCCCCCCACTTCCCTACCCACCCATTCCCATTCTTTTGGCCCTGGCATTCCCCTATATTGGGGCATATAAAGTTTGCAAGTCCAATGGGCCTCTCTTTCCAGTGATGGCCGACTAGGCCATCTTTCGATACATATGCAGCTAGAGACAAGAGCTCCGGGGTTCTGGTTAGTACATCATGTTGTTCCAACAATAGGGTTGCAGATCCCTTTAGCTCCTTGGGTACTTTCTCTAGCTTCTCCATTGGGAGCCCTGTGATACATCCAATAGCTGACTGTGAACATCCACTCCTGTGTTTGCTAGGCCCCGGCATCGTCTCACAAGAGACAGCTATATTTGGGTCCTTTCAGCAAAATCTTGCTAGTGTATGCAATGGTGTCAGCGTTTAGAAGCTGCTTATGGGACGGATCCCTGGATACGGCAGCCTCTAAATGGTCCATCCTTTCATCACAGCTACGAACTTTGTCTCTGTAACTCCTTCCCTGGGTGTTTTGTTCCCAATTCTAAGAAGGGGCACAGTGTCCACACTTTGGTCTTCATTCTTCTTGAGTTTCATGCGTTTAGCAAATTGTATCTTATATCTTGGGTATCCTAAGTTTTGGGCTAATATCCACTTATCAGTGAATACATATTGTGTGAGTTCTTTTGTGATTGTGTTACTTCACTCAAGATGATGCCCTCCAGGTCCATCCATTTGGCTAGGAATTTCATAAATTCATTCTTTTTAATAGCTGAGTAGTACTCCATTGTGTAAATGTACCTTAATTTCTGTATCCATTCCTCTGTTGAGGGACATCTGGGTTCTTTCCAGCTTCTGGCTATTATAAATAGGGCTGCTATGAACATAGTGGAGCATGTGTCCTTTTTACCGGTTGGGACATCTTCTGGATATATGCCCAGGAGAGGTATTGCTGGATCCTCCGGTAGTACTATGTCCAATTTTCTGAGGAACCGCCAGACTGATTTCCAGAGTGGTTGTACAAGCTTGCAATCCCACCAACAATGGAGGAGTGTTCCTCTTTCTCCACATCTTCGCCAGCATCTGCTGTCACCTGAATTTTTGATCTTAGCCATTCTGACTGGTGTGAGGTGGAATCTCAGGGTTGTTTTGATTTGCATTTCCCTGATGATTAAGGATGTTGAACATTTTTTCAGGTGCTTCTCTGCCATTCGGTATTCCTCAGGTGAGAATTCTTTGTTCAGTTCTGAGCCCCATTTTTTAATGGGGTTATTTGACTTTCTGGAGTCCACCTTCTTGAGTTCTTTATATATATTGGATATTAGTCCCTTATCTGATTTAGGATAGGTGAAGATCCTTTCCCAATCTGTTGGTGGTTTTTTTGTCTTATTGATGGTGTCTTTAGCCTTGCAGAAGCTTTGCAGTTTCATGAGGTCCCACTTGTCAATTCTCGATCTTACAGCACAAGCCATTACTGTTCTATTCAAGAATTTTTCCCCTGTGCCCATATCTTCAAGGCTTTTCCCCACTTTCTCCTCTATAAGTTTCAGTGTCTCTGGTTTTATGTGAAGTTCCTTGATCCACTTAGACTTGACCTTAGTACAAGGAGATAGGTATGGATCGATTCGCATTCTTCTACATGTTAACAACCAGTTGTGCCAGCACCATTTGTTGAAAATGCTGTCTTTCTTCCACTGGATGTTTTTAGCTCCCTTGTCGAAGATCAAGTGACCATAGGTGTGTGGGTTCATTTCTGGGTCTTCAATTCTATTCCATTGGTCTATTTGTCTGTCACTATACCAGTACCATGCAGTTTTTATCACAATTGCTCTGTAGTAAAGCAGAATTGAGTTGGAATTTTGATGGGGATTGCATTGAATCTGTAGATTGCTTTTGGCAAGATAGCCATTTTTACAATGTTGATCCTGCCAATCCATGAGCATGGGAGATCTTTCCATCTTCTGAGATCTTCTATAATTTCTTTCTTCAGAGACTTGAAGTTTTTATTATACAGATCTTTCACTTCCTTAGTTAGAGTCACGCCAAGATATTTTATATTATTTGTGACTATTGAGAAGGGTGTTGTTTCCCTAATTTCTTTCTCAGCCTGTTTATTCTTTGTGTAGAGAAAGGCCATTGATTTGTTTGAGTTCATTTTATATCCAGCTACTTCACTGAAGCTGTTTATCAGGCTTAGGAGTTCTCTGGTGGAATTTTTAGGGTCACTTATATATACTATCATATCATCTGCAAAAAGTGATATTTTGACTTCATCTTTTCCAATTTGTATCCCTTTGATCTCCTTTTGTTGTCGAATTGCTCTGGCTAGGACTTCAAGTACAAAGTTGAATAGGTATGGAGAAAGTGGACAGCCTTGTCTAGTCCCTGATTTTAGAGGGATTGCTTCAAGCTTCTCACCATTTACTTTGATGTTGGCTACTGGTTTGCTGTAGATTGCTTTTATCATGTTTAGGTATGGGCCTTGAATTCCTGATCTTTCCAAGACTTTTATCATGAATGGGTGTTGGATCTTGTCAAATGCTTTTTCCGCATCTAACGAGATGACCATGTGGTTTTTGTCTTTGAGTTTGTTTATATACTGGATTACATTGATGGATTTCTGTATATTGAACCATCCCTGCATCCCTGGGATGAAACCTACTTGGTCAGGATGGATGATTGTTTTGATGTGTTCTTGGATTCGGTTAGCAAGAACTTTACTGAGGATTTTTGCATTAATATTCATAAGGGATATTGGTCTGAAGTTTTCTATCTTTGTTGGGTCTTTTTGCGGTTAGGTATCAGAGTAATTGTGGCTTCATAGAATGAGTTGGGTAGAGTACCTTCTGTTTCTATTTTGTGGAATAGTTTGTGAAGAACTGGGATTAGATCTTCTTTGAAGGTCTGATAGAACTCTGCACTAAACCCATCTGGTCCTGGGCTTTTTTTAGTTGGGAGACTATTAATGACTGCTTCTATTTCTTTGGGGGATATAGGGCTGTTTAGATCATTAACCTGATCTTGATTCAACTTTGGTACCTGGTATCTGTCTAGGAACTTGTCCATTTCATCCAGGTTCTCCAGTTTTGTTGAGTATAGCCTTTGGTAGAAGGATCTGATGGTGTTTTGGATGTCTTCAGGATCTGTTGTTATGTCTCCTTTTTCATTTCTGATTTTGTTAATTAGGATGCTTTCCCTGTGCCCTCTAGTGAGTCTGGCTAAGGGTTTATCTATCTTGTTGATTTTCTCAAAGAACCAGCTCCTTGATTGGTTGATTCTTTGAATAGTTCTTCTTGTTTCCACTTGGTTGATTTCACCCCTGAGTTTGATTATTTCCTGCTGTCTACTCCTCTTGGGTGAATTTGCTTCCTTTTGTTCTAGTGCTTTTAGGTATGTTGTTAAGCTGCTAATGTGTGCTCTCTCTAGTTTCCTTTTGGAGGCACTCAGAGCTATGAGTTTTCCTCTTAGAAATGCTTTCATTGTGTCCCATAAGTTTGGGTATATTGTGGCTTCATTTTCATTGAACTCTAAAAAGTCCTTAATTTCTTTCTTTATTCCTTCCTTGACCAAGGTATCATTGAGAAGAGTGTTGTTCAGTTTCCACGTGAAGGTTGGCTTTCTATTATTTATTTTGTTATTGAAGATCAGCCTTAGTCCATGGTGATCTGATAGGATGCATGGGACAATTTCAATATTTTTGTATCTGTTGAGGCCTATTTTGTGACCAATTATGTGGTCAATTTTGGAGAAGGTACCATTAGGTGCTGAGAAGAAGGTATATCCTTTTGTTTTAGGATAGAATGTTCTGTAGATATCTGCCAGATCCATTTGATTCATAACTTCTGTTAGTTTCACTGTGTCCCTGTTTAGTTTCTGTTTCCACGATCTGTCCGTTGGTGAAAGTCGTGTGTTGAAGTCTCCCACTATTATTGTATGAGGTGCAATGTGTGCTTTGAGATTTACTAAAGTTTCTTTAATGAATGTGGCTGCCTTTGTATTTGGAGCATAGATATTCAGGATTGATATTTCCTCTTGGAGGATTTTACCTTTGATGAGTATGAAGTGTCCCTCCCTGTCTTTTTTAATGACTTTGGGTTGGAAGTCAATCTTACCAGATATTAGAATGGCTACTCCAGCCTGTTTCTTCATACCATTTGCTTGGAAAATTGTTTTCCAGCCTTTCATTCTGAGGTAGTGTCTATCTTTCTCTCTGAGATGAGTTTCCTGTAAGCAGCAAAATGTTGGGTCTTGTTTGTGTAGCCAGTTTGTTAGTCTATGTCTTTTTATTGGGGAGTTGAGTCCATTGATATTAAGAGATATTAAGGAAAAGTAATTGTTGTTTCCTGTTATTTTTGTTGTTAAAGTTGGCATTCTGTTCTTGTGGCTGTCTTCTTTTAGGTTTGTTGAGGGATTACCTTCTTGTTGTTTCTAGGGCGTGGTTCCTGTCCTTGTATTGGTTTTTTTCTGTTATTATCCTTTGAAGGGCTGGATTCGTGGAGAGATAATGTGTGAATTTGGTTTTGTCGTGGAATACTTTGGTTTCTCCATCTATGTTAATTGAGAGTTTGGCTGGGTATAGTTGCCTGGGCTGGAATTTGTGTTCTTTTAGTGTCTGTATAACATCCGTCCAGGATCTTCTGGCTTTCATAGTCTCTGGTGAAAAATCTGGTGTAATTCTGATAGGCTTGCCTTTATGTTACTTGGCCTTTTTCTCTTACTGCTTTTAGTATTCTATCTTTATTTAGAGCATTTGTTGTTCTGATTATTATGTGTCGGGAGGTATTTCTTTTCTGGTCCAGTCTATTTGGAGTTCTGTAGGCTTCTTGTATGTTCATGGGCATCTCTTTCTTTAGATTTGGGAAGTTTTCTTCTATAATTTTGTTGAAGATGTTTGCTGGTCCTTTGAGTTGAAAATCTTCATTCTCATCCACTCCTATTATCCGTAGGTTTGGTCTTCTCATTGTGTCCTGTATTTCTTGGATGTTTTGAGTTAGGATCTTTTTGCATTTTACATTTTCCTTGATTGTTGTGCCGATGTTCTCTATGGAATCTTCTGCACCTGAGATTCTCTCTTCCATCTCTTGTATTCTGTTGCTGATGCTGGTATCTATGGTTCCAGATTTCTTTCCTAGGGTTTCTATCTCCAGTGTTGCCTCATTTTGGGTTTTCTTTATTGTGTCTACTTCCCTTTTTAGGTCTAGTATTGTTTTGTTCATTTCCATCATCTGTTTGGATGTGTTTTCCTGTTTTTCATTAAGGACTTCTACCTGTTTGATTATGTTATCCTGTTTTTCTTTAAGGATTTGTAACTCTTTAGCAGTGTTCTCCTGCAATTCTTTAAGGGATTTTTGTGCTTCCTCTTTAATGTCTTCTACCTGTTTAGCAGTGTTCTCCTGTATTTCTTTAAGTGTGTTATTAAAGTCCTTCTTGAAGTCCTCTACCATCATCAGGAGATATGCTTTTAGATCCGGGTCTAGCTTTTCCGGTGTGTTGGGGTGCCCTGGATTGGGCGAAGTGGGAGTGCTGGGTTCTGGTGATGGTGAGTGGTCTTGGTTTCTGTTAGTAAGATTATTACGTTTACCTTTCGCCATCTGGTAATCTCTGGGGTTAGTTGTCGTTGTCACTTTTTAAAGATTGGAGCAGAAGCTGTGTTCCACTCACCAGCAGTCTCAAAATCCTGTGGTGGGGGTCGTGGGTAGCTGGCGGGTGTCAGCCGACCCTGCGCTCTAGCTACCCTGGTGCTGGTTCGGCCGGAAGAGGCCTGTGGTCCTACTCAGGCCGGTTTTCTGCTTCCCTAACTAATGCAGTCTCAGGTCCTGCCCGCAATTGGATTGGAGCAGAAGCTGTGTTCCACTCACCAAAAGTCTTAAGATCCTGTGGCGGGTGTTGTGGGTAGCTGGCGAGTGTCAGCCGACCCTGCTCCCTAGCTACCCAGGTGCTTTTCTGATCGGAAGAGGCTTGTGGCCCTACGTAGGCCGGATTTCTGCCTCCCCACCCAAAGCAGTCTCAGGTCCCGCGTGATTGGACTGGAGCAGAAGCTGTGTCCCACTCACCAGCAGTCTCAAAATCCTGTGGCGGGCGTCGTGGGTAGCTGGTGGGTGTCAGCCGACCCTGCGCTCTAGCTATCCCCTTGTATTTATTTTTATTTTATCTTTATTTTCTTTCTGGAGAGGAGATTGCAAGGACTAAGGGTAGATACAAAGGACAGGGACATAAGTGTGATTCAGGAGCATGATGTGAACTTCAAAAAGAATCAATAAAAAGTAAAAATAAAAGTCTGACCATCTTGATACTACGGTGTTGAGAAGCCTAAATTAGCTTTAGAGAGAAAGTCTTAGAGAAATAGACATGGGAGGTGCCCCATGGATAAGTGAAGCCATTTTGAATAATCTAACTGAATATAGCCAAGGAGTGACTCTACCCTATACAATGTGGGCCTCTCAGTTGAGCCTCACCTGAACTTTAGGCTGCGGAATTACAAGGAAGTATGTTAATGGTTGGCAAGGTGAAGGTTTAGGGATATTCTGTGTTGCTATTGTAGATAATTGAAGCATCAGGGGACAACAATGGCAGCTCAGATGAGCCACAGTTTTTTTTTTTGTTGTTGTTGTTTTTTTTCTCCCTGGGCTGGGGATGTTGGAAAACATGGATCATCTCAACATTTGAAAATTGATGGCTTTTTCTGTGATACTGTTTGATATAGTCAGAGGACTTTTGGTTTCCAAACAACATCTTCACTGGTTTATCCCAAGCTAGAAATAAACATTATTCATGTATTTATTAAGACAGCACCATTCAAAAGAAGTATGTCTAGTGGCAGTAGCAACAATTTTTAGAGGTCCTCTACTAAGGAAAAGGTCATGTTAAGTCTGTTCATTGGTGAACAGATGCAATCAGTCAAGATGCTTAGTTATAAATAGCAGAATCTACTGAAGGAAAAGGATGTATTAAAAGACATCCACATTTAAGAGAGCATATACAAACCACGACACTGAGAGTTCTACATTTGGATTGCAAGGCAACAGGGAGAGAGAGAGAGAGAGAGAGAGAGAGAGAGAGAGAGAGAGAGAGAGAGAGAGCAGGATAGTGACACTTGGCCTGACTTCAGCATCTGAAACTTCAAAGCCCACCCCCCAGTGACACACTAACACACTTACTCTAACACAGCCACACTTACTCCAACAAGGTCATACCTCTTTTTTTTTTTTTTTTTTACTGCAAAGGCAATTTTGACAGCTTTTAATGACCATTGTCTTTTATACTTCACAGAGACTTTGTGATAAACTTAGAAGGTAATAAATATAAAAGCACTTTGAAAAGCTTTTTTAAGTGAAAGGTCCTTGTTAATATTATTAATTACTATTAAGGAAAAGTCAAACTGAAGCTATAAATCTAAAACTGCACTCTTTACAGCCAATGAATCAAAGTTACATTAAGTAATAATAACTACAGTTTTTACATTTTATAATCACCCAAGTAATTATACTTTCATTTTCTAATCTGATTTTCTAAAAACGGATGCTGTACTAGGACTATTTCCATTTTTTTTAAATTTTTAATATTTTTATTACATATTTTCCTCAGTTACATTTCCAATGCTATCCCAAAAGTCCCCCATAGCACCCCCCACTTCCCTACCCACCCATTCCCATTCTTTTGGCCCTGGCATTCCCCTATATTGGGGCATATAAAGTTTGCAAGTCCAATGGGCCTCTCTTTCCAGTGATGGCCGACTAGGCCATCTTTCGATACATATGCAGCTAGAGACAAGAGCTCCGGGGTTCTGGTTAGTACATCATGTTGTTCCAACAATAGGGTTGCAGATCCCTTTAGCTCCTTGGGTACTTTCTCTAGCTTCTCCATTGGGAGCCCTGTGATACATCCAATAGCTGACTGTGAACATCCACTCCTGTGTTTGCTAGGCCCCGGCATCGTCTCACAAGAGACAGCTATATTTGGGTCCTTTCAGCAAAATCTTGCTAGTGTATGCAATGGTGTCAGCGTTTAGAAGCTGCTTATGGGACGGATCCCTGGATACGGCAGCCTCTAAATGGTCCATCCTTTCATCACAGCTACGAACTTTGTCTCTGTAACTCCTTCCCTGGGTGTTTTGTTCCCAATTCTAAGAAGGGGCACAGTGTCCACACTTTGGTCTTCATTCTTCTTGAGTTTCATGCGTTTAGCAAATTGTATCTTATATCTTGGGTATCCTAAGTTTTGGGCTAATATCCACTTATCAGTGAATACATATTGTGTGAGTTCTTTTGTGATTGTGTTACTTCACTCAAGATGATGCCCTCCAGGTCCATCCATTTGGCTAGGAATTTCATAAATTCATTCTTTTTAATAGCTGAGTAGTACTCCATTGTGTAAATGTACCTTAATTTCTGTATCCATTCCTCTGTTGAGGGACATCTGGGTTCTTTCCAGCTTCTGGCTATTATAAATAGGGCTGCTATGAACATAGTGGAGCATGTGTCCTTTTTACCGGTTGGGACATCTTCTGGATATATGCCCAGGAGAGGTATTGCTGGATCCTCCGGTAGTACTATGTCCAATTTTCTGAGGAACCGCCAGACTGATTTCCAGAGTGGTTGTACAAGCTTGCAATCCCACCAACAATGGAGGAGTGTTCCTCTTTCTCCACATCTTCGCCAGCATCTGCTGTCACCTGAATTTTTGATCTTAGCCATTCTGACTGGTGTGAGGTGGAATCTCAGGGTTGTTTTGATTTGCATTTCCCTGATGATTAAGGATGTTGAACATTTTTTCAGGTGCTTCTCTGCCATTCGGTATTCCTCAGGTGAGAATTCTTTGTTCAGTTCTGAGCCCCATTTTTTAATGGGGTTATTTGACTTTCTGGAGTCCACCTTCTTGAGTTCTTTATATATATTGGATATTAGTCCCTTATCTGATTTAGGATAGGTGAAGATCCTTTCCCAATCTGTTGGTGGTTTTTTTGTCTTATTGATGGTGTCTTTAGCCTTGCAGAAGCTTTGCAGTTTCATGAGGTCCCACTTGTCAATTCTCGATCTTACAGCACAAGCCATTACTGTTCTATTCAAGAATTTTTCCCCTGTGCCCATATCTTCAAGGCTTTTCCCCACTTTCTCCTCTATAAGTTTCAGTGTCTCTGGTTTTATGTGAAGTTCCTTGATCCACTTAGACTTGACCTTAGTACAAGGAGATAGGTATGGATCGATTCGCATTCTTCTACATGTTAACAACCAGTTGTGCCAGCACCATTTGTTGAAAATGCTGTCTTTCTTCCACTGGATGTTTTTAGCTCCCTTGTCGAAGATCAAGTGACCATAGGTGTGTGGGTTCATTTCTGGGTCTTCAATTCTATTCCATTGGTCTATTTGTCTGTCACTATACCAGTACCATGCAGTTTTTATCACAATTGCTCTGTAGTAAAGCAGAATTGAGTTGGAATTTTGATGGGGATTGCATTGAATCTGTAGATTGCTTTTGGCAAGATAGCCATTTTTACAATGTTGATCCTGCCAATCCATGAGCATGGGAGATCTTTCCATCTTCTGAGATCTTCTATAATTTCTTTCTTCAGAGACTTGAAGTTTTTATTATACAGATCTTTCACTTCCTTAGTTAGAGTCACGCCAAGATATTTTATATTATTTGTGACTATTGAGAAGGGTGTTGTTTCCCTAATTTCTTTCTCAGCCTGTTTATTCTTTGTGTAGAGAAAGGCCATTGATTTGTTTGAGTTCATTTTATATCCAGCTACTTCACTGAAGCTGTTTATCAGGCTTAGGAGTTCTCTGGTGGAATTTTTAGGGTCACTTATATATACTATCATATCATCTGCAAAAAGTGATATTTTGACTTCATCTTTTCCAATTTGTATCCCTTTGATCTCCTTTTGTTGTCGAATTGCTCTGGCTAGGACTTCAAGTACAAAGTTGAATAGGTATGGAGAAAGTGGACAGCCTTGTCTAGTCCCTGATTTTAGAGGGATTGCTTCAAGCTTCTCACCATTTACTTTGATGTTGGCTACTGGTTTGCTGTAGATTGCTTTTATCATGTTTAGGTATGGGCCTTGAATTCCTGATCTTTCCAAGACTTTTATCATGAATGGGTGTTGGATCTTGTCAAATGCTTTTTCCGCATCTAACGAGATGACCATGTGGTTTTTGTCTTTGAGTTTGTTTATATACTGGATTACATTGATGGATTTCTGTATATTGAACCATCCCTGCATCCCTGGGATGAAACCTACTTGGTCAGGATGGATGATTGTTTTGATGTGTTCTTGGATTCGGTTAGCAAGAACTTTACTGAGGATTTTTGCATTAATATTCATAAGGGATATTGGTCTGAAGTTTTCTATCTTTGTTGGGTCTTTTTGCGGTTAGGTATCAGAGTAATTGTGGCTTCATAGAATGAGTTGGGTAGAGTACCTTCTGTTTCTATTTTGTGGAATAGTTTGTGAAGAACTGGGATTAGATCTTCTTTGAAGGTCTGATAGAACTCTGCACTAAACCCATCTGGTCCTGGGCTTTTTTTAGTTGGGAGACTATTAATGACTGCTTCTATTTCTTTGGGGGATATAGGGCTGTTTAGATCATTAACCTGATCTTGATTCAACTTTGGTACCTGGTATCTGTCTAGGAACTTGTCCATTTCATCCAGGTTCTCCAGTTTTGTTGAGTATAGCCTTTGGTAGAAGGATCTGATGGTGTTTTGGATGTCTTCAGGATCTGTTGTTATGTCTCCTTTTTCATTTCTGATTTTGTTAATTAGGATGCTTTCCCTGTGCCCTCTAGTGAGTCTGGCTAAGGGTTTATCTATCTTGTTGATTTTCTCAAAGAACCAGCTCCTTGATTGGTTGATTCTTTGAATAGTTCTTCTTGTTTCCACTTGGTTGATTTCACCCCTGAGTTTGATTATTTCCTGCTGTCTACTCCTCTTGGGTGAATTTGCTTCCTTTTGTTCTAGTGCTTTTAGGTATGTTGTTAAGCTGCTAATGTGTGCTCTCTCTAGTTTCCTTTTGGAGGCACTCAGAGCTATGAGTTTTCCTCTTAGAAATGCTTTCATTGTGTCCCATAAGTTTGGGTATATTGTGGCTTCATTTTCATTGAACTCTAAAAAGTCCTTAATTTCTTTCTTTATTCCTTCCTTGACCAAGGTATCATTGAGAAGAGTGTTGTTCAGTTTCCACGTGAAGGTTGGCTTTCTATTATTTATTTTGTTATTGAAGATCAGCCTTAGTCCATGGTGATCTGATAGGATGCATGGGACAATTTCAATATTTTTGTATCTGTTGAGGCCTATTTTGTGACCAATTATGTGGTCAATTTTGGAGAAGGTACCATTAGGTGCTGAGAAGAAGGTATATCCTTTTGTTTTAGGATAGAATGTTCTGTAGATATCTGCCAGATCCATTTGATTCATAACTTCTGTTAGTTTCACTGTGTCCCTGTTTAGTTTCTGTTTCCACGATCTGTCCGTTGGTGAAAGTCGTGTGTTGAAGTCTCCCACTATCATTGTATGAGGTGCAATGTGTGCTTTGAGATTTACTAAAGTTTCTTTAATGAATGTGGCTGCCTTTGTATTTGGAGCATAGATATTCAGGATTGATATTTCCTCTTGGAGGATTTTACCTTTGATGAGTATGAAGTGTCCCTCCCTGTCTTTTTTAATGACTTTGGGTTGGAAGTCAATCTTACCAGATATTAGAATGGCTACTCCAGCCTGTTTCTTCATACCATTTGCTTGGAAAATTGTTTTCCAGCCTTTCATTCTGAGGTAGTGTCTATCTTTCTCTCTGAGATGAGTTTCCTGTAAGCAGCAAAATGTTGGGTCTTGTTTGTGTAGCCAGTTTGTTAGTCTATGTCTTTTTATTGGGGAGTTGAGTCCATTGATATTAAGAGATATTAAGGAAAAGTAATTGTTGTTTCCTGTTATTTTTGTTGTTAAAGTTGGCATTCTGTTCTTGTGGCTGTCTTCTTTTAGGTTTGTTGAGGGATTACCTTCTTGTTGTTTCTAGGGCGTGGTTCCTGTCCTTGTATTGGTTTTTTTCTGTTATTATCCTTTGAAGGGCTGGATTCGTGGAGAGATAATGTGTGAATTTGGTTTTGTCGTGGAATACTTTGGTTTCTCCATCTATGTTAATTGAGAGTTTGGCTGGGTATAGTTGCCTGGGCTGGAATTTGTGTTCTTTTAGTGTCTGTATAACATCCGTCCAGGATCTTCTGGCTTTCATAGTCTCTGGTGAAAAATCTGGTGTAATTCTGATAGGCTTGCCTTTATGTTACTTGGCCTTTTTCTCTTACTGCTTTTAGTATTCTATCTTTATTTAGAGCATTTGTTGTTCTGATTATTATGTGTCGGGAGGTATTTCTTTTCTGGTCCAGTCTATTTGGAGTTCTGTAGGCTTCTTGTATGTTCATGGGCATCTCTTTCTTTAGATTTGGGAAGTTTTCTTCTATAATTTTGTTGAAGATGTTTGCTGGTCCTTTGAGTTGAAAATCTTCATTCTCATCCACTCCTATTATCCGTAGGTTTGGTCTTCTCATTGTGTCCTGTATTTCTTGGATGTTTTGAGTTAGGATCTTTTTGCATTTTACATTTTCCTTGATTGTTGTGCCGATGTTCTCTATGGAATCTTCTGCACCTGAGATTCTCTCTTCCATCTCTTGTATTCTGTTGCTGATGCTGGTATCTATGGTTCCAGATTTCTTTCCTAGGGTTTCTATCTCCAGTGTTGCCTCATTTTGGGTTTTCTTTATTGTGTCTACTTCCCTTTTTAGGTCTAGTATTGTTTTGTTCATTTCCATCATCTGTTTGGATGTGTTTTCCTGTTTTTCATTAAGGACTTCTACCTGTTTGATTATGTTATCCTGTTTTTCTTTAAGGATTTGTAACTCTTTAGCAGTGTTCTCCTGCAATTCTTTAAGGGATTTTTGTGCTTCCTCTTTAATGTCTTCTACCTGTTTAGCAGTGTTCTCCTGTATTTCTTTAAGTGTGTTATTAAAGTCCTTCTTGAAGTCCTCTACCATCATCAGGAGATATGCTTTTAGATCCGGGTCTAGCTTTTCCGGTGTGTTGGGGTGCCCTGGATTGGGCGAAGTGGGAGTGCTGGGTTCTGGTGATGGTGAGTGGTCTTGGTTTCTGTTAGTAAGATTATTACGTTTACCTTTCGCCATCTGGTAATCTCTGGGGTTAGTTGTCGTTGTCACTTTTTAAAGATTGGAGCAGAAGCTGTGTTCCACTCACCAGCAGTCTCAAAATCCTGTGGTGGGGGTCGTGGGTAGCTGGCGGGTGTCAGCCGACCCTGCGCTCTAGCTACCCTGGTGCTGGTTCGGCCGGAAGAGGCCTGTGGTCCTACTCAGGCCGGTTTTCTGCTTCCCTAACTAATGCAGTCTCAGGTCCTGCCCGCAATTGGATTGGAGCAGAAGCTGTGTTCCACTCACCAAAAGTCTTAAGATCCTGTGGCGGGTGTTGTGGGTAGCTGGCGAGTGTCAGCCGACCCTGCTCCCTAGCTACCCAGGTGCTTTTCTGATCGGAAGAGGCTTGTGGCCCTACGTAGGCCGGATTTCTGCCTCCCCACCCAAAGCAGTCTCAGGTCCCGCGTGATTGGACTGGAGCAGAAGCTGTGTCCCACTCACCAGCAGTCTCAAAATCCTGTGGCGGGCGTCGTGGGTAGCTGGTGGGTGTCAGCCGACCCTGCGCTCTAGCTATCCCCTTGTATTTATTTTTATTTTATCTTTATTTTCTTTCTGGAGAGGAGATTGCAAGGACTAAGGGTAGATACAAAGGACAGGGACATAAGTGTGATTCAGGAGCATGATGTGAACTTCAAAAAGAATCAATAAAAAGTAAAAATAAAAGTCTGACCATCTTGATACTACGGTGTTGAGAAGCCTAAATTAGCTTTAGAGAGAAAGTCTTAGAGAAATAGACATGGGAGGTGCCCCATGGATAAGTGAAGCCATTTTGAATAATCTAACTGAATATAGCCAAGGAGTGACTCTACCCTATACAATGTGGGCCTCTCAGTTGAGCCTCACCTGAACTTTAGGCTGCGGAATTACAAGGAAGTATGTTAATGGTTGGCAAGGTGAAGGTTTAGGGATATTCTGTGTTGCTATTGTAGATAATTGAAGCATCAGGGGACAACAATGGCAGCTCAGATGAGCCACAGTTTTTTTTTTTGTTGTTGTTGTTTTTTTTCTCCCTGGGCTGGGGATGTTGGAAAACATGGATCATCTCAACATTTGAAAATTGATGGCTTTTTCTGTGATACTGTTTGATATAGTCAGAGGACTTTTGGTTTCCAAACAACATCTTCACTGGTTTATCCCAAGCTAGAAATAAACATTATTCATGTATTTATTAAGACAGCACCATTCAAAAGAAGTATGTCTAGTGGCAGTAGCAACAATTTTTAGAGGTCCTCTACTAAGGAAAAGGTCATGTTAAGTCTGTTCATTGGTGAACAGATGCAATCAGTCAAGATGCTTAGTTATAAATAGCAGAATCTACTGAAGGAAAAGGATGTATTAAAAGACATCCACATTTAAGAGAGCATATACAAACCACGACACTGAGAGTTCTACATTTGGATTGCAAGGCAACAGGGAGAGAGAGAGAGAGAGAGAGAGAGAGAGAGAGAGAGAGAGAGAGAGAGAGCAGGATAGTGACACTTGGCCTGACTTCAGCATCTGAAACTTCAAAGCCCACCCCCCAGTGACACACTAACACACTTACTCTAACACAGCCACACTTACTCCAACAAGGTCATACCTCTTTTTTTTTTTTTTTTTTACTGCAAAGTCAATTTTGACAGCTTTTAATGACCATTGTCTTTTATACTTCACAGAGACTTTGTGATAAACTTAGAAGGTAATAAATATAAAAGCACTTTGAAAAGCTTTTTTAAGTGAAAGGTCCTTGTTAATATTATTAATTACTATTAAGGAAAAGTCAAACTGAAGCTATAAATCTAAAACTGCACTCTTTACAGCCAATGAATCAAAGTTACATTAAGTAATAATAACTACAGTTTTTACATTTTATAATCACCCAAGTAATTATACTTTCATTTTCTAATCTGATTTTCTAAAAACGGATGCTGTACTAGGACTATTTCCATTTTTTTTAAATTTTTAATATTTTTATTACATATTTTCCTCAGTTACATTTCCAATGCTATCCCAAAAGTCCCCCATAGCACCCCCCACTTCCCTACCCACCCATTCCCATTCTTTTGGCCCTGGCATTCCCCTATATTGGGGCATATAAAGTTTGCAAGTCCAATGGGCCTCTCTTTCCAGTGATGGCCGACTAGGCCATCTTTCGATACATATGCAGCTAGAGACAAGAGCTCCGGGGTTCTGGTTAGTACATCATGTTGTTCCAACAATAGGGTTGCAGATCCCTTTAGCTCCTTGGGTACTTTCTCTAGCTTCTCCATTGGGAGCCCTGTGATACATCCAATAGCTGACTGTGAACATCCACTCCTGTGTTTGCTAGGCCCCGGCATCGTCTCACAAGAGACAGCTATATTTGGGTCCTTTCAGCAAAATCTTGCTAGTGTATGCAATGGTGTCAGCGTTTAGAAGCTGCTTATGGGACGGATCCCTGGATACGGCAGCCTCTAAATGGTCCATCCTTTCATCACAGCTACGAACTTTGTCTCTGTAACTCCTTCCCTGGGTGTTTTGTTCCCAATTCTAAGAAGGGGCACAGTGTCCACACTTTGGTCTTCATTCTTCTTGAGTTTCATGCGTTTAGCAAATTGTATCTTATATCTTGGGTATCCTAAGTTTTGGGCTAATATCCACTTATCAGTGAATACATATTGTGTGAGTTCTTTTGTGATTGTGTTACTTCACTCAAGATGATGCCCTCCAGGTCCATCCATTTGGCTAGGAATTTCATAAATTCATTCTTTTTAATAGCTGAGTAGTACTCCATTGTGTAAATGTACCTTAATTTCTGTATCCATTCCTCTGTTGAGGGACATCTGGGTTCTTTCCAGCTTCTGGCTATTATAAATAGGGCTGCTATGAACATAGTGGAGCATGTGTCCTTTTTACCGGTTGGGACATCTTCTGGATATATGCCCAGGAGAGGTATTGCTGGATCCTCCGGTAGTACTATGTCCAATTTTCTGAGGAACCGCCAGACTGATTTCCAGAGTGGTTGTACAAGCTTGCAATCCCACCAACAATGGAGGAGTGTTCCTCTTTCTCCACATCTTCGCCAGCATCTGCTGTCACCTGAATTTTTGATCTTAGCCATTCTGACTGGTGTGAGGTGGAATCTCAGGGTTGTTTTGATTTGCATTTCCCTGATGATTAAGGATGTTGAACATTTTTTCAGGTGCTTCTCTGCCATTCGGTATTCCTCAGGTGAGAATTCTTTGTTCAGTTCTGAGCCCCATTTTTTAATGGGGTTATTTGACTTTCTGGAGTCCACCTTCTTGAGTTCTTTATATATATTGGATATTAGTCCCTTATCTGATTTAGGATAGGTGAAGATCCTTTCCCAATCTGTTGGTGGTTTTTTTGTCTTATTGATGGTGTCTTTAGCCTTGCAGAAGCTTTGCAGTTTCATGAGGTCCCACTTGTCAATTCTCGATCTTACAGCACAAGCCATTACTGTTCTATTCAAGAATTTTTCCCCTGTGCCCATATCTTCAAGGCTTTTCCCCACTTTCTCCTCTATAAGTTTCAGTGTCTCTGGTTTTATGTGAAGTTCCTTGATCCACTTAGACTTGACCTTAGTACAAGGAGATAGGTATGGATCGATTCGCATTCTTCTACATGTTAACAACCAGTTGTGCCAGCACCATTTGTTGAAAATGCTGTCTTTCTTCCACTGGATGTTTTTAGCTCCCTTGTCGAAGATCAAGTGACCATAGGTGTGTGGGTTCATTTCTGGGTCTTCAATTCTATTCCATTGGTCTATTTGTCTGTCACTATACCAGTACCATGCAGTTTTTATCACAATTGCTCTGTAGTAAAGCTTTAGGTCCGGCATGGTGATTCCACCAGAGGTTCTTTTATCCTTGAGAAGAGTTTTTGCTATCCTAGGTTTTTTATTATTCCAGATAAATTTGCAGATTGCACTTTCCAATTCGTTGAAGAATTGAGTTGGAATTTTGATGGGGATTGCATTGAATCTGTAGATTGCTTTTGGCAAGATAGCCATTTTTACAATGTTGATCCTGCCAATTCATGAGCATGGGAGATCTTTCCATCTTCTGAGATCTTCTATAATTTCTTTCTTCAGAGACTTGAAATTTTTATTATACAGATCTTTCACTTCCTTAGTTAGAGTCACGCCAAGATATTTTATATTATTTGTGACTATTGAGAAGGGTGTTGTTTCCCTAATTTCTTTCTCAGCCTGTTTATTCTTTGTGTAGAGAAAGGCCATTGATTTCTTTGAGTTAATTTTATATCCAGCTACTTCACCGAAGCTGTTTATCAGGCTTAGGAGTTCTCTGGTGGAATTTTTAGGGTCACTTATATATACTATCATATCATCTGCAAAAAGTGATATTTTGACTTCATCTTTTCCAATTTGTATCCCTTTGATCTCCTTTTGTTGTCGAATTGCTCTGGCTAGGACTTCAAGTACAAAGTTGAATAGGTATGGAGAAAGTGGACAGCCTTGTCTAGTCCCTGATTTTAGTGGGATTGCTTCAAGCTTCTCACCATTTACTTTGATGTTGGCTACTGGTTTGCTGTAGATTGCTTTTATCATGTTTAGGTATGGGCCTTGAATTCCTGATCTTTCCAAGACTTTTATCATGAATGGGTGTTGGATCTTGTCAAATGCTTTTTCCGCATCTAATGAGATGAAGGTCATACCTCTTAATAGTGCCATACTTCCTGGTCACCAAAGCATTCAAATCTAAGAGTCACTGGAGGCCATTACTCTTTAAATCACTGCAGTAGCGATATCTCTACTCTGTAGGACTATTATGAAGATTACATGAGAAAATGCAGAAAAATAGTGTGCACCAAGTAATATAATTACCCTAGTCTCTTTAGTGTTGCTATCACATAGACCTGTCACTGGTTTGTTTATTAAGAACAGAATTTTTTCCCCCTCACTGTTATAAGACCCTGACAAGTTCAATGTCAAGGGACTGCTAGGTCTGGCCTCTGGTTGCTATGTCTTTCACATGGCAGAAGAAAGAGCCCATTCCTACAACTCCCTGTTGTAGCGGAGTCCTTATTAATGTTATTACTAGTTGTGATGGTTTGTATATCCTTGGATCAGGGAGTGGCACCATCTGAAGGTGTGGCCTTGTTGGAATAGGTGTGACCTGGTTGGAATGGATGTGTCACTGTGAGTGTGGGTATAAGATCCTCACCCTAGTTGCCTGGAAGTCAGTCTTCCACTAGCAGCCTTTGGATGAAGACATAGAACTCTCAGCTCCTCCTGTGCCATGCCTGTCTGGATACTGCCATGCTCCCACCTAGATGATAATGGACTGAATCTCTGAACCTGTAAGCCAGCCCCAATTAAATGTTGTTTTTTTAAAAGACTTGCCTTGGTCATGGTGTCTGTTCACAGCAGTAAAACCCTAACTAAGACACTAGTCCTCATTAATATCTCCAAAAACCCTACCACCTGACTTTGTTGCTTTGGGGGATTAAGTTTCAAATGTGTTTGTAGCACACATTGGGAACATAACAGCAGCACTCCACAGTTGAGAGTTTACAGTTGGAGAGATTGGAGACTATGTCAGTGAAGCCCTTTGTCTTCCTGTGTCAGGAGCCCTGCTTTTGTAACTCAGCTTTTTTGGATTGATTCTTTGATCTGTCTATTTCTTGCTATTTAGTCATCTTTCATTAGAAGGATGTATGATCAATTTTCACCTTTAGATTGATCTGTACTTACAAACAGAATTTGGGATTATGTTGGTCCTCACCTGCTCTGCCACAAGGCAGGACAGCTTAGAGAGGTGGAAAGTGAGGAGTTGGACTGCCCTTATGCTGCCACCCTGGCGGGTGCTAGGCTATAGGGAAGAGTCTAGGCACCATTCCGGGGATGGGAAAGTGCAGTCTTAGGTGTGGGAAAGCTTGTGCTGGTTCGGGGGTTCCTGGACCTGTGACAAGGCCAAGTCAGTGGGCTTCTCAGACTCTTCGGCATCCAGGCACACCTGGGACTCATGGAAGAGCAGAGAACATAGTCTGGGGCTCTCAGGCTGGGGACAGCCTCTAGCTCAGGGCGGAGAGGGTGGGGGAAGGGGAGCTCTGGTTTATCTCAGTTGGGTGATTGGCAGGGCAGGTTCGGTGGCTGTTGTGACTGGGAGTGCAGAGAGGCCTTCTAAGGGAGGTTAGGTTGCAACTCTGTAGGCAAAGGCCTTCTTCATGGCTCTCCACTGCAGATCTTGATGAAAAGAGACAGTTTTAAACAGTTTATTGTCATGGTAGAAAATGGATGCATAAAACCATACCCTACTTCTCAGGGTGGGCCTGAGATTAAATGCCTTTTTCAGGGAGGAATATCTGGGAACGGAAGCTTATTGGCTAAGCCCTCTGGACCTCTAGGTGCCTCATTAGCATGGAGAACTCTTGTCTGGGGCCTATGTGACAATAGGACAAGTTTCTTTTATGTGAGAAGCATGGCACGTGTTCTAAGTCAAGAGTCTGAGGGAGCTGGGAGTCACCTAAGCCTCAGGTGTGCCCACCAAGTCTCTGGGTCTTAACCTGCTCTACCTTACCCGGCTTCCTGGCATGGTTTTACATCCCATAGGATGTGTGTTTTTTAGGATCCTGATGTTCTTTCTACATCACTGACTTTATGGGCTAACCTTCCCTTGAGCTCAGGAGTCTGGCCAAATTACTACTCCTAGGCTGTGAATCTACAAAGAAGTGATATGGTCTTTTGTGCCAGGAATAGGTGGGATCAAATATTGCCAATAATCGTTTATTTGGTCATAAGTAAATCATTTTGCTTCTGAAAATCTTGCATTCACATATGAAAGGGAGATCTTAATACTCCATTCAAGAGGCTTGAAAACCAGGTGTTGCAGGGTGTTGCCTTGCATGAGCCTCAGAGCCTAACAGTGTGTATTGTAGCGAATTCCACTCTGTGAGCTGTCTTCTCTGCCAAGGTCAATGCTGCCTTTATTCTTTGTTTTAATAACAGGAGTGGTGGTAGGGGGTGGAGGCTGGATGTTTGAGTTTGTTCTGGCCCCAGAAACCCCCTGGATGTTGTTGTTTCAGTCTCTGTTTTAGGTCAAGGGAAATAAATTTCACCTTGTTCCCTCACGTGCTTGTTTTCTCAGAAGCAGACGCAGCTCAAATTCTTAGAACAGACTGTTTAGCTTAGCAATGTTCTGCTTGAGAGGGTGAGCTGTATCTCTCCATTGAGCAGCTTTGTTCCAGGTCTCTTGCATGGGTAGATACTTAACTTATTGTTAATAGGTTAACAAGTACATTTCCCTCAGTGTGCCAAAAGACTTTGTATAACTTCCAAGATTCTAAATGAAACCCTGTATGGTTGCATAGTTATAGCATAATAATTATTGTAGTGTTGTTTTTTTTTTAGCACAGAAATCCCAAGAAGTCAAATTTTGGTGCCCAGAAAATGAACAGTTTAATACTAAACAGTGGAAAATTGAGACAGTTATATCAGAAGTTTTAAATGTACCTTGAAACAGTTCACTAATGCTCTCAAGTTTTGGGTGTCCAGACAGTGCCTGAATGGCCAGTAACTCCCTCTCATATGGTTTCCTATGGCATTCCTAATGGCAATATGTACAGAATGATATCCTGATTTCTACTTGTACCTTGTCATAAGCCTTGTGCTCTGCATCAGTGGAAAGATAATAACAATAGTATTTGCTATGAAAGTAGAAATAATTGGTATATACAAAAAGTTCACAACAGAATTCATTACCCAGTAGCCCATGTGAGCAACTATTGCTTTCAGCTATAATTTGGATGTAGCTATAATCTACAAAAGGGCATTAGTAGATATTTGTAATCTGGATAATGATCCAATACTATGTTATTTGTTGTTCAGCTTCTCTCGGCTTTGGTTGCTCCGTGCCCCTCCCCCACCCCCAGGGTGACTGCTGCGTATTAAACAGATTGCTTTGCTTTCTGTGTTCTCCCTTATTTTTTTGCATCAAACATAGCTCCAGGCTCACCTTGTATTTTCCCTGCTCTGGCTCTCAAGTCACCACTTTTTAGAAGATATCCTGATTCCCTCTGCAAAGAATACAGTTGGAGATGAAGGCATACGTTCTGGATGAGCTTACTTGTTTCAGAGACATCAGCATTTACTAAATGAATCACTGAGCGGCGCTGGTCTGGAAGGCACCACCCAACAATGTATAGAATAATGGCATCAAGCTTGAGTCAAGCAAAATGCAGGCACTGACTGGAGCTTGAGTATGCCCCAAAGGAAGCCCTAGAGAGCAGAATCGGTAGAAAAGATGGGGGGGTGTATGTACAGATAGTGTGAGACAAAGACTTTATATTGAGTAACAGTCAGATGATTCCTGGCTTGTTTGGAATTAGATGCTTACCACTATAAAACAGATTGTTCCAGAACTGAGTAGTTTGGATGAGGAGGATAATTCTTTTTTTCATTTATTAATTTATTCACTCCACACCCCAATTTCAGCCCCCTCTCTTCTCAGTCCCCCACCCCTACTCCACAGCTTCGTTCCCCATTTCCCCTTCCCCTTCTCCTCCAGGAAAGGGACCCCCCCCCAGCAACCCCCCACCCCTGGTACAACAAATCACTGCAGGATCAGGTGCACCCTCCTACACTGAGGTCAGACAAGGAAGCCTAGCCAGGGGAACAGGATCAGAGACAGATCCCCCATGTCCAGTTGGTGTTAGTCTCTGGGATCCCCTAAGGGTTCAGGTTAGTTAACTCTGTTAGTCTTCCTGTGGAGACCCCAGAGGATGATAACTGTTTATCACTCTTTTGTTTAGAGTGGGTTAATGATGTGGGGAAAGGCTCTACTAGATGGTTCTAGCATCTTTCATGGTGTTTAAGGCATTGCTGGGTACAGTAGGGCCTAGATAGACAACTTTTTCGCTCATTTCCTTCCTGCCTATAGACTTTAAGGCAGGGTTTCTCTGTGTAGCCCTGGTTGTCCTGGAACTCACTCTGTAGACCAGGCTGGCCTTGGACTCAGAAATCCGCCTGCCTCTGTCTCCCAAGTGCTGGGATTAAAGGCGTGCGCCACCACTGCCCGGCCCTGCCTATAGTCTTAAGGCTTCTCTATGTGTCCCCTTCATGTGGACTAGTCGACTTCATCGTCACATGACAGCCTCAGAACATTAGGTCAGTTTACTAGTAACTGAAGGCCTCAGTGCAGGCCTTCCACTGGGCAAACCAGGTGGGAACTTCCCCCTTTTCTGACCTAGCTTTGGAATGTAATTGTATAGGAATCTGTTGGTTAAAAGTGAGTCACAGATAACTGCAAGCCACAGGGAGAAGGCAGAGACTATCAGTTGGTGGACCATCATCTCACACTTGAGCAAGAGGGGTAATCTTGTCTTAGTCATCTCTGGGAGAAAAGTTCTGCCGCAAGCTCACCTACGATTCCAAAACAAGTGCATTTGTGCTTCTTAGACTCATAAAGGCTGAAAGGTGCAGCCTAAAAGTAAACAATTGCCATTCGCCATCCTTCTGCATCCCCTTCCTCTATTTTCATTTTCTGTTCCTTTTCTATTGGAGACATTTCTCTGCTTCTTTGTCAGGCTTTTGTTCTCTTTTGATTCACAGATGAATTTTGGCATAGGCCTTTAAGCTCAGCACCTGGGAGGCAGAGGCAAGTGGATCTCGGCCAGTTCTAGGCCAGCCTGGTCTACATATCACGTTCTAGGCTAGCCAGTGCTACACAGTGAAAGCCTGTCTCAAAACAAAATGCTCAAAATAAAAAAAAAAGTGCTGTTTGCATTTGATATGATTTAAACATTCCAAGTAAAGAGAGAATAAGATGGAAGAAAAGAGTGAACATCTGACAGCACAAGGACAAATGGACAAAATTGGGACAAACAGCCAGGGGTACTGAGTGTGGGAGAGTGCACAGGAAAGACTGGAGAATGTTTAAGTAGAGATATGAGGAACAAGAGTGGGAAGCTTCACCAGCATAAGAGCTGCCACAGTACAGGGGATTTAGGGATGGTGACAGACTTAGGAATATCCTTAAACCACTGAGAGTACATGTAAGGGGGGTGGTGGCCATAGCACTTGCCAGACCTGCAGTGGATCATGTGACTAAAAGGACTCCTGCAGACACATGCTAAAATCCTTTTGGTTCTTGAACACTTGCTCAAAGCTACACGCTGGTATAAGCAAGCAGGACTCTGGAAACTAGTGTCTCTCACACAGGACTGTAAATTATGTGCACTAGACTCGATCTGTAGCCTTTTGTCCACACTCTGGTCCCTGGTCCTTTGAGCTTCTATGCCGTTCCCTTTTCCTGCTACTATTCATTCATTTCCTGTTTTTCCTATGCCCGTATCCATTTTCCACCGCTGTCTATATTTTACCACTGAGCTTTCTCTATGTACACAGACACAGACACAGACAGACAAAGACACAGACAGACACAGACAGACACACAGACAGTCACACACACACACACACACACACACACACACACACACACACACACACACACACACACCTCTCACAGAGAGAAAAAGAGAGAGCACCAGCAGGCTTTGTTCTTTTGGCTCTTACTATCTGAGTTTGTGTAAGGAAGCAGAGCCCTACTTAATAAAGACTGTGGGCTAATATTCTATCTCAGCCACTAGATGGCGTCCCTGCCTAAAGAAGACACTGAGAGACTCCGTTTCTCCAGTCAGTTGTTTCCTCTGCCAGAGCAAACATCAATCGCACTCCAGGCAAACGCCACCCATGTCTATGCAAAAAACCTCTGTAAACTTTGCTGGGGACACGTAGCTTCAGTAATTTCCATTTTCTTACCAAGGGACTACCTCCACTGCCTTCACAGTGAATTCCCCCCAGTACACGGTCCTGCTTAATGCCAGAACGGTTTGTTTCCTCATTATCTTCCATTTCTCCAGCTTTAGGTATTGTCTATTCTTGGAAGAGTTGTTTGATCCTTGATAGGGTTTTTTTTTGTTGCAATAATTCATGATAAACTATAAACAAGTGCTTTTGAAATGCCATAAATTTAATGCTATGGTTTATAATTTAGAATATGTCGCTGTCTTAATAATTTATCATAGACAACTATGAATAAAACATGCAAGGGAATCTTGCAAATCCATGTGATGCTGGTGATATGGGATTTTGAACATAAGCAGGCAGTCTTAAACTTCCTTTCTGGAGGTGGAGTTGTTCTTCTGGCTAATATTTATATACTAGATCAGGTAGCACATTTATTCTGAAGATTACTGGATACCAGTGTCCGCTTACTATGCAACTAAAAGACCATTTATTAAACATAATGTAGATCAATTTAATGAACTATAAACTTACACATATTTATTTGCATCAAGTTCAGCCTCACTCTGGGGACACATGGGCTGGCTAATCATTTGCAGGTTTTGCTTGTCTTCTTTATTTTTGTTTGTACAAAAGCAATAGATTTGCATTTGACAATGAATGACTTGTTTTCCAGCTCAGCTACATGGAACATTGAGCCAGCCAGCTTATGTTAGCCTTGGGAAAGCCAGACACTGAAACAGCCTCTGCTGTTCTGCTCTTTAGACAGGCGAAGGTCACGGAGGCTGAAGGAAAATCAGTGAGTTTTCTCCACACTATCCTGAGCACAAGGTTGTGGTTCCTGCCAGTGATGTTTAGTGTTCCTTTGTCTCTGCACCTCTTGCATCTGAAACAGAGGGATAGAGAACAGTCTGCCTGCCATCTTGGCCATATGCTGTCGTACACCTCAAAACACACTCTTACCTCAAAGGGTAGGAGATAGTTTCATCTAGAGCCAAATAGAAGTGGACACGGGCCAGAAATGCAGATGTAATTTACTTCTAATTCCATATGACAACAGTTTTGTGAAGTTTCGTAGTTAACACAGTAACAACATAAAATAAGACACATTTTAAATGCATTGACAGAAACACCAGGTGACTGGTTACAGTAAATGAGGCAATCTCTGTTATAGGCTGTAAAGACCATTTGAACAGATTCTTAAACTTTTGGTGGAAGCTAGTGTTCTGTGAGGTTGGTATATTTCAAAGATTTTCACCTAATAGTCACAGACACAGAATTGGGCAAAGACTAGCTACTAAGGGGATTAAAGATGGCCCCAGATAAATTGTAAATAGGCCCTGGATCTGGAACATTTCAAACTCCATAATTATTGAGTTTCTAATAGTCAGCCAGCCTGAAGAAGGCTCAATGTAAGGTGCATTTTATTTCTGGGAATTTTGTTCATGCTGTCAAAGACTGGAAAGAGGATATTAAGCTACTGTACGGTTGATTAGTCCAACAGTGCATAGGCTCTGAAGGCTGTGAGATGAACAGTGAGAACCAGCTTAAGTCTATTTTTCCTATTGTCTCATTTTAGGCTTAAATATTTAAGGCACAGTAGATGGTCCCTTAGAAAAAGCACCAAGTCCAATTTCCTTTCTGTAGATCTGTAAAGTGAGATGGATTTTGAAGAAAAATTGATCACTTGTGCTATAGGAAATATAGGTAGGAAATAGGTACAAGAAAGCATGGGGCATGAGACAAAGTGAGGTAGAAATATATTTTGGGGGTTGTAGGTAAGAAAAATGTGGGCAGAACAGAATAGAATAGGTGTAGAAACAGAGAGAAAAAAAATCTTAAAATCCAAACAAGTAATATAAAATGAAGGCAAGAAATATTTGTGCTTCACTGTTTCTTAAAACCTGAAAGTTAGGCAGTGGTAGTGCATGCCCTTAGTCCCAGTAATTGGGCGACAGAGGCAGCTGATCTCTGAGTTTTGATCTCTGCCTCTGAATGAGGCCAGCTTGGTCTACAGAATGAGTTCTAGGATAGTCAAGGCTACAAAGAGAAACCTTGTCTCGAAAAATCACATGAATGAATGAATGAATGAATGAATGAATGAATGAATAGAAAATTCAAAGTTGATTCAATGCAAAATAAAAATAAAATAAAAAGTCTTATTGTGTCAGCTTCTATTTCTTCCTTGTGAGAACCTTGTTTGATTTCCCCCCACCCCCTTCCTGAAAGAGCTTGAGCAAGCTCTTCTGTTTGCTCTCCAGAACAAAGAGATCAGACAGATTTTTAGATGTGTCGAGTCTCTGTAGAGCTGCTGGTTAGGCTGAATTCAGGCATCAGCGGGAATCCAAACCCCTAAGGATTTTCCTAGCACTCTAGGGAAATGAATGTTTCAATTGTTTCCCTGTGTGTCTGAGGGGGTGACTGCCTTTCGTGAATGTCAATCTTCAAGACTCTCACATGGCCATGCCCCTTTTATTTTCCTTTTGCTGAGTAAAGTCAGTGAATCCTTGCTCGGATTGCCCATTTGGTCTCATGTAGGTTTGGTTGTG
Source organism: Mus caroli (assembly GCF_978045245.1). NCBI lineage: Eukaryota > Metazoa > Chordata > Mammalia > Rodentia > Muridae > Mus > Mus caroli. The sequence continues at coordinate 70,369,339 of NW_028227257.1, read as the reverse complement.
ACGTTCTAGTTCAGGTCAGTTCACCCGAGGTGTTCACACAGTTCTGTGGGGCTCCCAAGAGATCCACATTATCATCTTGTGGGTGGAGGATGAGCTTAGGGCTTTGTGTGGTTGTAGTGAGTTTCTCTCTTTCCCACTCTCTTCCCAGCAGTTTCTCTTGGGTTTTCTCCTAACCACAGTAGTTTCGGTAATGACACAGGATGGCTGCCACTGGGTAATTTCCTCACATCCGTAAACTTTATGAAGCTTGTGGATTTTTCTAGATTGATGTTTAGTTATTTAATTATTTAATTTTTTTTCTGTGTCTTTGCTTCTAGGGTTTCTATTTCTCTTTTGTTTAAAAACTCTGAGCTGTTTGAGTCAGGATTGTCCCAATCTCCTATGATTTTGCTTAGTGTTCTGGGATAGTTTATTGTTTTTCTTTCAAATATAGTATTCTGTATTTCTGTATTCTCTAACTTCCCACAGTCTGCTGATGACTGTCACTCACCTTTCCATGCCTCTCCTCTCTGGTTGGATTTAAAGAGCAAATGGTTTCTTTCAGATTCTTGGTGATACAGAAGAGAGGTGTTTATCTCTCTTCTGTCATCTTTTTCCTCACAGACAAGAGATCTATCTATCTATCTATCTATCTATCTATCTATCTATCATCTATCTATCCATCTATCCATCCCCACCACCATCTATCTATCTATCTATCTATCTATCTATCTATCTATCTATCTATCTATCTATCTATCTATCATCTATCTATCTATCTATCTATCTATCTATCTATCTATCTATCTATCATCTATCTATCCATCCCCACCTCTATCTATCTATCTATCTATCTATCTATCTATCTATCTATCTATCTATCTATCTTTTATTCTACTCTCTCTTATTGTACCCCAACCACAGTTCCTCCTCCCTCTTCTCCTCCCACTCCATTCCCACCAACACCTCCTCTCTCCCCCACATCTATTCCTCCTCCACTTTCCTTTAGAAAAGGTCAAACCTCCTAGGGATATCAAGCACACACAGCATATCAAGTGTCAATAAGACAAGGTACCTCCCTTTATATTAAGGCTAGACGAGGCAATGTTAAAAATAACATCAAGGAAAAAAGAGAAAACACGTGGGACAAAAAGGAAGAGAAAGAAGAAAAAGTGAAAGAAAAAAATTGGTAATAAAAATTGCACACAGGGAATTAGAGGAATGTGTGAAAGTGAATAAAGAAGAAAAATTAACTGTGAAATGCAAAAGTATTGTTAAAATTATATAAAATTCAAGAGTATGTGTGAGATAAAAGGGTAAAAATTGGGAAACAGGTAACAGAAGACTAAAGGATGAGTTGCTGGACCATGTCTTTTCTAGGTCCTTGGAAATCTTGGGGCAGGAGATTACAAGCTTGAAGCGGTAGAGAGATCATCGACATTGCCTGTGGATTACACTAACACTGAGCCTCTACTGGACAAATGGTAGATGTTTACCAGAATTCCTTCCCCTTTAGTAGCTTCCATTCCTTGTACACAGAGGCAACTGCTGGACATTCTTTTTTTTTTCTTCCTGTTTATATTAGATATTTTCTTTATTTACATTTCAAATGTTATCCCCTTTCCTAGTTTCCCCTCTGAAAATTCCCTATTCCCCTCCCCCCACTTCACCCACTCCCAAACCCTCTCACTCCTGCCACCTGGACCTCCTTTCCTAGTTTCCCCTCCGAAAATTCCCTATTCCCCTCCCCCCACTCCCCCCACTCCCAAACCCACTCACTCCTGCCACCTGGACCTGGCAGTCCTCTATACTGGGGCATAGAACCTTCACAGGACCAAGGGCCTCTCCTCCCATTGATGACCGACTAGGCCATTCTCTGCTACATATGCAGCTAGAACCATGAGTCCTACCATGTGTACTCTTTGGTTGGTGGTTTAGTCCCAGGGAGCTCTGTGGGTACTGGTTGGTTCATATTGTTGTTCCTCCTATGGGGCTGCAAACCCCTTCAGCTTCTTGGGTACTTTCTCTAGCTCTGTCACTGGGGACCCTGTGCTCAGTCCAATGGATGGCTGTGAGCATCCACTTCTGTATTAGTCAGGCACTGGCAGAGCCTCTCAGGAGACAGCTTTATCAGGCTCCTGTCAGCTAGCTCTTGTTGGCATTCTTAGCTTTGCAGTCTGTGGACTGGATAGCTTCTTCCATCCTTTCAAGACTTTGTCACAATATGCAGCTCCCTGGAGTGGGGTTGGGGCAAGGTAGTAGTTTAGCTGGAAGGTGTCTCTCACCCTCTCAAGACCTTCCTTACATTGCTATACTTTCTAATTTCTGCAAGTGCTGCACATACTGCTGACAGATGCAGCTATGAATATCAAATAATCCCCTGCAGCATCAGAACTCTGGAGCCCTGCAACAGTGACTGCAGGTAGGTGGCTCCAGAGGTTGATCCAGTGCTAACCTCAGACTCAGCTCTGTAAAACTCCTGGGTGATTATCAGTTGATAGCAGGACTGCCTTTCCCTGTGCACTTGACTGCCTAGGAGACTTGTGCCTGTGGTTTTTAGCTTCTCGGCTTCCTGCCTTTCAACTCACCATTACTGCCCCCAAGGGCTATAGCTAGTTAAATTCAGCCTATCTGATCATGTCCTAAAGATTGACAAAGTAGATTCTTGTCTCCAGTTGTCCTTTGCTGGAGAAATCACTGTTTCTCCAAGATCCACAAATAGATTTGAAGCTTGTGGCTCATTGAGGGATAGACAGTAGAAAGCAGTGTGTCTTTACAGGGACTACATATACACATATATACATACATATATATCATATATACATATATATCATATATATATGACTTGTTGTTAGATATATTTATTTTATATATATGACTGCTCTATATGCATGTACACCTACACACCAGAAACCAGAAGAGGGCATTGGATCTTGTGAGCCACTATGCGGTTGCTGGGGATTGAACCAAGGGCCTCTGGAAGAACAACCAGTGCTCTTAACTGATGAGCCATCTCTCAAGCCCCTACATAGTTTATATTTTCAATGATTCTTCTGCTTTCCCTTCTCTTGATTGGCAGCCTTTTGGCTGGAGCTGTGTTTGGCTTGATTTACTTATTTTCTGTGTCTCGGTATTTTCTTTGTCTTTTACAGGCATCTTATCATAACCTTCCTGCATTAGTAAAGCTCCTTCCCACTCTTTTTGGGATAATCTATTTTTTTTTTCTTATTCTCAATGTCCTTCAATGGGTTACATGAGGACAGCTTTCTATTTGTCATCTTTACCTGTTCAACATGAATCATTGCCAACATTGTAGAGTTCTACCTTCTAGTCTAAGATGAAATGCAAATATGGCTTCCATTCATCGTTTATATTTTATTTCCCACTTCAATTTCCACAATATTCCTATGTACTTGAGAGTTTGGATCTGAAGTACCTTTATTCTATGTCAGGGTGCACCTATGATTACTCTGAATATAGAAAGGAATGGGATTTTTTTCTTACTCTTCTAAAATGTTGCCAGAATGAAAATAGGTCAGTTTGATAAGCATTCCATTCATTACATCAAAATAATTTGTTGTTGTTGGAGTGACACTAGGTCATATTGTATAATCAAAAGTTCACGTAATTTCTAAGTAAAAGCAATATATTTTATTTATTTGGAAGACATTTATTGTGTGTCTGGTACAACTGAGGAATTCTGCTAGAGGAAAGATTTATAAGGACTTGAAAAACATGCCTCCGTATAGACTCTTAGGGGAAAAATATGTATATTGATGAGCCATGCTAATATCGCTCACAGAAGGCAACTCTGGCAGACTGAAGAGGCTAAGGAAGCTGCCCTTTGAGTTAGGTGATGAGGCTAAGAGTAGTTTTGCAAGAAAAGACTGGAAAATAACTCTGTAAATAAAAGACTAGAAGAGTCACGGGAACCAAGGCAGGCTCTGACTTCCAAGTGAAGAAAGCAGACTGTGGCTGTGATGTAAGTTCTGAGGTTGGAATCCTGGGGTGAAATCACTAAAATAACATTATACTTTTGTATTTGGACAAATAAGCTCCCTATTTTGTCTTATTGACCTCAGTAAGTGAGAATCACAACAGTTCTTATTTCATCCAACTTTATGAGGACTAAATGAAACGGTAAACAACCAGCAATGTTTTCCCAAATTCCGCAGATGATAAGTTGCATCCACAGAACTTAGAAAAAGTATAGCTTACAAGACAATTCTTTGAAGACTATGATTCAATAGGTCTGGGATTAGGACCAGACTTTATATTTATGGCAAGAACCCCAGGTAATATGCATCGTTAGGAAAGTTTGGAAAATGCTGATACATAATATTAGCATAGTTCCAGGCTCAAGGTGAGTACTCAAAAGACTTATAATCACAGAGGTTATAGAGCAAGGGAATGCATGAGGCAGAGAGGGGTATATGAGACTAGAGATGGAGACAGGGCCAGGTCATGCAAACACTAAATGTATTCCACATTATAGAATTGGTATTTTATCTTAAAAGCAAGGAGAAATTATTTTAAAGTTGATAGGACTAAAGTGCCTTGACCTGACACTCATTTTAAAAGATTTGTCTGTCTTCATTGAAGAGGAGATTGTATATGAGCAATACCAAAAGCTATAAATCTACTTACAAAGTTGCTTCAGAAGCCAGATTGGAAAAAAAAAAATCAAGGATTGAGTTCAAATGCTGGGAAATGAAATGGAGAGATACTTACACTATAAATGGAGACTTGGCCCACTGAGGCTCTCCCTCAGGTCAGGTTAGAAGAAAGGGGTTGTGCAGAAGGAAAGAATCCAAATAGCAGACTTATGATTGTCCAGTGAGAAATAATTTTGAACAAATTGAGCTTACGTCATTCCTGACTGAGTTCATTTGACAGTTGTAGATTAAACACATGTAACTTGGGACAGAGGTCTGAGTAGGAGATCTACATGTAGAAAACATATAGATTAGATCATAGTTGAAATCGTCAGTTTTCCTCAGGACATTCAATGGTGTGACCATAGTCAAAGCCTTTATGATTTGACAATAAACTGATGTTATTGACTGAGCTTATGGAGTCAGTCAAAGGAAGAGACTATTCAATGTGGGCTCATATTAAAAAGACAAACATCTTATGTATTGCACTGTTTCTCCAGAAGACAATTTCCTAGGCTACCACTCCAAAGCCTTGTGTTTTCCCGCAGGCTAAATGTTCCTGCTCTGGAAAGGAGGGATAAAGAGATAGGATGGAGTTGTTAGCATTTTCAGTGATATATACAGCATGACATATTATGGGCTATATCTGCTGGTTCTGAGTAAAGATGATTAAGTTTCCTGAATATAATCATCCAAAGAATTGACTTCCCTCCAAACTCTTAATATTGTCTTATTGTCAATAGAGATACACACTGTATTCTGTATCTCTGCTTTGATTTGAACAATGTTAACTGCTTGGCTAGTTAATTGAAAAGACTCCACAGGTCATCAACATGACATAACACATGATTCCCTCATCCATCTCTATTCCTTCTTCCAGCTAACCACTAAAAGGTGAACAAATGAATACCGAGAGAGGATATTTAAAAGAAAGAAATTATACACAAAGGTAAGCATTACTGAAAGAAGTTTCTCTTTGTGAAACTATGAAACAGACATATTTATAAACTGAAATATTTCCTGTGTTAAACATTGTTTGGGAGAACAGATTTGAACAAAATGTCCTTAAAATGAAAATATTTTGTGGTTGGACTTTATGGATTAGTGCATACCTCTGAGTCTCTGAAAAAATTTTCAGCTATCTGAAATCCAATTTTATGTCTATAAATTCCTTTTCTTCCTTCAAAATTCAGTTCAAAATTGGCCAACTAGATGGGGGATAAGATCTTCTATTCATTTCAATCAATGTTCAATACTTTGATGCCCAAAGTACTTTCCTTAGAACTTTAGAAACTGTAGAAAATTTTAAATTCCTAATGGAGGTTAAGAACTAACAGACCTATTTTCAGAAGGCAGTAACACCAACTATGGCTCTAGTCAAGACCCACAAAACAAAACAAAACAAAATATCACCTTGTGGACTCAAATATCAACATTTATGACCTTCATCCTGCCATGACTAGTATTTGCTGCTGGATCCAGAATGTGTCATTTCTTTCCCTCTCATGTTGTAAGTAAACCTGTCAAGCTTGAGGATTCTGAAAGGACTTCAGATGTAGCTTCAGCTAAAGTCCAGTGGCATCTTTGCCTATGGAATGATACAACAGGAGACACACTTGCTCTGCTCCTGTGTGTAGACTTGCTGGCTTCAGTCCCATAGTTGATCTTGAAGCAGTTTTCTTACTTACCTCCCTCTCCACCCAGTACAGAAACAATCAATCATTTCAGCAAAAAGGGAAGATACAAATCAGCTAAAAGATCAGTGGTCTGTCTATATACCAACAATAAACACACACTGAGAGATTGTGGACATATCTCCAACTACAATAGCCTGAAATATAATAAAATATCTTGGGATAAACCTAACCAATGATATGAAAAAATCTCTAGTATAGAAACATCAAATCTCAGAGAGGACATTAGAAAATGGAAGGATTTTACATGTTCCACTATGTTCGTAGCAGCCTTATTTATAATAGCCAGAAGCTGGAAAGAACCCAGATGTCCCTCAACAGAGGAATGGATACAGAAAATATGGTACATTTACACAATGGAGTGCAATGAATTCATGATATTCTTAGGCAAATGGATGCATCTGGATAATATCATCCTGAGTGAGGTAACCCAATCACAAAAGAACACACATGATATACACTCACTGATAAGCAGATATTATCCTAGAAACCTAGAATATCCAAGATACAGTTTGCAAAACACATGAAACTCAAGAAGAAAGAAGACCAAAGTGTGGATACTTCTTTCCTTCTTAGAAGGGGGAACAAAATACCTATGAAAGGAGTTACAGAGACAAAGATCAGAGCTGAGATGGAAGGACGGACCATCCAGAGACTGCCCCACTTGGAGATCCATCCCATAAACAACCACCAAGCCCAGACACTATTGCATATGCCAGAAAGATTTTGCTGACAGGACCCTGATATAGCTCTCTCTTGTGAGGCTATGCCAGTGCCTGGCAAATACAGAAGTAGATGTTCACAGTCATCTATTGGATGGAACACTCCTCCTAATGAAGGAGCTAGAGAAAGTACCCAAGGAGCTAAAGGGATCTGCAACCCTATAGGAGGAACAACAATATGAACTAACCAGTACCCCCAAGAGCTGTGTCTCTAGTTGCATATGTAGCAGAGGATGGCCTAGTAGTCATCAATGGGAGGAGAGGCCCTTGGTCTTGTGAAGATCATATGCCCCAGTACAGGGGAATGCCGGGGCCAGGAAGCAGGAGTGGGTGGGTTGGGAAGTAGGGCGAGGGGAAGGTATAGGGGGCTTTGGGGCTAGCATGTAAAATGTAAATGAAGAAAATATCTAGTAAAAAATGAAAAAAAAAAAAGAAAATGGAAGGATCCTCCCACCATGTTCATGAATCAATAGCATTAATATTGTGTAAATGACCATCCTATCAGAAGAACTTTATGTATTCAGTACAGTCTCAATAAAATTGCCACAGAATTTTTACGGAAATAGGACAAAATTTTAAAATTCATATGGAACCAGAGATGACCCTGGATAACCAAAACAATTAGCAAAATTGATAATACTGTCAAAATTACTATCCCAGATTTCAAGATATACTATGAAGCTATGATAATAAGTCCAGTATGGTACTGTTGCTACAAAGTCAGAAATGTGGAACAATGGAGCAAAGGAGAAGAATGTATGTAGCAGTTGTCATCTGATAATCAACAAAAAATGACAAAAACATGCATTGGAGGAAAGAAAACCAGTTTCAACATCAGTACTGGAAAAACTTAATATCTATACACAGAAGAATGAAATTATACCAGTATCTATCACTCTGTACAAAAATTAACTCAAAGTGGAACAAAGATTTCAATTTGAAAACCCAAACACCAAAACTGCTACAAGAAAACATAGGGAGCAACGTAAGAAACAGTTGTAGTACAGGACTTTGAAAATAGAATTCAGTACCCAGGAATTAAGGCCAACAATTGAAAGATGGGAACTTATAAAATTAAAAAGCATCTGTACAGTTAAGGAAACAATAAGTTGTGTAAAGAAGAAATACTGGAATAATTAGAATAGAAAAACTTTGAACCTATGATCACTACATGGAAGAAAAAAATAACATAACATGCAAGAATGAATGAATGAAATGCTGGCTAGTTTTTCTTTCTTCCTTTCTTCCTTTCCCTTTCTTCCTTTCTTCTTTCCTTCCTTCCTTCCTCTCTCTCTCTCTCTCTCTCTTCCTTCCTTCCTTCCTTCCTTCCTTCCTTCCTTCCTTCCTTCCTTTCTCCCTCTCTCCCTCTTTCTTTTTTCCTTTTTTTTTTAAAAAAGATTTATTTATTTACTATATGTAAGTACACTGTAGCTGTCTTCAGACATTCCAGAAGAGACATCAGATCTCGTTACAGATGGTTGTGAGACACCATGTGGTTGCTGGGATTTGAACTCAGGACCTTCAGAAGAGCAACAGATGCTCTTAACTGCTGAGCCATCGGGCCAGCTCTGCTGGCTAGTTTTATGTCAGTTTGACATAAGCTAGAGTCATTTGAAAGAGAGAACCTACATTGAGAAAATATTCCTATGAAATTGGCCTGTGGGCAAACAAACTTGTTGCAGTTTATATGATCACACCGTGAAAATTGAGATTGTGTTATTTACTGAAAACAAACAAACAAACCTGTTTCTAGTTGTGGTGTGGTTAAGCCCTTAGTATACATCTTCTGGCTGGTATATTATAGACATGCCCTTTGTACACATTTTTAATCCCAAGTAATGAAGGTAAAGTTAGTTTGTAGGAGTATCCATGTTTGAGAGTGATATCTAATTGAGTAGCAAAGTGATGAAAAAAAAAAGTGAGAAAGTTTTGAAACAATAGAATATGCCCAAGTCTCATGAGAAGAGAATGGAAAGGGAAGGTACTGGAGGGGCAGTGCAGAGAGAAGGAGGAGGCAGTTTTATTGGGAGAGTTTTACAGAGATAGGTTGAAAAGAGAACAAGATATACACAGGTGAAGATATAACAAGACAGAGAATGAGAAGAAGCCAAAAGGTCAGAACAGATTGCTAGAGTTAGTTTGAGAACAAACAGAGTGATGAAGTCAGAGGCCAGGAGAGAAGCCAGATTGAGTCAGCCAGCTTGAAGAGAACTTTAGACAGAACAGCTGAGTTGAACCAGCCACCCAGAACTTGGAAAGAACTAGGATGGCGTGAGCTTATTCAGAGTTCTATAGTCTGAAAGCATTCTAGGCCTAGATTATAATGTACAAAGGCTAGAGGCTTCCAGGATAAGGCCTACGTTAGCAGAGAGAGGCAGTAAACCTCAGAGATGTGACAATTACTTCAGGTGAGTAAAAGATACTTTTACACAAACCTGTGGTCCATTTTTTTTTAGGCATAGGAAAAACCTTTCATTTGATTAAGTATCCCTTCACAATAAAAGGCACAAATAAATTACATATAGCAGGATTGTATCTGTATGTAACAAAGGCTTTATATAACAAATCCATAAGCCAGCATCATACTGCACAGGGCAAAACTGAAATGTTGAAGTTCATACAAAAGCAAAAAGACTTCACATAGACAAAACAATGCAGTGGAACTGAGCAGAGGATCCAGAAATAAATACACTTTTGGCAAACTGATTCCCAATAAATGTAGCAAAACATCTCTCAGAGAAAGGACATTCTTTTTAACACATTGTTCTGGGAACACAAGTTATCTGCATATACAGGAGACAATCAAGGCTCTTGTACCTCTTGCACAAAAAAAATTATTCTAAAACAATTTGATTTTAAATTTAGGATTTAAAACCTTAAAAGTGCATAAAAATATGAGGGAAATAGTCCAAGAGGGAAATAATTCATGTGTAATGATTTCCCAACTAGAATGTCAATAGCTTAGGATACAAGCAAAAGTTGACAAATAAGATTATAACATATTAAAAACTTCTGCAAAGAAAAGGAACCAACAGAGTTAGGAGGTATGATAATGAATGCTAATTGTCAACTTCATAGAATCCAGAATCAGCTATGAGATGGGGCTTCTGGGCATGCCTTTGGAAGATTTTTTTTTCAAATATAATATTTTCTTAAAATACAGTATTTTAAAATACATGTTCTTAAAATACAATATTCTTAAAATAATAATTTATTTATAATATTAAATAATATTTATTCTTTGAGAATTTAATACATGTATACAATGTATTTCAATCATATTCACTCCCCAGTCCTCCCTTCAAACTCTTCCTAGATCATCTTCCACATCACCTTCCCCATTTTATGTCCTCATCTTTTTAAAGTAAGCACTGGGACAGTCCAGTTTGTGCTGCCTATACACACACACACACACGGAAGGGGGAGGGACTCACTGGAGTATTGTCAGCCTATCAAGGACCATATCCCTAAAGAAAAATTACTTATCCTATACTAGCATCCATAAGCTGTCAGTAGCTCCTCACCTTGTACTGTGGTCTCTCATGGCCCTCCTTCAACTATGCCACAATGCTGACTGGACTGCACACACAACCTGTGAACTCATAAGTGCTGTGACTCTGTCATGTCCAGAAGACACTGTTTCACCTGAATCCTCCCAAACTCTGGCTCTTAAGATCTTTCTGTGCTCTCTTCTTTAATGCTTTCTGAACCTTGGGAAGAGGGTGTGATATACAGATGTTCCAATCCAAGCAAACCACAGACACTTGTTTTCTGCACAGGTGAGGCATGGGATTTTCTTGTTATTTTATTGTGGTGGGAAGATCCAGTCAACGTGGGTGAAAATTGTTCTTGGGCAGGAGTTTTCTGGACTGTATAAGATCCAGAAAGTGAGCTTAATGCTAGCATGTATGCATTTATTGCTCTGTTTCTTGATTGTAGATGCAATGGGAAGAGTTCCCTTAAGCTCCTGCCTTTGTAACTTCCCCACCAGGAAGGATTATAGAATGAACTGAGAGGTAGAATAAACCCTTTCTCCCTTTTGTGGCTTTTGACAGATTATTTTGCCACAGCATCAGGAAAGAAATTATGACAAGGTGCAACCTCCAGAATGGGAGAGTATATTTGCTACCCGTGCATTTGACACAAAATATATAAAAACATAAAAGTTTAGCAAGCCCTGCCACAATAATTAATAGCTGATATTTTCAGTTTTGCTGCTTTAACTTAAAATAGTAGTAGTTGTAAGATTTTTCTGAATCTCCTCAGAAAATTGGACATAGTACTACCGGAAGATCCAGTAATACCTCTTCTGGGCATATACCCAGAAGATGTTCCAACTGGTAATAAGGACACATGCTCCATTATGTTCATAGCAGCCTTATTTATAATAGCCAGAAGCTGGAAAGAACCCAGATGTCCCTCAACAGAGGAATGGATACAGAAAATGTGGTACATTTACACAATGGAATACTACTCAGCTATTAAAAACAATGAATTTATGAGATTCTTGGGCAAATGGATGTATCTGGAGGATATCATCCTTAGTGAGATAACCAAATCACAAAAGAACACACATGATATACCCTCACTGATAAGCAGATATTAGCCCAGAAACTTAGAACACCCAAGATAGGATTTGCAAAGCACATGAAACCCAAGAAGAAGGAAGACCAAAGTGCGAATACTTCATTCTTCCTCAGAATGGGGAACAAAACACCCATGGAAGGAATTACAGAGACAAAGTTTGGAGCTAAGACAAAAGGATGGACCATCCAGAGACTGCCCCACTCGGGGATCCATCCCATAATCAGCCACCAAACCCAGACACTATTGCATATGCCAGCAAGATTTTGCTGAAAGGACACTAATGTAGCTGTCTTGTGTGAGGCTATGCCAGTGCCTGGCAAATACAGAAGTGGATGCTCATGGTCATCTATAGAATGGAACACAGGGCCCCCAAAGGAGGAGCTAGAGAAAGTACCCAAGGAGCTGAAGGGGTCTGCAACCCTATAGGTGGAACAACAATATGAACTAACCAGTAACCCCAGAGCTTGTATCTCTAGCTGCATATGTAGCAGAAGATGGCCTTGTCAACCATCATTGGGAAGAGAGGCCCCTTGGTCTTGCAAACTTTATATGCCCCAGTACAGGGGAATGCCAGGGCCAAGAAGTGGGAGTGGGTGGGTAGGGGAGCAGGGCAGGCGAGGGTATAGGGAACTTTCAGGATAGCATTTGAAATGTAAATAAAAAATATAATAAAAAACCAAAACAAAAAACAAACCAAAACAAACAAACAAAAACAACAACAACAAAAAACTTTTTCTGAATCTAGACACATGGCTCAGTGGATAAGAGTGTGTACAGCTCTTCCTGAGGACAAGAGTTCAGCTCCCAATACTCACATTGGGAGTTTGCAATCTCCTGTAACTGAAGTTCCAGAAGATCCCAAACCAAACCTCCTTCAAGTGTATACACACGCACGCACACACACACACACACACACACACACACACACACAGACCGAGAGAGACAGAGAGACAGAGACAGAGAAACACAGAGAGACACACATAGAGTCATACACAGAGAGAAATGAAAAGTAAAATAAAACTTTAAAACAAATATGATTTTTCTATTGCAATTAGCATTTTCTATTGCATAGACTTGATATTAAGAGGACACTAAGTTTTGTGGGAAGAGAAGAGAGAATGGATCTGGAAGGAGTTAGAAGAGGGGTAAATATGGCCAGAATATATTGTATGAAATTCTTAAGTATGAAATTCTTAACTAATAAAATACTTCTGTAGTGATAGTAAAAAAAAAAAAACAAAACACACACACACACACAACAACAACTAAGGTTATTTATAATGTTAAAATGGAGGGTAGATGATGAAAGAAGAATGGAAACAATAGAAGACAGAAAGATAGATGATTGATAAATACACGTGTCTTAGTTAGGGTTTTACTGCTGTGAACAAACACCATGACCACAGCAAGTCTTATAAAAAACAACATTGCTCTCCGGTCAGTAAAGCGCCGGGGTAGCTAGGGCGCAGGGTCGGCTGACACTCACCAGCTACCCACAACACCCGCCACAGGATCTTAAGACTTCTGGTGAGTGGAACACAGCTTCTGCTCCAATCCAATTGCTCGCGGGACATGAGACTGCATTAGTTAGGGAAGCAGAAAACCGGCCTGAGTAGGACCACAGGCCTCTTCTGGCCGGACCAGCACCAGCATAGCTAGAGCGCAGGGTCAGCTGACACCCGCCAGCTACCCATGACCCCCGCCTCAGGATTTTGAGACAGCTGGGGAGTGGAACACAGCTTCTGCTCCAGTCCAATCATGCGGGACCTGAGACTGCTTTGGTTGGGGAGGCAGAAATCCGGCCTGAATAGGGCCACAAGCCTCTCCGGTCAGAAAAGCGCCAGGGTAGCTAGGGCGCAGGGTCGGCTGACACCCGCCAGCTACCCACGACCCCCGCCACAGGATTTTGAGACTGCTGGTGAGTGGAACACAGCTTCTGCTCCAATCTTTAAACAGTGACAACGACAACAACTAACCCCAGAGATTACCAGATGGCGAAAGGTAAACTTAATAATCTTACTAACAGAAACCAAGACCACTCACCATCATCAGAACCCAGCACTCCCACTTTGCCCAGTCCAGGGCACCCCAACACACCGGAAAAGCTAGACATGGATATAAAAGCATATCTCATGATGATGGTAGAGGACTTCAAGAAGGACTTTAATAACACACTTAAAGAAATACAGGAGAACACTGCTAAACAGGTAGAAGACATTAAAGAGGAAGCACAAAAATCCCTTAAAGAATTGCAGGAGAACACTGCTAAAGAGTTACAAATCCTTAAAGAAAAACAGGATAACACAATCAAACAGGTAGAAGTCCTTAATGAAAAACAGGAAAACACATCCAAACAGATGATGGAAATGAACAAAACCATACTAGACCTAAAAAGGGAAGTAGACACAATAATGAAAACCCAAAATGAGGCAACACTGGAGATAGAAACCCTAGGAAAGAAATCTGGAACCATAGATACAAGTATCAGCAACAGAATACAAGAGATTGAAGAGAGAATCTCAGGTGCAGAAGATTCCATAGAGAACATCGGCACAACAATCAAGGAAAATGTAAAATGCAAAAAGATCCTAACTCAAAACATCCAAGAAATACAGGACACAATGAGAAGACCAAACCTACGGATAATAGGAGTGGATGAGAATGAAGATTTTCAACTCAAAGGACCAGCAAACATCTTCAACAAAATTATAGAAGAAAACTTCCCAAATCTAAAAAAAGAGATGCCCATGATCATACAAGAAGCCTACAGAACTCCAAATAGACTGGACCAGAAAAGAAATACCTCCCGACACATAATAATCAGAACAACAAATGCTCTAAATAAAGATAGAATATTAAAAGCAGTAAGAGAAAAAGGCCAAGTAACATATAAAGGCAAGCCTATCAGAATTACACCAGATTTCTCACCAGAGACTATGAAAGCCAGAAGATCCTGGACGGATGTTATACAGACACTAAAAGAACACAAACTCCAGCCCAGGCTACTATACCCAGCCAAACTCTCAATTAACATAGATGGAGAAACCAAAGTATTCCACGACAAAACCAAATTCACACATTATCTCTCCACGAATCCAGCCCTTCAAAGGATAATAACAGAAAAAAAACCAATACAAGGACAGGAACCACGCCCTAGAAACAACAAGAAGGTAATCCCTCAACAAACCTAAAAGAAGACAGCCACAAGAACAGAATGTCAACTTTAACAACAAAAATAACAGGAAACAGCAATTACTTTTCCTTAATATCTCTTAATATCAATGGACTCAACTCCCCGATAAAAAGACATAGACTAACAAACTGGCTACACAAACTAGACCCAACATTTTGCTGCTTACAGGAAACTCATCTCAGAGAAAAAGATAGACACTACCTCAGAATGAAAGTCTGGAAAACAATTTTCCAAGCAAATGGTATGAAGAAACGGGCTGGAGTAGCCATTCTAATATCTGATAAGATTGACTTCCAACCCAAAGTCATTAAAAAAGACAGAGAGGGACACTTCATACTCATCAAGGGTAAAATCTTCCAAGAGGAACTATTAATCCTGAATATCTATGCTCCAAATACAAAGGCAGCCACATTCATTAAAGAAACTTTAGTAAATCTCAAAGCACACATTGCACCTCATACAATAATAGTGGGAGACTTCAACACACCACTTTCACCAATGGACAGATCATGGAAACAGAAACTAAACAGGGACACAGTGAAACTAACAGAAATTATGAATCAAATGGATCTGGCAGATATCTACAGATCATTCTATCCTAAAACAAAAGGATATACCTTTTTCTCAGCACCTCATGGTACGTTCTCCAAAATTGACCACATAATTGGTCACAAAACAGGCCTCAACAGATACAAAAATATTGAAATTGTCCCATGCATCCTATCAGATCACCATGGACTAAGGCTGATCTTCAATAACAAAATAAATAATAGAAAGCCAACCTTCACGAGGAAACTGAACAACACTCTTCTCCATGATACCTTGGTCAAGGAAGGAATAAAGAAAGAAATTAAGGACTTTTTAGAGTTCAATGAAAATGAAGCCACAACATACCCAAACTTATGGGATGCAATGAAAGCATTTCTAAGAGGAAAACTCATAGCTCTGAGTGCCTCCAAAAGGAAACTAGAGAGAGCACACATTAGCAGGTTGACAACATACCTAAAAGCACTAGAACAAAAGGAAGCAAATTCACCCAAGAGGAGTAGACAGCAGGAAATAATCAAACTCAGGGGCGAAATCAACCAAGTGGAAACAAGAAGAACTATTCAAAGAATCAACCAATCAAGGAGCTGGTTCTTTGAGAAAATCAACAAGATAGATAAACGCTTAGCCAGACTCACTAGAGGGCACAGGGAAAGCATCCTAATTAACAAAATCAGAAATGAAAAAGGAGACATAACAACAGATCCTGAAGACATCCAAAACACCATCAGATCCTTCTACCAAAGGCTATACTCAACAAAACTGGAGAACCTGGATGAAATGGAGAAGTTCCTAGACAGATACCAGGTACCAAAGTTGAATCAAGATCAGGTTAATGATCTAAACAGCCCTATATCCCCCAAAGAAATAGAAGCAGTCATTAATAGTCTCCCAACTAAAAAAAGCCCAGGACCAGATGGGTTTAGTGCAGAGATCTATCAGACCTTCAAAGAAGATCTAATCCCAGTTCTTCACAAACTATTCCATAAAATAGAAACAGAAGGTACTCTACCCAACTCATTCTATGAAGCCACAATTACTCTGATACCTAAACTGCAAAAAGACCCAACAAAGATAGAAAACTTCAGACCAATATCCCTTATGAATATTGATGCAAAAATCCTCAATAAAGTTCTTGCTAACCAAATCCAAGAACACATCAAAACAATCATCCATCCTGACCAAGTAGGTTTCATCCCAGGGATGCAGGGATGGTTCAATATACGGAAATCCATCAACGTAATCCAGTATATAAACAAACTCAAAGACAAAAACCACATGGTCATCTCGTTAGATGCGGAAAAAGCATTTGACAAGATCCAACACCCATTCATGATAAAAGTCTTGGAAAGATCAGGAATTCAAGGCCCATACCTAAACATGATAAAAGCAATCTACAGCAAACCAGTAGCCAACATCAAAGTAAATGGTGAGAAGCTTGAAGCAATCCCTCTAAAATCAGGGACTAGACAAGGCTGTCCACTTTCTCCATATCTATTCAACATTGTACTTGAAGTCCTAGCCAGAGCAATTCGACAACAAAAGGAGATCAAAGGGATACAAATTGGAAAAGATGAAGTCAAAATATCACTTTTTGCAGATGATATGATAGTATATATAAGTGACCCTAAAAATTCCACCAGAGAACTCCTAAGCCTGATAAACAGCTTCGGTGAAGTAGCTGGATATAAAATTAACTCAAACAAATCAATGGCCTTTCTCTACACAAAGAATAAACAGGCTGAGAAAGAAATTAGGGAAACAACACCCTTCTCAATTGTCACAAATAATATAAAATATCTTGGCGTGACTCTAACTAAGGAAGTGAAAGATCTGTATAATAAAAACTTCAAGTCTCTGAAGAAAGAAATTATAGAAGATCTCAGAAGATGGAAAGATCTCCCATGCTCATAGATTGGCAGGATCAACATTGTAAAAATGCCTATCTTGCCAAAAGCAATCTACAGATTCAATGCAATCCCCATCAAAATTCCAACTCAATTCTTCAACGAATTAGAAAGTGCAATCTGCAAATTCATCTGGAATAACAAAAAACCTAGGATAGCAAAAACTCTTCTCAAGGATAAAAGAACCTCTGGTGGAATCACCATGCCGGACCTAACGCTGTACTACAGAACAATTGTGATAAAAACTGCATGGTACTGGTATAGTGACAGACAAATAGACCAATGGAATAGAATTGAAGACCCAGAAATGAACCCACACACCTACGGTCACTTGATCTTCGACAAGGGAGCTAAAAACATCCAGTGGAAGAAAGACAGCATTTTCAACAAATGGTGCTGGCACAACTGGTTGTTAACATGTAGAAGAATGTGAATCGACCCCTTCCTATCTCCTTGTACTAAGGTCAAGTCTAAGTGGATCAAGGAACTTCACATAAAACCAGAGACACTGAAACTGATAGAGGAGAAAGTGGGGAAAAGCCTTGAAGATATGGGCACAGGGGAGAAATTCTTGAATAGAACAGTAATGGCTTGTGCTGTAAGATCGAGAGTTGCCAAGTGGGACCTCATGAAACTGCAAAGCTTCTGCAAGGCTAAAGACACCATCAATAAGACAAAAAAACCACCAACAGATTGGGAAAGGATCTTCACCTATCCTAAATCAGATAAGGGACTAATATCCAATATATATAAAGAACTCAAGAAGGTGGACTCCAGAAAGTCAAATAACCCCATTAAAAAATGGGGCTCAGAACTGAACAAAGAATTCTCACCTGAGGAATACCGAATGGCAGAGAAGCACCTGAAAAAATTATCAACATCTTTATCATCGGGGAAATGCAAATCAAAACAACCCTGAGATTCCACCTCACACCAGTCAGAATGGCTAAGATCAAAAATTCAGGTTACAGCAGATGCTGGCGAAGATGTGGAGAAAGAGGAACACTCGTCCATTGTTGGTGGGATTGCAAGCTTGTACAACCACTCTGGAAATCAGTCTGGCGGTTCCTTAGAAAATTGGACATAGTACTACCGGAGGATCCAGCAATACCTCTTCTAGGCATATATCCAGAAGATGTCCCAACCAGTAAGAAGGACACATGCTCCACTATGTTCATAGCAGCCCTATTTATAATAGCCAGAAGCTGGAAAGAACCCAGATGTCCCTCAACAGAGGAATGGATACAGAAATTAAGGTACATTTACACAATGGAGTACTACTCAGCTATTAAAAAGAATGAATTTATGAAATTCCTAGCCAAATGGATGGACCTGGAGGGCATCATCTTGAGTGAAGTAACACAATCACAAAAGATCTCACACAATATGTATTCACTGATAAGTGGATATTAGCCCAAAACTTAGGATACCCAAGATATAAGATACAATTTGCTAAATGCATGAAACTCAAGAAGAATGAAGACCAAAGTGTGGACACTGTGCCCCTTCTTAGAATTGGGAACAAAACACCCAGGGAAGGAGTTACAGAGACAAAGTTCATAGCTGTGATGAAAGGATGGACCATTTAGAGACTGCCATATCCAGGGATCCATCCCATAATCAGCTTCTAAACGCTGACAGCATTGCATACACTAGCAAGATTTTGCTGAAAGGACCCAAATATAGCTGTCTTTTGTGAGACGATGCCGGGGCCTAGCAAACACAGGAGTGGATGTTCACAGTCAGCTATTGGATGTATCACAGGGCTCCCAATGGAGAAGCTAGAGAAAGTACCCAAGAGCTAAAGGGATCTGCAATCCTATTGTCGGAACAACATGATGTACTAACCAGAACCCCGGAGCTCTTGTCTCTAGCTGCATATGTATCGAAAGATGGCCTAGTCGGCCATCACTGGAAAGAGAGGCCCATTGGACTTGCAAACTTTATATGCCCCAATATAGGGGAATGCCAGGGCCAAAAGAATGGGAATGGGTGGGTAGGGAAGTGGGGGGCGCTATGGGGGACTTTTGGGATAGCATTGGAAATGTAACTGAGGAAAATATGTAATAAAAATTTTAAAAATTAAAAAAAAACAACAACATTTAACTGGAGCTGGCTTACAGGTTTAGAGGTTCAGTCCATTACCCTCAATGTGGAACACGTTAGCATCTAGGCAGGCATGGCTCAGGCATAGCAGCTTTCCTCAGCATGTATCCCATGGCTCTGGCATCTTTAACATGTTTGAGTCTCCAAGGCTATTTCAATGTTACAGCTTCTTTTTTCAGTGTCTGAGATACCACTTGATCTTTTGGACTCCTCCTAAGGGCTGGCATCACTTCTCCAGCTCTGCCCTCTGTAGCACTCTTAAGCTCAGGTTGATCCACTCCACTATGGCTGCTGTTCTTGGTGATCATCCCATGGTACTGACATCTCCAATACACTGGGGTGTTCCACTCCAACTAGGCTTCACCAATAGCCTCTCATAGGCTCTCTTCATGGTGCCAAGCATCAAATCCTTTGCCTGACCCCTTCAGTCCTGGGCCATCAACTACAGCTGAGGCTACACCTTCTCCAATGGCCTTCCATGACCTCTCACAGTGCCAAGCTTCAGCTGTTTTTCATGACACCATCATGCCTTGAAAACCAGTACCACCTGGGTGACTCTTACATATTACCAAGTCCAGCTGCAGCACAAGGTACAACCTTGGCTATCTCTGAAACACAGCTTCTTTGTGCTCCCAGAAAACAACTTCCAGATTTCAACTCAGTGATGCTGGTCTCTTCTTAATCATTGCTAATTTCTTAGCTCCAGATAACCAGCATCAATTGTCCCAATAGTTGCTTGAATTCTTAACTCCAAGCCAGAGCCACATGGCTGAAGCTGCTGAGTTCTGCTGCTTACAGGAACTAGAATATGAACCCCTTGTACTATTATATGTACATTATCACTGGCTTTATGTTTTCTAAATCCTTCACTGCCTAAGCTTAGCTATCCTGGTTCTTGCTCTGTAGATTGACTTTGAGTGCAGGGATCAGCATGCCTGTCTCATGGGATTAAAGGTGTGTACCACCATGCCTGGATCTAAATTCATCTGGGTAGGATCTTGCCCCAAGGTCCCACTCCCTTAATCTGTTATTTCCTAGAACACAGGATTTTGTTCCATTTCACTTCCTGGTATGCTTTTAATACTCGAACCATATATTTTATATTTTGCCTTTCTAAGCTTGCTATGCTTGTTCAAACTTCTCTTTGTGAGACTTAACCAGAGAACAAAGTCTCTGCTGGGCTTTTTTGAAAGTTCCTTTGTCAATGCAATTAATACAATTAATCCAAGTCTCTTCACCTTAGCCTCACGCAGACTTTTCAGACAAGGGCATAAAGTAGCCACATTCTTCAGCAAAATACCACAAAAACAGTCTTTATGTCACATACTGAAATTCTTCTTCTTTGAAATCTCTTGGGCCAGGTCAACACAGTTCAAATTACTCCCAGCATCAAAGTCTTCCATATTCTTACTAGGATGACCCATTAAGCCCCATTTAAAGCATTTCACTGAGTTCCAAATCCAAAGTCCAAAAATCCACATTCTTTCAAATAACAGCATGGTCAGGCCTATCACAGCAATACCCCAGTCCCTGGTACCAACTTCTCTCTTAGTTAGGGTTTTACTGCTGTGAACAGACACCATGACCACAGCAAGTCTTATAAAAAACAACATTTAACTGGGGCTGGCTTACAGGTTCAGAGATTCAGTCCATTACCGTCAAGGGGGGAGCATTTTAGCATCCAGGCAGGCATGGCTCAGGCAGAGCTGAGAGTTCTATGTCTTCATCCAAGGCAGCTAGTGGAAGACTCCTGTGGTCCATTTTTAAAATTAGTGATTGATGTGTGTGTCCAGACCATCGTGGGTGGTTCTATCCTTGAGAATGTGGTCTGTAGCAGGACTTTCCCTGTTCAATTAATTTAAATATGAATACAACAAGAAGCCTGTGATTGTATAGTGAAAAGGGATTTTCACCCACGGTTCAGAACTACAATAGGGAAAATTAGTCACTGACTCCAAGTAGAGAGAACAGTGATAATTCCCTGCTATGATCAGGTATTAATTATAAATGTCTGTGACTCCAGGCAGAGAGCTGAACAGATAGATGGTATAACAACTTGGCTGCTGTAGGTAGAGAGTTTAACAAGTAAAAACTACCTGCTTCCTACAGGCAGATGTTAGTGAAAGTTTGAATTAATTGCTTTAAAGATGATATAGAGGTATATTGCTCTAATACACCTTACAGGATACTTAAATTCTGTCTAACGTGGGCTCCACATGAATCTTGGGTTATTATTGTGCATGGAAAAATAGAAAAGGCCTAAGAATAGGCACATACAGTATTTTAATTTATTTCATTTGTTATAGATTGTTTTATTTTTCAAAATGGGTGTGATTTTGAGTTTTGTGGTTATACTATTCCTCTGGAAGAAAGGTCAAAATACAGGTTTTTCTGGTTATTAGCTCAAGGATCTGCTGATTTGGGAGAAAGATTTTGTCTCTGAATTTTTAGAAAAGGTGATTAGTATCTATCCACCTTCCAGAGTAACATGGATCAGATATGATGAAGGGAGACCCCCTGAAGAACTAGATTACAGAGACTCAAACAACAAAACAGTTACCTTCATGATACTAAAATTTTGTTTTGAGATTTGTTTATTACTGAATATACGGCCTTGGTGAATCTCATCGTCATACATGCTGAACTGCTTGAACTCCTGATGTTTTGGATTTTCATCCAGATCTAGTCAGGAGACAGACATCAGAGACTAATACAATCATTGGCGTGGCCTTCTTAAGACCAACAACTCCTCCATTTTCCCCTACCTTTCCCCCCATCGCAAATATCTCAACACCCATATTCAGCTTGAAGAAATTATGAAGAGTTGTCATCCCAGTTCTTTGGGCTGGGACTAGTGGTGGTTATTCTAAGGTTGCCTTTCTTTCTAGGGAGTTTAGAAATGGTCATAATTGGAACAGGGAGGAAATAGCTACAATTGGTTGTATAGCCATAATCTCATTTGGTAGAAATCTTTATAATTGTTACTAAGTTGAAGTCATAATATCTTATTTTGGTAAAGAATTTATTTTGATACAAAATCAAGGTTTTCATTGGTATAAATTTCTTTTTTTGATACAAAATTTTATAAGTATAAGGCTTGAACTCAGTATTTCTATAAATACCATTATAAACTAATCTGAGATGTTTAAGCCTGTGAGTTAAGGGTCAAATAGCAAATTAGTGGTTCTGAGTTTATTGTTAGTGTGTTTCATTTTTTTTTTTAATTTAGAAATGGCTGAGGGTAACTAACTACCAACAGTCCAGATTACTTTACAAAGATAGTTGGTTTTCAAAAACATCAGAAATCCACAGAATGTGACATTTAATGTTATTTATTCACTTGTTGTTGAGACAAATCTATTCCTAACAGCTTCCCATTCCTGGATTCAAAGAAGCAACAGAGGTGAGGTGATACATGGTGGCTAGGTGGCCACTGAGCAGAAATTGCCTATCTCTCCTGCAGACCTGTACTGTTCTTGAAAGAACACAACTTACAGGTTAGGGAAGATTAATTCTGATGAGATAGGATAGGCTAGTCCTTAACAATTCCTGTTGTTCCAAGGTCTGTCAGGTAATCCTGTACCAGAAGGCTGAAGCCTGATGCTCCAACTTCCTGACTTATTGGGGCTGTATAGGTAGGCAGCTGTCTCTACAGTGTGTCTCAGTTCTGGAAGCTGTGTTAGTCTTCCTATATCTTCAGATAATGTTGGTCATTCTTGAATTCCTGACAGGGTTGAAAGCACTTACAGTCGCATAGCCAACCCAGGCTATTTAACATTGAGAGAACATATTTGAGAGGATGGTTTTCAGATGGCATACAATCTAAAGCCAGGACATAAGTCAGGTGTAGAATTGTAAGTCTTCTAAGTTAGGACAGATGACAGAGTATTTTATGTTAATTGACAAAAATGATGGACTGGGTGTTAGGTCTATCTAACCTAACTATTTAAAAAAGCTAGTGCAATCGTTTTTCATTGTTTCCTCAATGTGTTATATTTTCCTAGACTCCATGTCTTTAAAAAGCATAAGATAATTTGATATTTGTGTTCAGAGGAAATCCTTCATATTTCTTAGAAACAAATTTGTTACAATTCCAGATTGGGTATGGGAAGATTTTTCTCAGAACTTTATTCACGGCACAAATAGCTTGCAGAGCTGCCAACAGGGCGGAGTAGCATTTACAAATTACAAAATGGTAATAGTGTTCAATTTATACTTGAAGAAAAGCTTTTTTATATAAATATTTTTTTATTACGTATTTTCCTCAATTACATTTCCAATGCTATCCCAAAAGTCCCCCATACCCTCCCACCCACTCCCCTACCCACCCACTCCCACTTTTTGGCCCTGGCATTCCCCTGTACTGGGGCATATAAAGTTTGCAAGTCCAATGGGCCTCTCTTTCCAGTGATGGCCGACTAGGCCATCTTTTGATACATATGCAGCTAGAGTCAAGAGCTCCGGGGTACTGGTTAGTTCATAATATTGTTGCACCTACAGGGTTGCAGATCTCTTTAGCTCCTTGGATACTTTCTCTAGCTCCTCCATTGGGGGCCCTGCGATCCATCCAATAGCCTACTGTGAGGTTTTTGTTTTTTATTTGGACAGAAAGGGTGATATATAGCAGGATTTCCCCTGTCCAATTAATTTAAATATTAATACATCAAGAAGCCTGTGATTGGACAGGGAAAAGGTAGGGGGAGCTAAGAGTTGCAGAGACAGGGAGCGACACAAGAGAAAAGAAGTAGGAAAATGGAGGATGAACAGGCCAATTCAGATTCTGCATGGCTTTAAATAACCACAGGCTGCTATAATATAGAGATTGAAAAATTGGGATAACTTGCCTAAGCTAGGTGGGCAGCATGTATCATTATCAATTGGCTCTAAAATTACTGTGTGGGCATCTCGTGAATTGAGAATTTATTCATATATAAATCTGACTGATTAATTATAAGCTTCTAGAGTTTTGATTTTATCGTGTTACTGGAAATTGTGACAGCCAACTGTGAGGTGGGTGGTCACTGCATGGGGCTAGTGTGGCAATGACCCACCAAGAGAACTTAGAGAGTCGGGTGGAGACATCTTGGGAGCTCCAGGCCAGAGAGTCTGACGAGATGAGAACACCCCACTGGAGCCATGTGGCCTGCTGGTGCCCAGCATAGCTAGGGAACTTGCCATTCTTTTTAATATTTCCTGCAATAGTGGTCCTGGGGTGTCTAAAAAGTAGGCTGAGCAAGCCATGGAAGCAAGCCAGTCAGCAGCATTTCCCCACGGCTTACATGTATCAGTTCCTGCCTCCAGGTTCCAACCTTGAATTTCTTCTCTGACTTCCTTAGGTAATGAAGTGTGATCTGAGAGTTTTAAGATGAATAAACTCCCTTTCTTAAATTGCTTTTGGCTATGGTATTTTATCACAACAATAAAGACCCTAATTAGGACAGATGACATAAGCAGAAAGATAGAAAATCACAGAAAGAATCAAATAGAAAGGCTAGAGGTAAAAATCACTGCATGGGACTAAACCACCAACCAGAGAATATGCATGGATAGGACGGCTCCAGCTACATATGTAGCAGAGGATTGCCTTATATGGCATCAGTGGGAAGAGAGGCCCTTGGTCCTGTAGAGGCTTCTTGCCCCAGCATTGGGGGAGGGGTGCTAGAGGGGTGAGGTGGTAGTGTGTGTGTGTGTGGGGGGGGGGGGGGAGAGCACCCTCTTAGAGTCAAAGGGGAGGGGTGATGGAATGGAGGGTTTGTGGAGAGGAGACCGGGAAGAGGGACAACATTTGAAGTGTAAATAAATATAATAACCAATTAATAAAACAATCACTACATAACAGAAACTGAAAGGCTCATGAGTGAACTGGACATGACTAAAGAAAAAATTCTAAAGTACAAGTATGACAATAGAAACTCTATAAGTTAAAATTAAAGTGAGAAGAAAAATCAAACAGTACACAAGAACTGTGGAACAACTACTAGCCATGCAAGATTTCTCACATTAAGGGTGCCATGCAGACCAGACAAACTGAAGCAATGCTTGAAGTAATAATTACCAATAGCTCTCAAATTAACGTCAGTGCTTAGAGACATGAAGTAGGACAGGTGGTAAAACTAGAATCAAACAAAAATCTAGGCATAGCATATCCAAGCTTCAGAAAAATAATGACATTAAAAAGTAGTGAGTACCTTTATTACAGAGAAGTAAGGATATTTCCATTAGATTTAAGAATTCATGCAAGCCAATGAAATGAGTAGTATTTTACTCTAGTAAAATATTTAAACGATGAAGCAAACCCCACCAACCTGTAATTCCATATTCTGAAAATTAAGAAATACAATTCCTACCAATCTAGAACTCCATATGAAATATTTTTTTCAAGCATGAGAAAGAAGTAGATTTTTTTCAGACACATGAAAACTGGTGGAATGGTATGTCAAAATATGTTTCATTTCATATGTGTACCATGCGGTCTTCTTAGGAGATCAAAACATATAAGATTCCCATAGGTAATCGGGATCAGATTACCTTTGAAAAGATTGTCAATTCTTTCTACAAAGATCTTCATGAACTCCAAGGAAACAAAAGAAAACAAAACCCAATCCAACCCAATCCAACTTAAACCAAAACAAACTGTCTTAGTATTCTATTGCTGTGAACAGATACCATGACCAAAGCAACTCATATAAAGGAAAATATTTAATTGGTGCTGATTTACAGTTTCAGAGGTTTAGTCCATTATCATCATGGTGGGAAACATGGCAGCATGCAGCCAGTCTTGGTTGCTGGAGGAGCCCAGATTTCTACATCTTGGTTGGAAGACAGCAGCAGGGGATATCTGGTCCTCTGCATGTGCTGGCATCAGGGAACTATATTCCATGCTGGGTGGAGTCTGAGGACTAGGAACCCTCAAAGTCCGCTTACACCGTGACACACTTCTCCCAGCACAGACATATCTTCTCCAATAAGACCTCCAATAAGACTAATAGTGTCACTCTCTATGGCCAAGCATCCAAACACATGAATCTGTAGAGGACAAATCTATTCAAATCACCACACAAACAAATAGAAACACACACACACACACACACACACACATCAAAGCATGAAAACCCTTTTATGTTTTTCTCCTTTTTACAGCTTAAAATAACTTTCAATCCACTGGGTGTTATGGTTCATGTTATTTGGTTTTAGACCCATGGGCAAGAGACTGAGGAGCATATTGTACATACTGAAGCAGACCTGGCCTCCAGGTTCTCTCAGCATCCTTCAGTCCCTACTTGATATACCCTACCCCTAACCATGAACTTTCCAGTCCAGGGACTAGGTTGACCTTCCCCCAGAGGCTCTTCCGCATATAATCTAGACATTTTAGTCTTGAAGCTCTCCTCTCCTTCTCTCTCCTCTCCTCTCATTCAAGCTCTTTCTCTCTTTCTCTTCTCCTTCTCCTCTCTCTCCCTTCCCATAGCGACTTCTCTGGCCTCCTTCTTTGGGGCTGGTGAACTCCTCTGAGAGCAGCTTCCCAATAAACCTGAGTTTAATATAATTTAATATGGCTTGAATTGGCTCATTTCACCTGCAGCAGAGTAATAATTTTCATACCCCATGAAGCCCAGCACTTGGGAGGCAGATTCAGGGTGATATCTGTGAGTTCAAGGCTAGCCTGGTCTACAAAGAAAGTGCCAGGACAGCCAGACGATGCAGTGAAATGGCTGATTCAAAGTAAACATAAATAGCTTCCTTCCCCCCAAACTCTGAAACTTCCAAAGTTTTATTGGAAATTTTGCTTATTTTTATAACAGGTGTCTGAAAAAGCCAAAGTTTGTTCAACCAACCCAATAGAAGAGACACTATTTTCATCCTGTGTGTGGAGAACTGTATATCAATGAGAGAGGACTTTGACTGATCTGCAGTACTCCTGGTAAGCAAGGAAATAAATAATTTACACAGCAGGAGCTGTTCTTTATGTTCGCTAGTTTTTATAGCCTCACCATGAATGAGCCAATTATTTTCTTATTCTGTACATGGAAGCACAGCATATTCTGCTACTGATAATCACCGTGGCTAGTCTTGGCAGAAACTTCTCATTTTTCTTCAGAGGTAAACCTTCTGCCTAAAACAGCCCAAGTCCCAGACAGAAGCTCCAAATTAGAAAGCTCTTCTAGGAGGTACTGCTGTGAAATTATTCACCACACACCCACTTTCCAACATTTCTCCAACACCAACGGCTAGGAGCCAATGCACAATGTGTGTAATCTGAGCTGACAAGGAATTTCACTAAAATTGTATTATTTTGCCTAATTCTAATTTAGTTTTAAAGGTTTGGAAAAATGAGCAGATGGGACTGTCAGATATCATTAAGGGAGAAAAATATCTATTGCTTTAGACTGTATACATAACAGGAGCATTTAACTAAACTGTTCAGTACTAGTAAAGGATAATTTTTGGGAGGAAGAACTCTTTTTATTATTTTATATTGTTATGATGGGAGTTTTGCCTGATAATCACCAAAGGTTGAGTTTCCACAAACTTCCCTATAAGTCTGGAATTTGTTTGCTGTTTCCAAAACAATGAAACAGTATTCCAACAAACACTCCAATTTATTTTTTCGAAAGCTGTCTTAAACCACATTCAATTCACTATTTCCTGAAGTATAAATAGCAATATCATTAAAAGCAGATGAAATTATTTTCAAGCTTCTGAAATACTTATTATGGTATGATTTTTGTGTATAGGTGGTGCACAAACCACACTGTGATACCTTGGTCCAAAGGAACCAATTGCTCCTGCCTGAAACATCTCAGAAATGTTTAACACACATGCAGTATCCACTCTTGCTTCATTCAGCTAAGATTTCTCTTGTTTATCCGTGGTCCTTCAGTAACAAAGAGAAGACCCAGAGAATCTACCTGATTCTATATTCAGGGCTGGCAAACAGATTGCTGTGTCAGTCCCAGTAAAACATATTCTTTCCTCAGCCTCTTGCCTACCACATACTTTCCTTATAAATCACATCTTTTCTGTAAGCACTGGGCACAACTGTCTTCAAAAGATTTCTGTATAATTAATCCTCTGTTTTTCCCCTTAGGCAAACATATGGACATTTGAAATATCATAGTCACAGTGCCTGATGTACATGGTATGCAGCTGACATTCCCTAAGGCACTACCAAATGAACAAGCAAAGCACTAGTTTTGGATGCAGATCTTTTTTCATTTAGAAATTATCCAAAATTTGTAGTTGCTAAGTAGAAGAGAATGAATTTTCCCTTCTTTCTATTCTTGGAGAAAGTGATGTTTCCAAGTGTTCATTCCATAATGTGGCCAGAAAGATACTGATTGTAAATGTTCCAAGATAACTGAAATGAGTTTAGTGAGAAGACATTAGCAGTAAGGACAAAAATGTATGCGGGGTATAGTTATGTGTAGGGCATGTGAAAGCCCGAGCTAAACTTTCCATTCTCAGGAAGACACACTGAGAAGTCACCATTGTCACAGATGCTTGATGAACCCAATTATCACTCTGATTTCCCCAAGAAAGCCAGTGCAGAGGATTTGTACAATTGTACAGGTATAAATCACAAGGTTTGCCTTTCAGTAGGTTTATGACGATTTGTCAGTTTTACTGCAAGAGTTGCTCTGGGTTAGTGATACAGAGATACACATTTGTTTGATGGTGGGGCCACAGGTGCAGAAGAGTCAATAAACATTAACATACTATTTTATTTTAGGACACATAAGTTTTATTTTTTTCTTTAACACACCTATAAAAACCTGCAATTCTTACCACCTCGGTTAATTTGAAATATATCATACATGGAAAGATCTCACACTCAGTCCACTGGAGGGGCAAAGGCACAAGAAGAACAGAATTCAGTGGATCTAAATATGCACATGAAAAGAGAATATATTTCCCAATTTCTATTCTACCCCATGTACAAAATTGCTTTCAGATTTTAGGCTGTGTATTTAACATGTTGGGTGTACTTGAGTGACATTGAAATTACTTGTGATAGCGATCAGTTATTGATGTCTAAACAGTCTTGACCTTATTTCTGGTCACAATCCAAAGTATTGATGGTGGGGACTAATATTTCTCCTTTCCAGGAATCTAAGTACAACCTGATATCTATCTTGAAGAAGCCATACCCATAGTGATAGGAATTTCCATAGCAATTAAATAGTAAAATAACAGAATCATAATCCAAGCTACATTTTCTTAGGTAAGACAGTATTAGATATCTGCTTTCACTCATCAGTTATCGTTAATTATGTAGCTTTTAAAAAGCAGTGTTGCAAGGGCTTTGCCGGAGCATCTGCAGGAGACATCTTGGTTCCCAGATCCTGCCAAGACTAGTCTGCACAGGTGAGAGTGTGGACTACAGAAGCTAACAAATTCTGGGACAGGCAGGAGCCACAGAGCTTCTAAGGCAGGCCCCATTTCGGGTTCCAGACATCCAGGCACCTTCCCTGCCAGAGGAGAGGTGTCCAACCCACCGGGGAGGGATTTGTCGGAGCATCTGCAGATGACATCTTGGTTCCTGGATCCCGCCAATACCAATCTGGACAAGTGAGAGTGTGGACTACAGAAGCTAACAGCTTCTAGGACAGGCCCTGTTTTGGGCCTTCATCTTCTGCCAGGAGGCAAGTCCAAACAACAGATATCTGTGTACCTTCTCTTCAAGAGGAGAGCTTGCCTGCAGAGAGTGCTCTAACCACTGAAACTCAGGAGAGAGCTACTCTCCCAAGTCTGCTGGTAGAGGCTAACAGAATCAAAAAAGGAACAAGCTCTAACCAGAGACAACTATAAAAACTGACTCCAGAGATTACCAGATGGCAAAAGGCAGACATAAGAATCTTACTAACAGAAACCAAGACCACTCACCATCATCAGAACACAGCACTCCCACCTCAGCCAGTCCTGGGTACCCCAACACACCTGAAAAGCTAGACCAGGATGTAAAGGCATATCTCATGATGATGGTGGAGGACATCAAGAAGGACTTTAATAACTCACTTAAAGAAAAAGAGGAGAACACTGCTAAAGAGTTACAAGTCCTTAAAGAAAAACAGGAAAACACATCCAAACAGGTGATGGAAATGAACAAAACCATATTAGACCTAAAAAGGGAAGTAGACACAATAAAGAAAACCCAAAGTGAGGCAACGCTGGAGATAGAAACCCTAGGAAGAAATCTGGAACCATAGATGCGAGCATCAGCAACAGAATACAAGAGATGGAAGAGAGAATCTCAGGTGCAGAAGATTCCATAGAGAACATTAGCACAACAACCAAAGAAAATGCAAAATGCAAAAAGATCCTAACTCAAAACATCCAGAAAATCAGGACACAACGAGAAGACCAAACCTATGGATAATAGGAGTAGATGAGAAAGAAGATTTTCAACTTAAAGGGCCAGCAAATATATTCAACAAAATTTATAGAAGAAAACTTCCCAAACCTAAAGAAAGAGATGCCCATGAACATACAAGAAGCCTAAAGAACTCCAAATAGACTGGACCAGAAAGAAATTCCTCCCAACACATAATAATCAGAACAACAAATGCACTAAATAAAGAGAGAATATTAAAAGCAGTAAGGGAGAAAGGTCAAATAACATATAAAGGCAGGCCTATCAGAATTACACCAGACTTTTCACCAGAGACTATGAAAGCCAGAAGAGCCTGGACAGATGTTAGACAGACACTAGGAGAACAGAAATACCAGCCCAGGCTACTATACCCAGCCAAACTCTCAATTACCATAGATGGAGAAACCAAAGTATTCCACGACAAAACCAAATTCACACATTATCTTTCCACGAATCCAGCCCTTCAAAAGATAATAACAGAAAAAAACCAATACAAGGATGGAAGTCACACCCTCGAAAAAGCAAGAAAGTAATCCCTCAACAAACAAAAAGAAGACAGCCACAAGAACAGAATGACAACTCTAACAACAAAAATAAAAGGAAGCAACAATTACTTTTCTTTAATATCTCTTAATATCAATGGACTCAATTTCCCAATAAAAAGACATAGACTAACAGACTGGCTACACAAACAGGACCCAACATTCTGCTGCTTACAGGAAACCCATCTCAAGGAAAAAGACAGACACTACCTCAGAGTGAAAGGCTGGAAAGCAATTTTCCAAGCAAATGGTCTGAAGAAACAAGCTGGAGTAGCCATTCTAATATCAAATAAAATCGACTTCCAACCCAAAGTTATCAAAAAAGACATGGAGGGACACTTCATACCTCATCAAAGGTAAAATCCTCCAAGAGGAACTCTCAATTCTGAATATCTATGCTCCAAATGCAAGGGCCGCCACATTCATTAAAGACACTTTAGTAAAGCTCAAAGCACACATTGCACCTCACACAATAATAGTGGGAGACTTCAACACACCACTTTCATCAATGGACAGATCCTGGAAACAGAAACTACACAGGGACACAGTGAAACTAACAGAAGTTATGAAACAAATGGACTTAACAGATATCTACAGAACATTTTATCCTAAAACAAAAGGATATACCTTCTTCTCAGCACCTTATGGGACCTTCTCCAAAATTGACCATATAATTGGTCACACAACAGGCCTTAACAGATACAAAAATATTGAAATTGCCCCATGCATCCTATCAGACCACCATGGATTAAGGCTGATCTTCAATAACAACATAAATAATGGAAAGCCAACATTCACGTGGAAACTGAACAACACTCTTCTCATTGATACCTTGGTCAAGGAAGGAATAAAGAAAGAAATTAAAGACTTTTTAGAGTTTAATGAAAATGAAGCCACAACATATCCAAACCTATGGGACACAATGAAAGCATTTCTAAGACGAAAACCCATAGCTCTGAGTGCCTCCAAAAA
The DNA here is from genome assembly GCF_978045245.1 of Mus caroli. NCBI lineage: Eukaryota > Metazoa > Chordata > Mammalia > Rodentia > Muridae > Mus > Mus caroli. Next base: position 70,337,065 of record NW_028227257.1, on the reverse strand, counting down.
GAAACCAGAGAGAGCACACACTAGCAGCTTGACAACACACCTAAAAGCTCTAGAAAAAAAGGAAGAAAATTCACCCAATAGGAGTAGACGGCAGGAAATAATCAAACTCAGGGGCAAAATCAACCAAGTGGAAACAAGAAGAACTATTCAAAGAATTAACCAAATGAGGAGTTGGTTCTTTGAGAAAATCAACAAGATAGATAAACCCTTAGCTAGAGTCCCTAGAGGACACAGGGGCAGCATCATAATTAACAAAATCAGAAATGAAAACGGAGACATAACAACAGATCCTGAAGAAATCCAAAACACCATCAGATCCTTCTACAAAAGGCTATACTCAACAGAACTGGAAAACCTGGATGAAATTGACAAATTTCTAGACAGATACCACGTACCAAAGTTAAATCAGGATCAGGTTAATGTTCTAAACAGTCCTATATCTCCTAAAGAAATAGAAGCCATCATTAATTGTCTCCCAACCAAAAAAAGCCCAGGACCAGATGGGTTTAGTGCAGAGTTCTATCAGACCTTCAAAGAAGACCTAATCCCAGATTTCCACAAACTCTTCCATAAAATAGAAACAAAAGCTACTCTACCCATCTCATTCTATGAAGCCACAATTACTCTGATACCTAAACCACAAAAAGACCCAACAAAGATAGAGAACTTCAGACCAATTTCCCTTGAGAATATCGATGCAGAAATCCTCAATAAAGTTCTCCCTAAAGGAATCCAAAAACTGATCAAAACAATCATCCATCCTGACCAAGTAGGTTTTATTCCAGGGAAGCAGGGATGTTTTAATATATGGAAATTCATTAACGTAATCCAGTATATAAACAAACTCAAAGACAAAAACCACATGATCATCTCGTTAGATGCAGAGAAAGCATTTGACAAAATCCAACACCCATTCATGATAAAAGTCTTGGAAAGATCAGGAATTCAAGGCCCATACCTAAACATGATAAAAGAAATCTACAGCAAACCAGTAGCCAACATCAAAGTAAATGGTGAGAAGCTGGAAGCAATCCCACTAAAATCAGGGACTAGAAAAGGCTGCCCACTTTCTCCCTACCTATTCAACATTGTACTTGAAGTCCTAGCCAGAGCAATTCGACAACAAAAGGAGACCAAGGGGATACAAATTGGAAAGGAAGAAGTCAAAATATCACTTTTTGCAGATGATATGATAGTATATATAAGTGACTCTAAAAATTCTGCCAGAGAACTCTGAAACCTCATAAAAAGGTTCAGTGAAGTATCTGGATATAAAATGAACTCAAACAAGTCAATGGCCTTTCTCTACACAAAGGATAAACAGGCTGAGAAAGAAATTAGGGAAACAACACCCTTCTCAATATTCACAAAAAATATAAAATAGCTTGGCGTGACTCTAAGGAAGTGAAAAATCTGTATGATAAGAACTTCAAGTCTCTAAAGAAAGAAATTAAAGAAGATCTCAGAAGATGGAAAGATCTCCCATGCTCATGGATTGGCAGGATCAATATAGTAAAAATGGCTCTCTTGCCAAAAGCAATCTACAGATTCAGTGCAAACCCCATCAAAATTCCAACTCAATTCTTCAACGAATTGGAAAGGGTAATCTCCAAATTCATCTGGAATAACAAAAAACTTAGGATAGCAAAAACTCTTCTCAAGGAAAAAGAACCTCTGGTGGAATCACCATGCCTGACCTAAAGCTGTACTATAGAGCAATTGTTATAAAAGATGCATGGTACTGGTATATCAAGAGACAAGTAGACCGATGGAATAGAATTGAAGACCCAGAAATGAACCCACACACCTATGGTCACTTGATCTTTGACAAGGGAGCTAAAACCATCCAGTGGAAGAAAGACAGCATTTTCAACAAATGGTGCTGGCACAACTGGCTGTTATCACATTGATGAATGCGAATTGATCCATTTCTATATCCTTGTACTAAGGTCAAATCTAAGTGGATTAAGGAACTCCACATAAAACCAGCGACACTGAAACTTATAGAGGAGAAAGTGAGGAAAAGCCTCGAAGATATGGGCACAGGGGAAAAATTCCTGAATAGAACAGCAATGGCTTGTGCTGTAAGATCAAGAATCAACAAATGGGACCTCATAAAATTTCAAAGGTTCTGTAAGGCAAATGACACTGTCAATAAGACAAAAAAAGCCACCAATAGATTGGGAAAGGATCTTTACCTATCCTAAATCAGAGAGGCGACTAATATCCAATATATATAAAGAATTCAAGAAGGTGGAGTCCAGAAAATCAAATAACCCCATTAAAAATGGGGCTTAGAGCTAAACAAAGAATTCTCACCTGAGTAATACTGAATGGCTGAGAAGCACCTGAAAAAATGTTCAACATCCTTAATCATCAGAGAAATTCAAATCAAAACAACCCTGAGATTCCATCGCACACCAGAATGCTAAGATCAAAAATTCAGGTGACAGCAGATGCTGGTGAGGATGTGGAGAAAGAGGAACATTCCTCCATTTTTGGTGGGATTGCAAGCTTGTACAACCACTCTGGAAGTCAATCTGGCGGTTTCTCAAAAAAAATTGGACATAGTACTACCGCAGGATCCTGCAATACCTCTCCTGGGCATATATCTAGAAGATGTTCTAACCGGTAAGAAGGACACATGCTCCACTATGTTCATAGCAGCTTTATTTATAATAGCCAGAAGCTGAAAAGAACCCAGATGCCCCTCATCAGAAGAGTGGATACAGAAAATGTGGTACATTTACACATGGAGTACTACTCAGCTATTAAAAAGAATGAATTTATGAAATTCCTAGGCAAATGGTTGGACCTGGAGGGCATCATCCTGAGTGAGGTAACCCAATCACAAAAGAACTCACATGATATGTACTCACTGATAAGTGGATATTAGTCCAGAAACTTAGAATACTCAAGATATAAGATGCAATTTGCCAAACACATTAAACTCAAGAAGAATGAAGACCAAAGTGTGGATACTTTGCCCCTTCTTAGAATTGGGAACAAAACACCCATGGAAGGAGTTACAGAGATGAAGTTTGGAGTTGAGATGAAAGGATGGACCATCTAGAGACTGCCATACCCGGGGATCCATCCCCTAATCAGCCTCCAAAGGCTGACACCATTGCATACACTAGCAAGATTTTGCTGAATAGACTCCGATATAGTTGTCTTTTGTGAGACTATGCTGGGGCCTAGCAAACACAGAAGTGGATGCTAACAGTCAGCTATTAGATGGATCACAGGGCCCCCAATGGAGGAGCTAGAGAAAGTACCCCAGGTGTTGGGGGGTCTGCAACCATATAGGTGGAACAACAATATGAACTAACCAGTACTCCCCCAGAGCTCATTTCTCTAGCTGCATATGTAGCAGAAGTTGGCCTAGTAGGCCATCAGTGGAAAGAGGCACATTGTTCGCACAAACTTTATATCTCTCAGTACAGAGGAACGCCAGGGCCAAGAAGTGGGAGTGGGTGGGTGGGGGAGTGGGTGTGGGAGGGTGTCGGGGAATTTTGGGATAGCATTTGAAATGTAAATGAAATAAATACCTAATAAAAGGTAAATAAAAAGCAGTGTTGCCGTCATGTGATAGTGAAGATGGGGTAGGAGATATCAGTATTCTTGACTTTTCAAAGACTTAGAAAAACTCACAAGGGAGAACTGCAGATAAAGGGCCTCTGGAACGCTCACTTAGCAGAGGTTTGGAGATGGGCCAAATAAACAAGAGTGCCAGAGGCTATCTGCACATGCCATGTCGAGTGCCATCATGGTCACTTGTAGCCTGGAAAAAGGAGATTACTGCACTAGGATCTAAATAGTCCCATAAACTGCATGCATAGCCCCCTACTGTTTATAGTGTTCATCACTGTTTACTGTATGGCTTGCCCTGGAGAAAGTGCCGGGAGCTTTTTACCAGTAAATCACTTCTGTAGACCTCTCCAGAGGAGGAGATGTTATTGATGCCCCTACACACAGACATGTCCCATGATCAGTACTGCCATCAGCCATTCCACTTATGGTCCAGACAGCCATTGTGATGTCACTAAACACATGTACTTCAGATGATTTTACAGGCACTTTGTACATATCCTTATAGAGTAGGATTCTAAGACTGCTCTGTATGCATGCCTATCTCTGATAGCAAAGCTATTGCACTGTAGGCTGTCCTGTGATTCAGGGGCCACACCTATTCTCTCTCTATGCGCACACATTATCCAGACCTCTAAAACATAACATCTTTTAGGCCACAGATCTTAACAAATACAAAATAATTTAAATAATTTCTCATATTTTATTAGATCATAGGAAAACAAAACTAGAAACTAATAAAAGAAAATCTATAAAAGCTATACACATACTCAAGGATTAAACTGCACTTTGTCCATTTTACCATTGAGGAAATTAAAGGGGAGAAATTATAAACTAATTCTAGAAGCAAATAAAAAGTATAACTTATTAGAACATTGAGATATAGCTAAGACCTAAGAGAAAATGTTACAGATGTAAGTGCTCACATTTAAAAAATTAACAATGTAATGATGCACCTTATGGCTCTAGGAAGGGAAAGAGAAGTCAAATTCAAAATAAAAAAAAATTGAAAAGGGGCTGTAATATAGATCAGTAGCTAATATCATAATCTACTTTTTCAGAGAACCTGGTTCAGTTTCCAGTACTCATGTTATATGGTTCACAGGTGCCTATAACTCCAGCTCCAGTGTATCTAACTTCTGGATTCCAAGGGTACATGCATGCATCTATATGTACACAGATCCACAAATACATTCCAGAAAAAGAAAATAAAGAGCAGGGTAGAAACTGATGAACTGGGGACCCAAACTAATAAAAATAGGGATGACAAGAAAAATGTTAAAATAGATTCCAATGAAATAAAATATTGCAACACCTTTAGCATTGTGTTAGACATTCGTGGTCTTTTGTGCTTCCATATGAATTTTAGGATCCTAGTGAAAACTCTGGTAATTTGCAATCCAAAAATACCTGGAAAGTCTAAAAGAAATGGATGATTTCTAAGACATATCTGACTTACCAAAATTAAACCAAGAAGACCTTAAACGGATCCACAGAAAGTCAAAAGTTGAAGCGGTAATAACAAGTGTCACTATAAAGGTGAGTCTAGGGCTAGAGGAGGCTCTGCTGAATTCTATCAAACCATTGAAAGAAGCAAATACCAGTACTTCTTAGATGGTAGACAAATTAGAAAAGGAAGGCATGCTAACAAACTCTTGGTAAGCCAGTATTATCCTGATATCAAGACCAGATAATAATAGACAAATAAGCCAAACAATAAAAATACTACAGACTAATTTTCCTGGTGAACATAGATGTAACTTATTAATAATTTTTAAGCTTAATTAAAGAACTTTTAAAAAAAAGATCATACATGGGGGTGAAGTTGGTTTTATTGTGGGGATGACAGGATGCTTTCAACATATACAAGTTGATAAATGTTAATACATCACACACATAAGTTATGGCAGAAATCACAGTCATCTTAATAGAGTTAGAAAAAGCCCATGAATTCCCTCATGATAAAAGGTTGGAAGAAGTAGGAGGAGAAGAAAAATACCCCTCCATATTAAAGGCCAGATATGACAAATCTATAACTGACATCATACTTAATGGAGAAAGACAGATTTCCCTTTAAAATCAGAAATGAGGTAAAAGTGATCACTCTTTCCATTTTTATTTAGTGCCGTGCTAAGAACCTCGAATGTCCAGATGGGACATAGAGGAAAGCAAATACGGATAACTATGTATTAAGATGATGTTGCCACAATGAAATCCCCTCCTTTACATAATAAATAAAGTTACTTAGAGATTTCTATAAACACAAAGTTTACACAGATTCAAATGTCTGCAAAATGAAATATGTAGGCACTATCAGAATCTCAGCAAATTGGAATTCCAAAGCTTCTTTTCTCATCCGTATGGGAGGCTCAACAGATTACAACTTCATGCTGTGCTCTGACATCTGAGTTCTATCACTAGGGGAGTGGCCATGCAAAAAGATGAGACCAGCTGGTAAGACTGTCCAGAGGCAAGCAGACATCTTGTCTATTCAGGTAGGCTGACAGTATCTTTTAAAAATTCATGAGTTGAAGACAAGGAATGAAGAGGAGTGTTGTGTCCTTAGGTGAGGGCAACACTGGCAGTCTGTGGGAACATTTCTCTAGCCAAGACAAATTTAGAGGGACTAGATTTTTCTCTTCATTTGGCTTACTTGGGTTTACTGTCATGACTTAAGGATGACAAACAATGTTGGGATTATCAAGTAAATGAGTTCTCTAAGGATGGGCAACAAAATTCTGCAATATTAAAAAAAAATAAAACAGATCTTCGAAAATATGAACACTTTTCCAAGCATGCTAAAGACATGCGGTCATGAGAAATGAGATCACGTAGGCAACTGAGCAGGAACATATTTTAAGATCTTTTATTTGAAACACAAGCTTTATTCATGTATAAAACAGTTTCATTTGCCAGAAAGATTTGTTATATACAAAACTATTTGTAGGGGGTTTTGGTAATACTTGCTAATGTAAAGTCAGAGAGTTTATGCCATAGAAGGGATGCTTTGAGACTAACCCTTACCATGACACTAAATAAGAGATATTGAATATGATTGCAGGGAAGAATACCCTGATGAGAGAAGCTGCATGTTTAGTTTTAAAGAAATTATTATGTGAATGATGTTGATCATGATATGAGAATAACCAGGTTATAGATAGGAACATTCAGTCACTGGACTTGCACTAAAGTCTAAGGCCAGGAGATTCAGTTCCCATTCATGACTCTCTGTCTCAGAATACGAAGCCTTGACATCACTACATCCCAGTCAGCATAAGCTCCTTCCAGATGGCGGGATATCTCAGTTCCTGCCTCATAGCTACGACGTCCATGAAGCAAGCGCCAGTTGTCGAAGGTAATCACATCACCTAAGTAGGAGAATTTTTTTGACATGAATAATTTGTATTTATATGATTTACATAAATAGAACTTACTATTTACAAAGTAGAAATTATGCCTTTGGTTGCAAATAACAAAATTTTCATGTTCAAATCTGTTGCCCAACATAGTAATAATGAATAAGAATGAACTATATTCACTAAGAAACCAAATAACAAGAAAGTACAATATGCAAGATGCCACCATTACTCAGTTCACACACGCAAAAAAAAAAAAAAAAAAAATCCAGAATGCTTTCTTTTGTAAACATAACTACACAATTTCTTTTTAAACTAATTTTGTTCTTGGACAGTTTTTACATGTAGATAATACATTCTAGTTACCCTCCTCTCCACTCCCCCCTTCTTTCTCACATCTCCTTCCCATCTTTACCACTACCTACCACCATGATATCCAGTTCCTTTCCTAAATTCTTAACCTTTGATTATTTTGTGACCTCTTTAGTTTTATTAAGGCCATGTGTGACTATTGGGTTGTAGCTCTCCATGGAACTTGTCAGGGTCATCTGCGGAACACATCCATAGGTAATGGTTCCCCACATACATCATACCACTTACACTTCATAGTTTGATGGAGTTTTATGGGCATGGCTCTGTGAAAGATTTTTCTTTGTGTAAGGCTTTTGTGTTCTAATTTTTTGTTTTGTTTTGTTTTTGGTTTTTTGAGACAGGGTTTCTCTGTATAGTCCTGGCTGTCCTGGAACTCACTCTGTAGACCAGGCTGGCCTTGAACTCAGAAATCCGCCTGCCTCTGCCTCCCAAGTGCTGGGATTAAAGGTGTGTGCCACCACAGCCCGGCTTGTGTTCCATTTTTACAAATTTATTAATAATAGACATTCTGTCCCAGTTTAAGAGCTTTAAGTAACTGTAAGGATAGTGAAATTTTTGGCTGATAGCCTTCATATTTTATATACTTTTTTTTTTTCAAAAAGGAAATACTGAGAACAAAGCACCATTTCATCTCCTCATTTGTGAGAAAACTCAAATCAAGGCATTTACCCAGTTTGGATTCCAACTCCTATTATTTTTTGTATGTATATTTCCCATGATATTTCTGTTTTATATGGTGTTATTTCTAAAATAAATCTGCTTTGACTGCATGCCAAAGGCTTTATAGAGTTATCTAGTTCTATCTATGCACTTTATTATCTCAAATAAAATTTCTAAAAACAACTCAGTTAGGTTTGATGTGTGTGTGTCTGTAGCCCCATTTACTTGGTGAGTGAGGTAGAAATATTACTGAAGCCAAGTTCAGGAGCTAAAGATGAGTCTTTATGATATAGTGAGGAGAGAATAAGGGAAGAGAGGAGAAAGAGATGAAGAGGTTCAGGTGGCTTAAGAGATGTCTTGGCAATTAAGAGTATTGCTTTTCCAGAGGATCTCAATATCCAACACTCACAGTGTGGCTCACAGCTGTCTGTAACTCCACTCACTAGATATTTCATGTGCTTTTTGGGATGCTGTGGGCATTATATAATGTGTAGTATACAGAAATGCATCAGACAAACAGACACATGAAAAGGTAAATAAAATCTTAAAAATAAAGCAATTAATGTTCAAATACACCAAACCAACAGAAAGAGAAGTTATGCAAATAATTCTCTTTATTTGCAAATAACATGCAAATCTTTATGATCAGATCTAGTTTTCAACATGGTGTCTATTGTCAGTACAGATACTCTGTAGTCACTAAGAAAGGAGATCTTATGTGTTTGTTCCCTTTGTGAAAACTAATAGATATGCTAAATAGTGCACATATTTAATTAACTCAATTTCACTATTCCGTAACATATACACATCTCAAAACATATAAGCAATAAACATTCACAATTTTATTGTGAATTGAAAAATAAATAACAAGAAAAAAATGATACAAGTTTGGTGATATTTTAATCAGCAGAAATTGTCTAGAAAAAAATATTAATACTTCCATATGCACTTCAAGTCACTAGGATAGGCAGTCCTGATTTTTTTGTTATTACTGTTTTTGCTAGTTAAGATATATCAATAAACACTACTAATGTATTTTGGAGTGGGAGTTACAAAGATAATTTTGTTTAGCAAGAGAGAATTTTAAAATTAATTTCATTTGTACTCTATATTTTCACTATTTTGAGAAGTGATGCCTTTTTATGAGTGTGGGCAATCTTCATGTTAGAATCTAGGTTGTGCTCACGAAAATTTCATATAATACAACATTTGGTGTAAGGAAAGATAGCATTCTTTCTTGGATTTGAGCCAGGGTGACTTTAGTTAACAAAATCAGGAAAATCACACAGGTGGCACAGAAGAGTTTTCAAAAAGCTACCAGGACAGAAAATGCAAAACAGTTTTAATATTAAACACAGGCTTAATCTGGCCTCACTTTGAATGACTCTTAGATGGAAAGATCTTAAAATCTCCTGTGCTAGGATTTCCATGAGAGTTTGAAAACAGGACTATTTTTAAGTCTGGGGAGTCAGCAACTGAGAAGTAGAGTTGTCAAGAGCCTGCTTTTCGGGCAAATCAGCTGCTCATTAGTAGTCTGTAGTAGTACTAATCTGGATGTCATTTTAATCCACTGACCTGGATTCATCTTGAAGGTATACTTGTACTCTTTGCTGTTCATGAGGTCAACAAATTCTTTCAGAGCAGCGTAGAAAGGCTGAACTCTTTCGATGGGGACATCGAAGACTGTATCTCTGGTTGCATTGTTGAAGTTTATGCGAACCACTTGGCCTTTATCATCCAACCTATTTTATTTAAGAGGTAAAATTAACATCTAATAAGTATCAATTTCTTTTGGAAGATATGTTTGAAATATAGCATACATAAAAACATACAAATTAAACATAACAGGGTTACGTGCTTTAGATGCACATTCTCATCATGCATATCGTGACTACTTATAGCAAGCTAAAATACTAAACAGCATTTTTAAAAAGTAGTGTTTGAGTTTAACCATCAAGTTATAACTAAGACTCTTGATATGCTAAGTGCAATGGTACATGCTTGTCAGAGGGTGAGGCGTGAGGATCTCAGGAGTAAATACAATGTGAACTTCACAGTTTTCAGAGAGCAACTTAGATTTATTTTTATCTAAAAGTTATTCCTGAAACTTATTTTTTCTCCATCCTTCTCATCCAACCTATGTAGAAAATCTTCTATTTCTACCCATAAATTATATCTGTTAGTGGTTTGCTGAATTCTCACTTAGGGACCTTGACAATGCAAGTTTCATCCTCAGCAAGTCTTCAGAGCAACAGGTCCCCTTTATCATCAAGTTTGCCTTCCTTTTAGAACATGCAATGTTCTTTTTAAACATTCATTATAATTTGACGGAAAAAGTTAAACACCCCACTCTACTAATATAAGTTCTATAAGTATAGGGTTCTTTGTTTTTTCCTTTGATGCACCCCAAATACTAAGCCCCAATAAACACTTGCTGACTGAAGGAATGAAGATTATATGTCAGCCTATGACTTGATAGAGAGAGAGAGAGAGAGACAGAGAAAGAGAGAGGCACAGAGAGAAGTTAATTGAGTATGTAAATAACAAAAAGAAAAAAGGAAAGCATTCTAATTAAGAACAAGAAGAAACTCAGTCAAAAAAAAAAAAAGTAAGATGTTTCTTGTCCTGTACTCACAATGAAGTTTAAGGAAAAAAAAAACCCATAAAGTAGTCTATGTAGGACATGAATTATGATTTCTGCTGACTTAGAACTCTATGAGAGATGTTGCATTCTTAGTCCATGTGGCCAAAATGATTCTGCTCCAGAGATGCTCAGGGGATCCAGCTATGGCTAAGTAGTACTGTGCAATCTTCTAGTATGGTCCTTGTAGTTATGGTATAACGAATGGACTGAGACGTGTCTGGGCAGGGAGCCATCCAGCTGCGACACAACTTTTGCAAAACAAACACTATCCTTGCTAGTATGAAGGATGTTGGAAAAACTTGGGGCTGGTGAGAAGTATCTTTTAAAATGAGACCAAACCAAAATGACAAAGTTATGAAGAAAAAACAAGAGCTTCTGGTTGGCAGGATGTAACTCCTGGGTCATTTTCAGTTCTATTGTCACTTCCAGCTGTAGAAGCGCTAATGCCTATAATCATATCAATTATGACAAGGCATAGTTTATACTTAAAAAGTGAGTTCTTAGTTACAAAAAAATAACATTGATTGCGAACACATTTTATATCAGTTAGAAACTTTTTTTTAATGGAAAATCATACTTTCTTTTTTTTCTAGCACCTTATTAAGTCACAGCTTTGAACATAATGAAAGATTTCTGCTGTTTAACCCTCAGGCCAGTCGTTCCAATGACAGTGAATTTATAAGACTACTCACTCTATAATCTTGTGTTTAGATTGCACAGAGAAATCGCAGTAATCCACTCCAATGTCTGTAAAATCCACAAAGGTAGAGGATAGAATATGGAAAGCCTGAGGGTTCTTCTCCTTGAGCTTTTGGCACATGTTAAACCCATCCACAATTTCAGAGTCACCTCCTGTGACTGTTTGCTTGATACAGTGCAGAAGCTGAACCTGAAGGAGAAATGAGAAAGAGTTAAAGATGATGGCACCTACTTAAAAAAATCAGTAGCTTAAATATTTAAGAGATAGAAATTAAAAATCAACAAACTTAAAAAAAAACCCTATTTTCTTATGTCAGTATTGAGGGGAATTAACAATGAAAAGTTGCTTTTAACAGTGTGATATATGTCAAGCCTACTGCAGTTGAAGACATGGGCATAAGAATAATGCTCACTAGTAGGGCACAATTCACAGCAGTTATAGACAGGAAGCACAGCCTGCTGCGGCAGCCAGGGACGCCAATGACAGAGACAGGTTTAAAATGGGTAGTGGACTGTGGATAAGACTTGGGTTATGTTAAATAGGATGAGAATGCAAATAGGTGACTGAGCTGATAGGTCTGAAAAATGTGTAGTCTACTGGATAATAAAATCTTGGCTACAGCAGATGGTTACAGAGGGAGAGGTAGGCCAGGCTGGAAGAAGGATAACTGACTTTTGTCCCCAACAGTCTTAAATGTCAGATGATGGATTCTTGTACTTGTTGTTTTGCATAAGGATCATTCACTCTGGAGATAATATGGACAAAACTGAAAAATACCTTCTCTATTAGTCTCGTGGTGTTGCACAGGCACACTAATTTTAAGATGGGAACATGCCAAGCCATAGCTACTTGCCACTCTAATGAGACAGTTCACACATGAAGATGTAAAGGCAATGAATTAAGGTGGGACAATGGGAGGAAATGGTAAATCAAACGAGGAGAGTATTAATTGTTCCATGTGTTAAGAGAACATGGTGAACATATTACAATTTGAGAGACAAAACAAAAAAATTTGTTTTTGTGACTAGGGTGTTAATTGTTTCTGTGACTTCTTCTGGTGAGTGAGTTTAGGTTGGATGATCCTGAAGACCTAAATTTAGAGCCTGGTTTTCTGTTTGAAGGAACTAATGACATTCTGTTGGGAAAACTTTGCTTTTGCTGATTCTAATACATTTCAGATCATTGTCTCACAGATGTAACCAAATAGCCATACTTGGGCAGATATTAGTGTTAGTGAGAAAAATATTTGCTTTGCTTGGTTTTCTCCATAGGTGGTCTAGAACAGTGGCTTTTAAGGCTTTCTAATATAGTAATCACCAGTACCACATGGCCATTGTACACTTGAAGTATAGTTATTGTGGCAAGAGAATTTAATTTAAAATTATATTCCATATTTCTTTTTCCACATGTCTGCATATGGTTGTGTACATGTATGTGTTTGCATGCCTGTGGGTCCATGTCATATGTGAGTGTATATGAACATGTGCACATATTGTAGAGTCCTAAAGTTAGCATTAATGGTTTCTTTCCATTGCTGTCCACTTTATTTATTGATGCAGGATTTTTTGGTTGAACTTAGAGCTAGCCAAATAAGCTAACAAAGTAGGTTGATTGGAGGACATAGTGTATGTTTTATCTGTGCTGAAATTGCAGGAGAGATGCAATGTGGGGATACAAACTCTGGTCTTCACACATGCCTAGTAGGTGTTTTATCCACTGAGCCATGGGTTTTATATCAATTCTTATGATTTTATGCATTAACTGTTATAAAATAATTATTTTCTATATATTACATTTTATGATGGTATTTAGCTTTCGGTAAACTTGTCTTCAGTTTGAAGATGGAGACATTCAAGTATAGAGGTATCAAAGTATAGAAGTATAGAACAACATTCGGTTAATATGTGATAAATATGGTACTCAGTCTTTGGCTCATTTGTCACAAATCCAAAACACAGAAAGTCCCCCTCATTTCAGGGGATCCATTTACAGCAACCATAGAAATCCAGTCTTAGGTGTTTGTCTACAGATGCTAAAGGTCTATTCTTGGATGATAATTCAAGCAAATTCGTAATGATGGAATCTTTAAATGGAGCAACATTTTAACCTTGAAAAGTATGTAAATTTAACAAGGCATTTTTAAAAAGTTATCTCAGCAGGTCAAGGAGAGACCAGGCAACATGGCGACACAAAGGAGAAATAGCCATTTCAGCTACAAGTTTACAGAGCTCCAAAAGATACAATAAGAACACAATTTTGTTCTCAAGAGAATCACAGTGGTTAAATTCTTTTGAGTTTTCCCATAATGGATCCACCGACTCAAATATTAGTTTAAAAAAGGCCAGTTGATATCTTTTATATATGAGTAGGCCAAACAATATCTCCTTTTGTGTAGGAATGTTTTAACACAAGCTTATAAAAGAAAATAGATTATAGAGTCTGACAATATTTTCACCACTAATCCAAAAGCTAAATATACTCCTGTCATATATAAAACCCAATTTTGTTTCACATAAATCATTCAGAATAAAAAAAATTCCTTTCTAAATATTTCCTTATGGAAGCATGTGACTTTTGGCCCAGAGAAAAAAAGTGAGCAAAGCCACATCTGTGTGTCATTTAAGATGTGTCTTCTCATCCTGATCAAATTGAACCCTTACCAGGAAAGTAATTTTCCAGATCATTTCAAACATACTGAAAAGAACATTTACCTTTTCTATTTGTTAAAGAAAAGATCAAACTTTGGTATTAAAAGATTCTTCATAACTCAAAATGGAAGATTCACAATGACATAGAATATGTATGTTTATCTGCTAGAATGAAAACAAATCAGGAATTTGTTATTTAAAAACTATGCAAAGCCATTAGCTTTGGATGCCTCCTTTGGCTTACTGCACACTTCATGTCTTCTCTCGAGCAGATTGCTTGTGTTTCTATCATGCACAAGATGTCTTAAGTTTTGAGCTATAAAGAAGTGTAAGGTTCAGTTACTGTCCTTGGAGAGTTTGTAAATTATATTATGACAATACCTATAAATAACCTATCACATTTCATATTATGGAAGTTAGAACTCCACCCAGTTCTGACTCATCATGGTGTGTTAAATATATAGGCAGAAATGTAGGTTCAAGTCCAGGTTTTTCATCCATTAGTGGTTGTCATAGAAAACCTTATGCTTCATGTTCTTGTCTAAGATAGCAAGATACGATCAAGCTCGTCTACCCTAAAGGATTTCTAAGAGAAGTCACATAAAACTGAAAACTCTGAGAAAGCATAAAATACTGAGAAGATGCCAAGCATTTTATTATATTTTAAGTATATTTCAGAAACCATTGAATCACTTTTTTTCCTTATGATTTCAGTTTTTACTTAGAAACAAATTCACAAAAAGCAAAACATAACTTAAAAGTTCAAGTTGGACTTTTAGTTATCCAGATCCATTCTTGTAAGTTGTTCTACATTCGACATCTCCAAGCAACTGCTAGGAGACAGAAAGTGTTGAGCGCTTTGGTGTCTGTACCACATTCAGAATAAGCCTCACTGTTCCTTTCCTTCCCCAGCTCCTGCCCCAAAAGGCGATCAGAGGAGGCATTTCTCTATCATCCTTTGGTTCAGAGAAATCATGTGGTGTTTTACAATCAACATAATAATTTAAAACATATGAAGTCAGATACTAGACTAGCTTAGCTAACTTAATTTGGCAAGAACAATGGGTAAGAACCAGGGCACAGGGAAAACACGTTCAGTTGAGATGATGGCCAAAAGTAATTCCTTTTGATTTTGGCCCATTCATTCTTAATTAAGTCAAGAATTGCCCAACTTTTTATCCATCTCTGAAGATATGGATTTGTATGTGGTTGTTTCAGCTCAGTTCACTTTAGTTAAAAACTGAAGGCTACACTGTCTTTAATTTTCTAACTATCTGTTTTTTGGTTTAAGAAAATAATGATTTTGTAAAAATGTGTTTGGTTTAGGAAGATGATGATTTGTAAAGATGAGGAGGGAAAGACAAGATTCTCGTGGGTAAAATTGCTATGCACAATGCTTCTTTTTTGGCAAGTAATCTTGTTGGTGTGATAGGAGAGAGCATCCAATAAGAGCATGGTTATTCTGTTTCTTATGCTGATATCCCTAAAATACATTTTCCAGCTTTTCATGAGAGCAATCCACTTTCTTATCTACCCAGTCTGGGCTAGCCTCATTAATTGCTTAGATAAATAAAACATCACTGAAGAGACCTTATGCTGATTACTGGCCTAGTCCCAAGAACTCACACATGCTTTGGCTTGCTCACTGAAAATGTTGCCAGTTGTCATGTGAGAAAGACAAGGCTAGCCTGTTGGAAGATAATAAACTAGGGGGAGCAGAGGCAAACCATCTCAGCTCCATCTGAAGTGAGCTGTTTCCTAGCCAACTTGGCAGCTGACAAGAGCCAGATGACTGAAAACAATAACCACTTAGCTGAGCACAGCTCAAATAATAAAAACACATGTGCGGAGTATCTAGCTGTTTATTATGATAATAATATTCGTTATTATTATTTATCACTACCAGGGTTTGAACAGCCTAATATGTGCAGGTCAAGCACTCTTACCATTGAGCGACATCCTCTGGGAATATTTTGTTAAGCTTTTCGTTTCACATGTACTGCCCATCAGTTCAACTTTGTGTGTTTGATGCATGCATGTGAGTGTGAAGGTGTGTGCATACCCATGTGCATGCATGATGAGGAAGGGGCAAAATGTCACGGGTCTTCCTATACTGATTCTTCTTTTAAGCTGTTAAATTGATGAGGGATGTGTGTGTGTGTGTGTGTGTGTGTGTGTGTGTGTGTGTAAGCAACAGGCCAACACTTCCTCAATTACTGTCCATCTTATTTTAGGAACAGAGTCTAGCACTGAACCTGGAGCTTAACAATTAGTTGCATCAGCTGGCTAGCATGCCCTGAAGTTTTTTTCTGCCTTCCCAGAGCTGTGTTTACAGACACACACACACACACACACACACACACACACGCCTTTTTACCTGGGTGACAGGTATCTGAACAGAGGCCTTTATGTTTGTGCAGCAAACATTTTTATCAATTGAGCCAGCTCCAAAAAACCCAATTTGGAAAGTTTTTAATTCATTTGCTGATACAAGGGATCACCATATGACTGCACACTATCTACATTTCGTTCTTGTTTAATTCTTGTGGGAGTGATATATGTGCAGAAAAATCTCAAGATATACTGCTGTCTTAAAATTTGTCTTGGCAAAGCAAAATGCTCCAATAGTTATATCCAAGAAGAAAGATGAGTGAAAAATGTCCTTTTCCCTTTAAAAAGTGAGGACATTCAGAACTTAGGCATAAGAAGTTTGTGAGTTTAGATTGCGTTTCAGAAAAGAAGATGGACATAAGACATATCCAGCAATATAACATCCAGATATATAATCTAGACTCGGCCCAGGAGAACATTTTTTTCTTGGCCTGGCTTGTGGAAAATGTGTTGAAGCTCACCTTACCCCAGGTGGATGGTGGAGGGCTGGGTAGTCAGTGTGGAAGCTGAGCTTCCCAGTTGTATAAGCCACATTGTTGGCATCAATCTTGTCCTGCACTTGCCAAGTGTGTCTGCAAAATACAAGAAACATGTGTTTTAAAAGGTTGACGCTAAGCCAGAGGAAATGTGTTACAATGCATTTGCTATGAGAGGGGAAATGGAAACTTTCCATTTAATGAAATAATTAACATAATGACTAACAGCCAGAAAAATCTTAACCTTTCTCTTAAGTGACTCTTTCTGAACTGGCACTTCTGTATTTCTCTTGTCAAGACACCGAAGAATAACACACACGCTAGCCTCTCCCACAGGATGGGTAGAGAGGTACATATTGGGATTATGAGCCATTTTTAAAAAGTTTAATCCATTTGATTTACTGCAGAAGATTCATACAATATAAAGTGACCAGTTTTAAGTGAACAGGATAGTGACATTTAGGACATCTAGATGGCAGCAGCACCTCTGAGTAGAGCTATTCTAAAACCATGCTCATCCATAGCAAAACCCTTGTAGGGGTTTGAATGAGAATGTTCCCCATAGGCAGAGATGTCAGAACACTTGGTGTCCAGTAGGTGACACTGTTTGGGGAGGTTTATGAGGTTTGGCCTCATGAAAGGGAATACATTACTGAGGTAGACTGTGAGAGCTTCAGGCCATACTATACTAGCAGATTTTCTCTTTATGCTTGCAGTTGAAGGTGCAAGCTCTCACCTTCCAGCTCCTGCCCACATACCTGCTGATGCTGTCATTGTGAATTCTTACCCCTCTAGAACTGTATGCTTGAATAAGCCTCTCCTTCTATAAGTTGCTTTGGTCATGATATGTTATCACAGTACTAGAAATGCAGTTTAAAATTCTTATCTACAGTTTCTTCTCATTCTGTTTTCTTCTAGATCTTTGAGAATCACTGATCAGCTTTCTGTCTTATTTGTTTACCTATTTTGAATATTTACTACACATAACATTGTATATTGTTTGTCCTTTTGTTCATGGCTTTTTTTCACTCTGCATAATGTTTTCAAGATTCATTCACAGTGTTAAAGCACATGTTTTCATATCACTTCCCTTTACAGCTGATAACATTCTACTGTGTGGAGCCGGGTGTCTGAATTCTGCACTGTTTGAATGGAGAGAAAACTGTGTATTTCTCTACTTTTTCAGTAGTTTGTCCATTTAGGCTCTTTCTACTTTTTGTCTGTTACAAATAGTGCTGATCTGGACATATGTGTACATGTATTTATTTGAGCATCTATTTCTAATTTTTAAAATGGATTCATAAAAGTACAATAGGAGATCAAATGATTGTTCTGTGTTATACTGTTTGAGGAATGGACAAACTATTTCTATAACAGATGTATCATTTTAATTCTAACTAGCAATGTTTCAGATTTTCAAGTCCCTCACACCTACACCTACATTTCACAATGCCTGATTTTTCAAAACTGTTATTATAGTCTACTCACTAATGTTGTGTTATTGTGGTTTTGCTTTGTACCTTCCTAATGATCAATTATAGTGAGTATCTCACAATGTACTTGCTGGACACCTATGTGTCTTTTTAGAATCATCTATGCAAATCTCTTATTTTAGATTGACATAATTTTTTTTGTTGAGTTATAATAGTGTATTACATAGCTAGCATTCTAGATTATTGATTAACCTGATTTGTGAAAACTTTCATGTATTCTATGAGCTTTTTCTTATAAGTTTTAGGAAGATTTGTTTCTATTATGTATATGTGTATGATGCATGTATTTGAGACTATGTGCACCATGTGTATGCAGTGTCTTCAGGGTCAGAAGAGGGCATCAGGTTCCCTGGAAGAGATGTTATTAACAGTAACAGAACTGGAATTTCAGGTGGTTGAGAACCTCCCAGTGTGTTTGCTGGGAACTGAACATGGATCGTTGGCAAGAGCAGCCAGTGTTCTTAACTGATGAGTCATCTCTCCAGCCCTATGTGAATGAATGTTTTTTGATGCTCATGGGTTTTCAATTTTTGTGAAATCCAATTTATCCACCTTTTCTTTGTTGCCCATATTTTGCTGTAATAGCTACAATCCCATTTCTCAAGTCATGATCATTCAAATCTACGTATATGCTCTCTTCTAATGTACTGGCTGGTTTTGGGTGTCAACTTGACACAGGCTGGAGTTATCACAGAGAAAGGAGCTTCAGTTGGGGAGATGCCTCCACGAGATCCAGCTGTAAGGCATTTTCTCAATTAGTGATCAAGGGGTAAAGGCCCCTTGTGGGTGGGACCATCTCTGGGCTGGGAGTCTTGGGTTCTATAAGAGAGCATGCTGGATGAGCAAGCCAGGAGAAGCAAGCCAGTAAAGAACATCCCTCCATGGCCTCTGCATTAGCTCCTGCTTCCTGACCTGCTTGAGTTCCAGTCCTGACTTCTTTCACTAATGAACAGCAATGTGGAAATTTGTAAGCTGAATAAACCCTTTCCTCCCCAACTTGCTTCTTGGTCATGATGTTTGTGCAGAAATAGAAACCCTGAGTAGGATATCTGAGGATGTTAAGATTTATAGCTTATTTTTAACTGATTGATCCAGTTCATTTTTTGTTGTTGTTATAGTTGTTGTACAGAATTTGAGTTAGAGAATCCAACTTCATTCCCTTACCTGTGGATGCTCATTTATCTCAGCTCCATTTAGTGAAGACACAACTATTTCCATACTGAATGTCTTTGATATCTTTTCTGATAGTCAGTTGGCTATAAAGAACAGGTTTATTTCTGAACTCAATAATTTCTCTGCTTTATTTGTCTACTTTTATTCCAGTAGCACCAATGTGATTATCACAAATTAGTTTTGTTTATTTGTAGCCCTTGAAATTGTTTTTCCATTTGTAAAAGAGAAGGGTAATTTTGGTGGATATTTCATGACTTTAGACTGGTTTGGGTAGAATTAACATCTTAATAAAAAGATGATAAAAGTCTTGGAAAGATCAGGAATTCAAAGTCCATACCTAAACAGTAAAAGCAATATACAGGAAACCAGTAGCCAATATCAAACTAAATGGAGAGAAACTTGAAGCAATCCCACTAAAATCAGGGACTAGACAAGGCTGCCCACTCTCTATCTACCTATTCAATATAGTACTTGAAGTCTTAGCCAGAGCAATTAGACAACAAAAGGAGGTCAAAAGGATACAAATTGGAAAGGAAGAAGCAAAAATATCACTATTTGCAGATGATAGGATAGTATACTTAAGTGACCCCCAAAATTCCACCAGAGAACTCATAAAGCTGATAAACAACTTCAACAAAGTGGCCAGATATAAAATTAACTCAAACAAATTCGTGGTCTTCCTGTACACAAAGGATAAACAGGCTGAGAAAGAAATTAGGGAAACAACACTGAAGAAGTAACAAAATTCTAGGCCTTTAGGATGAGGCTTGGGAATGTGACCTTTGTGACTCATTGCTCCAAGGTATGCTAATCATACCTTGATAGCGACATTCCTTCCTCCACCTACCTGCTTCCTGGGTTCAAAGAGTGTTCATTCAAAGAAAGTCACCCTGACCAACACCGGAAACTGCCATGCAAATGTGCTATTGTTAGGGGCTCTTAGAAACTGAGAGTTAACCAAAACAATTACCAGGTATTCTCTGTGACTCCTGTGACTTTACACTTCCTTGTGACTCTTAACTGGTATCTTTGGTATTTTTCCAACAATGCCCTCCCCACTTCCTTGAGTTGTGGTTTCTTCCTTTAAATACCCCCTTATACAGCTACTCGGGGCGCCATAGTCCTCTACCCCTGCGTGGTGTATGACCATGGGCCCGAGAACGCTCTCGAATAAAAAATCCTCTTGCAGTTGCAGCAAGATCGTTTCTTGTGGGTGATTTTGGGGTGTCGCCTCTCCTGAGTCAGAACGTGAGGGAGTCCTCACGTTGTGGGTCTTTCAAACACCTTTCACAATAGTCGAAAAGAATATAAAATAACTTGGTGTGACTCTAACTAAGGAAGTGAAAGATCTGTATGATAAGAACTTCAAGTCTCTAAAGAAAGAAATTGAAGAAGATCTCAGAAGATGGAAAGATCTTCCATGCTCATGGATATGCAGGATTAATATACTCAAAATGGTTATCCTGCTGAAAGCAATCTACAGATTCAATGCAATCCCCATCAAAATTCCAACTCAATTCTTCACATAGATAGAAAGGGCAATTTGCAAATTCATCTGTAATAACAAAAACCTAGGATAGAAAAAACTATTCTCAACAATAAAGGAACTTCTGGTGGAATCACTATCCCTGACCTCAAGCTATACTACAGAGAAATTGTGATAAAAATGGCATGGTATTGGTACAGTGACAGGCAGGTAAATCAATGGAATAGAATTGAAGACTCAGAAGTGAACCCACACACTTATGGTCACTTGATCTTTACAAAGTAGCTAAAACCATTCAGTGGAAAAAAGAGCATTTTCAACAAATGGTGCTGGCTCCACTGGTGCTTAACAAGTAGAAGAATGCAAATCGACCCATTCTTTTTTTCTTTCTTGGATGTTTTCTTTATTTACATTTCAAATGTTAAAGCTTTTCTTGGTTTTCCCTCCAAAATACACCCTCCACCATCCCATCCCCCCACCCCTGCTCACCAACCCACCTACTCCCACTTCCTGGCCCTGGCATTCCCCCACACTGAGTCCTAGAGTCTTCATAGGACAAAGGGACTCTCTCTCCATTGATGTCCCACTAGGCCATCCTCTGCTGCATATGCAGCTGGAGCCATGAGTACATTCTTATCTCCTTGTACAAAGCTCCAGTCTAAGTGGTTCAAGGACCTCCACATAAAACCAGATACACTGAAACTTATAGAAGAGAAAGTGGGGACTAGACTCAAAGATATGGGCACAGTGGAAAAATTCCTGAACAGAACACCAATGGCTTGTGCTGTAAGATCAAGAATCGACAAATGGGACATCATAAAATTGCAAAGCTTCTATAAGGCAAAGGATACAGTCAATAAGAGAAAAAGGCAAGCAACAGATTGGGTAAAGATCTTTAACAATCATAAATTCGATAGAAGGCTAATATTCAATATATACAAAGAACTCATGAAGGCAGACTCCAGAGAACCAAATAACCCTATTAAAAATGGAGTACAGGGCTAAACAAAGAATTCTCAACTGAGGAATACTGAATGGCTGAGAAGCACCTAAAAAAGGTTCAACATCCTTAGTCATCAGGGAAATGAAAGCAAAACAACCCTGATATTCTACCTCACACCAGTCAGATTGGCTAAGATCAAAAACTTAGGTGACAGTAGATGCTGGCGAGGATATGGACAAAGAATACTCCTCTGTTGCTGGTGGGATTGCAAGCTGGTACAACCACTCTGGAAATCAGGCTGGCAGTTCCTCAGAAGATTGGACATAGTACTACCTGAGGATCCAGTAATATCACTCCTGGGCATATACCCACAAGATTCACCAACATGTAATAAGGACACATGTCCACTATGTTCACAGCAGCCCAGCCTTATTTGTAATAGTCAGAAGCTGGAAAGAAACCAGATGTCCCTCAACAGAAGGATGGATACAGAAAATGTGGTACATTTACACAATGGAGTACTATGCAGCTATTAAAAACAATGAATTTATGAAATTCTTAAGCAAATGAAGGGATCGGGAGGATATCATCCTGAGTGAGGTAACCCAATCACAAAGGAACACACATGGTATGCAGTCACTGATAAGTGGATATTAGCCCAGAATCTTGGAATACCAAAGATACAATTCCCCAAACACATGAAACTCAAGAAGAAGGAAGAACAAAGTGTGGATGGATACTTCGATCCTTCTTAGGAGTGTGAACAAAAATACCCGTGGAAGGAGTTACAGTGACAAAGTGTGAAGCAGAGACTGAAGGAATTAGTATCCAGAGACTGCCCCACCTGGGGATCCATCCCACAAACAACCACCAAATCCAGACACTATTGTGGATGCCAAGAGCTTGATGACAGGAGCGTGATATAGCTGTCTCCTGAGAGGTTCTGCTAATGTCTGACAAATACAGAAGTGGATGCTCATAGCCATCCATTGGACTGAGCACAGGGTCTAGAGAAAGTACCCAAGAAGCTGTAGGGGTTTGCAGCCCCACGGGAGGAACAATAATATGAACTAACCAGTAACCCCAGAGCTCCTTGGGACTAAACCACCAACCAAAGAAAACACATGGTGGGACTCATGGCTCCAGCTGCATATGTAGCAGAGAATGGCCTATTTGGTCATCAGTGGGAGGAGAGGTCTTTGGTTCTGTGAAGGCTCTATGCCCCAGTGTGGGGGAATGCCAGGACCAGGAAGTGAGAGTGGGTGGGTTGGTGAGCAGGATGAGGGAAGATGGGATAGGTGGTTTTTGGAGGGGAAACCAGGAAAGGGGATAACATTTGAAATGTAAATAAAGAAAATATCTAATAAAAAAGATTTTAATAACAAATACAAAAAGAAGAAATGCAAGACAAAGGAACAGAACAAATGGAAAAAATTCAAGGAAAAAACAAAACAAAACCTTGTGATTTTAAAGGAAAGCTTGCAACTGCTCATTGAAGAACTGACCTCAGAACAACCCACACCAAAACATGACATGAAAAATGAC
Source organism: Mus caroli (assembly GCF_978045245.1). Classification (NCBI taxonomy): domain Eukaryota; kingdom Metazoa; phylum Chordata; class Mammalia; order Rodentia; family Muridae; genus Mus; species Mus caroli. The sequence continues at coordinate 70,313,587 of NW_028227257.1, read as the reverse complement.
CAGACATCAAGAAAACCTCACTGTCCAGGTAGAGATATTACATTACTCATAAGGAAAATAAAATCTGATTACCAATAAAAGTCTCCTGACTTGTTAAACATGATGTGAACCAAGAATTCTTTATTTAGCCAGGCCAATTTTCAAGTAGAAGGAAAAGTCTTAAGCTGCTGTCAACATTCAAGAATCCAGAGAATATTGTTCCCGTGGGTCTTCCCTGAGAAATTTACAAGAGGCTGGGTTTCAGACAGGCAAAATAAATACAGGCCCAGTGACAAAAGACTTTCGCTAACCAGCAAATTTATGTTTACTCAAACTAATGACAGCACATGAAAAAGATAAAAACAAACAAACAAATTGGGAAATTGAGACTGTAAGTAGACACTCCAGGAGAGCACACGAGGACTGACAGCACTAAACTGGGACAGCAAAGAAGCAAACACTGTGGTCCTAAAAGTTTGGTTTTGCTTAGGACATGTGGTTGGGGTTTGTGGTGGCTGCAATTGTCTACTTTTTGACATTGACCTTATTGAAGAGCATTTGCTTGATAACAATTAATTTAGCTGTGCACTTATTTTGTGTGACTTTATGTTATATTATACCAAGAGAACTCAGTAATGGGGAATAGATGATACCCCTTTAATACTTAAACCATATATTTTGTATTTTTCCTTTCTCAGCTTGCTATGCTTGTTCAAAATGCTCTTCATGAGACTTAATCAGAGAGTAAAGTCTTTGCTGGGCTTTGTTGAGACTTCTTCCTTTGTCAATGCATTTAATATAAATCTCTTTGTCTTAACCTCAGGTAGATTCTTCAGACAAGCGCAGAAAGCAGCCACATTCTTCATCAAAATACCACAAAACAGTCTGAAGGCCACCTACTGAAATTCTTCTCTACTGAAACCTCTTGGGTCAGTTCTGCACAGTTATATCACTTTCAGCTACAAAGTCTTCCATATTCCTACTAGAATAGCCCATTAAGCTCCACTTAAAACATACCACAGCTTTCCAAATTTAGTGCCTCCAAATCCACATTCTTCCATACAAAAGCATTGTCAGGCCTATCATAGCAATATCCCAAGTGGTACCAACTTCTTTCCAAATTTGTGTTGTGTGTGAGTATGTGTCAGTGTGTTTCTCTGAGTATATATATGTGAGCAAGCAAGCCTCAGGGCATCTTTGTGCCTCTGCCTTCCCAATACTAAGATTATAGGAGCACACTTTCTTCTTTAGGTTTTTTTTTTTGTTGTTGTTTTGTTTTTGTTTTTGTTTTTTTTTTTGTGGATTCTGGGGATCTAAACTGAGGCCTTCATGTTTGTTTGGAAACAACGTTACCAAATGAGCTATCCCCCCCCCCCCAGAAAGCATACTTGACAGTCCAACATTGCAGCATTATAACCCAAATTAAAGTGCTGCAAAGAAAACAGAGTGGGATGTTGAGGCAAGTAACTCTGTTTGGCTCTGATTTGTACCTGCAAAATGGGGATAATGAGTATTATTGGATTTGTGAGGATTCACAATACTGATTGCAGAGAACTGCGTTTAATACTTAAAACATAAAAGATTTCTTATCAAGATCACTTCTCTTGACTCAGAGACAACAGCTTGCCCTGGTTGTATAGGATGTTACCAAGGTGGCCATGGGCACCAGAGAACTTTCAGAGAAGTGGCTGCCTAAACAGGCTACCTCAAATGATTTCTAGGGAGAATGAGGCACAATAATTACTTTTTCTTCCATTCATGAGATGACCTCATAGTCACGTGATTTTACTGGCAGCAGCATTAATTACTATGAAACTTAATAAGAAACCCCAGGGACTGGCTCTTGGCAGATAACACGAGCAGGGGTCACAATGTCTGTAGGAGCAGAACTCCATGTTACCCTGCCTAAGACACCTTAGTACTTAGTAGACTACTCATTTTTAAGACTTTCCTCAGCCTCAAATGCTATAGTCAATGGTGCATTTAAAACAACTTATTATGAAGTTCCAGTGGTTCAGTCTTTTCAACATAGGTTAAGATTATGACTACATTCAGGACTCAGACAAGTTTTCTTTGTTTTTCTCTCAAGTCTGAATCACTTCTAGGTTGGTTTCCATACCCCGCAAACCATTTTTCTTCAAGACAGGCTATGTAGTCCAGTCTTCCCCAACCCCTCCCAAGCTGTTTCTTGGCGAGACATTTCAACAAAATGGGTTAGCTGTTTTTTTCTTTTCCCATGTTGTCTGTCCCCACACTTCAGCAATATTTTCTGGTAATATGCATGTCAAGCAAGTAGGTGTTTTAAAGTCAGACTTGAAGGCAGTGCTAATGGTGGGAACAGTTTCTGAAAGGATGGATGCCAGGGACTGTGGCTGTTTCACTCATACATCCACAATCTCTAAGACAATCTAGTTTGTGACATATTTCTGGCCTGGTTTACAGATAGCCTTTGAAGGACCATCACAGTCCAATGGATGATGGGAAGGCTCTTAATCCCTAGACACTATTTCAGTGTTCTAGTTCTTAGCTCTCTGGCTAGTGTACTTGACAGACAGCCCACTAGAAACATCTATTTTTTTTATTTTTGTTTGATTTTATTCATCTGATGAGGTCTGCATGCAAGGCACTCGTACAGATGTAAAACGGGGCAGGGCTGGCAGTGTTTTATTCTCTTTCCAGCAAACTTTCATCCTAGGATCTCAGAAGGCCTGGTGGGGATTAAACCACTCTAGAAGGGTGAGGCCAAGGCCTCAGCTGAGGAGAAATAGAGCTATGGGAAATTATACAACAGGCTTAGCTGGACTTATTTACAAGTAGCCCAGAGCAAATCTATGATTAAACTCTCTGTTCTGGGGACTAATTTTATATGAATGCCCTAGGGTGTTCAGATCTTAGTTTGTTTCTAAAGTCTTTAGAAAAACTATGCCAAAGTATTTATACATTTTAATTATGATGAGGCTCTTGTAAGTGTTGTTTGGCAATAGAGAGCTTTGGATAAACATCAGGATCCGGTTTTTTTTCTTTTTTCTTTTTTTTTAAACCACTTTTCTCTCTGTGCCTCATCTTCTTAATTTATTCCTTTCAGAATGCTTTGACTTCCAGTTCATTCCTCACACAGTCTAGCCCTTATGCCATGTACCTGTTCAATATGCTTACCTCAGTGAGTAAAACATTTTTAGAGAAACAAAACCCCCAAATATAAACCTGCATTTCCGGCCTCAGTCTAGAAAGGCAGTCGTGCTGGCCTTTGCTCCTTGGGCTTAATTCTCTGATGAAGAGTTACCATGAGTCCCTCAGGAGGATTAACTTTTGAAATCAAGACAGTTGCCAGTAACACTAAGAAAGAAGTTCTGGACTTGATGGAAGTCCTAAGGCTTGAAAGCTCACTTAGCGGGAACTTGTGTGTCAGATATTTATTTGTTGCTGATGGTATGGTCCTGATCAGGTCCCCACTTTGACTAGAAAGGTGCTCAATATGAATAGGACAGTGATATCTACACGTTTCCAGGATTACACCAGCGTGACTGGTTAATTGTTCAAACTCGACCATTTTCTTCCTAATTCTTCTCCCTCACTTTGTGATGCACCAATGCATTTATGTAAATCATTCTGCCCCGGCACAGTCAGCTAGTTTATGAACTCATACAACTAGTAAGATAGGAAAATTTGAGGGTTTGATATTTTTCCTTACTTGAGATCATTCAGATTTCTCAGTATTGTCTTAATAAAATTAAAGTTTTAAACATTGCACAAGCTAGCAAATAATCAGTAGGGATAGCTTACAGCTGTGTTTGTTTATTTTATATACTGAACTTATTGAAAATAAAACCAGACCATTCAACAAAAAAGTAGAAACTATTTATTGTTATAAATTAACGGGGGAGAGGAGAATTTACATTTCTTCTTTCCTCCTTGGCCACTGAGAATAGAAAATTTGTTTATTTGTGTGAGAAGTAATGAGATGTTATTTTCTTTCCTAATGCCTGGATGTTAAAAGGAAGTAAAGGTTCTAATCTTAAAGAGCAGGATTGGCTGAGGGAGTTTCCTTCCCAGCAAACGAAGAGGCATCCAGATGAAGAATCATGCACCAAGAACAGTTGTTGGAAGAAAAGATTAAAAAGACAAGAAAAGAAAATCCAACTAATCGGCCAACCAGCCAACCAACCCAACCCCAAAGCTGACTAAAACACACAAACAAATATAAAAAGCAAACCAAAACAAAATAAAAATGAAAATAAAGCCAGTCCTAAACAGGCTTGGAATGAGTTGTCTGCCAAAAGAAAATACGACAGGGGACAGAAAGCCAGCATCATGTGTTCTGTGAAAAGAGTTTAGAAAGAAGGGAGCAAAGCAATTCTGAGAAGACAACTGAGGCAAGGAGTATATCTACTATCATCTCTTAACATGCTGACTCCATCTCAGGCACTAAGCTGGTCCTAAAACCATTCATTACTTGATTACCCAACATTTCCAGAAGTCAGGACTTCTGAATGACAGTGGTAATAAAATACAGATGTCTCAGTTTTACTAGTCCATGACAAGCATGAGACAGAATGATGTATGTCTGAGTTGAATTAAAATAGGGTAAGGAAGAGATACCACATAACATAGTACGGTCAATTAAATAGGTATTTATGATGTCACACACACACACACACACACACACACACACATATATCATACACATTTTTTTCACTTAAAGATAAAATTATGCATATTTGTGAGTCTGTGTGCGTGTGGGTTTATGTATATGAGTAGAAGTGGCTGTTGGCTCTCTTGGAGCTGGAGTTATAGATGGTTGTGAGCTGCCTAACAATGAAGGCTCTGGGAACCAAATTCTGGTCCTTTCAAGAACAGTATATGCTCTTAACTATTGAGCCATCTTTCTGTCCCTTAAAGTAGTTTCTTTAAAGGTCATCTTGTTAGTTAGATACTGCGCCATTTTGATCCTACCTTGCACTGTGTTGAGGGAGAATTTGACCCCTTCAAACTTCTATTGGCATTTGTGAACTGAAATTTGCAATGTGAAATGTCCCTGGATTCTTTGAAATCTGAACTTTGGTTTCTGTGGAATTATTATTTCTTTACATTATGTAGGGAAAGTCAAATGAAGTGTTTCTATTAACCAGAAAACATCATTTTCTATAAGATAAAAACTCAAGCCCAGTTTAAAACAAAGTGCCAGGCACGGTTCCTTACACACATTAATATTCAGGGAAAACATTCTGTTTTATTGGCAGTAATTGTTTCTTCAGGATTTAATATAATTTACTCTAATTTGTAATTATAGAAGATGGCACCTTTCAGGAAAAGGGTCAAATTATATCATGAAGTTAAAATAATTTCTTCATTAAAAATTTCTTCAATTTCCAAGGGGTTTCTGAAAGTTCACTATTTTGCTTTTGTTAGTAGGTAGGAGTGAGAGTCTTTTTCTCCATTCTCTATTAAATTCATTGTTCTAAATCAAAATCTAAATCCTGAAAAATTACAATTTTTTATGTTCTTCTTTCTATATTCATGCATAACTGATAAAACTGAGAGTGGGGGTTTGTTTCCCAGCTCTTGGTCCTTATTACAGGAGCACTTTCATCATTGGGGCATTAGGATTGCTGAGTGTTGCCCATGGTTGCATGAAATAGGATTGTACAGAAGATGATGGCCTGGCAGAATAATGACAAATAACTGAGAAAGTGCAGCTATGGAAACCAAGATGTGTTTTGTCCTCAAATTAATTATCATTTTGATTTAGTTGAACATAAATTAATAATTATAGAATGCTCTGATAATTACTGTATTCATATTCTATTTGGTAACATTTAAAAACATCTAGGTATGAGTCTGTTCAATAAGCACTTATCGCTGCCTCCTCTATGTGAAAAATGCCTGAAATTCTGGAGTCTATTGTTTTTCTATTTTACAAATCAATCAACCATTGAGATGCTAGCCAAGAACTAAAAATAGCTATCCTGACATCTCAAGCATTTAAAATTCTCTAAGCTAGTAGCTATATTTATGGAAAAGAACAGGTGCATATTTGTTTCCTAAGAGTCTAAGAGATGTTCATGGCAGATAGCTGTGAGAGTTTAGAGGTTATATAGCACTGGAAATTCTCCTGCTACGGAGACCTGTATGTCTGGCAAGGCCCATTTCTCCCAACCAGAACTCAACTGTGACTGCACAGGAGAATCCTCTGCTGAGTTCTTAAAGTCCCAATGCAGAGGTCAAATGTCACTCTTGATAAAGAAACTCCCTGAAGTTAGACCCCAGCCATCTGTAGTTGTTAAATGGCCTACTCCAACATGTTGGCTGAGACGCACTACTTTAGGTGCTCTTACAACACTAATAAAATCCGCAAATATTTTTTAGAAAATCTCATGTAACCCAAACTTCAGTATCTCAACATTTCTGAGACAGAGAGCAGAAGAGAGGACTAATATCAAGGAATATATTCAATCTATCCCATTCTCCCTTAACACCAAGGTGATAGCCATGTCTGACATAGGCGAGCAAAACAAAACCAGCATGGCAGCAAAACCCCCTGCTAGTTGCGGAGCTCAGAGAATTAAAAACTGCAGAGAATGTGGCAGAAACTCTGGTAATACGTGGTGACTGTTGTGGTGATGTGGTAAGAAAGGGCTATATTAACATATGTGCACTGTGAGGGATCCTGGCAAGGCTTGATCATCTGGGGAAGATGTGTTGGGATAGCATCAGACCCTCTGGCTGGGTGCAAAGGTCTCAGATAAATGGAATCAGGAGGAGTGGCAGGTCTGATTTGTTTTGTCAGTGGTCCTTTACTATTTATTCTGAAAATTTTCACAATATTAGATCAGTGGCCAGGTTATTAAGCCCTATTATAGAAACTGTAGAAACAAACTGAAGCATGTGTCAAAGTGTAAATTAGGATTAAGATTCTGACCCTCAATTAGATGGATGTGTGGTTTTGGCTCTACTAGGAAACTCCAAAAGACATGAAACTGCTCATGGTTATGAAAATGTGAAGTGCATTCAAATAAATTCAAATGTTTGTTATTTGTAAATGGAAACTAAGCAACACAACTTATAAGACATTTATTTTGAGTAGTTCTGTTTAGTTCAATCTCAAAAGCACTTGCTCATGTATTTTCATCATGGTAACAGTGACGTAGACTTAGAGCATAAGGAGGTGATGTACATGTATACTTTGCCTCCTTTATTATTTCTTGTGTGAATTTGGATTACAAATTGATTCTTTGAGCTTGATATTGCCTTCGTATGAACTGGAAGATAACCTCTGTTTTAGAGATTTTAAAACAATTAAAAATATAAATTTGAGGCTTTTAAAAAATTTTATTAGATATTTTCTTCATTTACATTTCAAATACTATCCTAAAAGTCCCCTACCCCCCCCCCCCCCCCGCCGCCCTGCTACCCTACCTACCCACTCCCACTTCTTGGCCTTGGTGTTTCCCTCTACTAAGGCATATAAAGTTTGCTACACCAAGGATCCTCTCTTCCCGATGATGGCCAACTAGGCCATCTTCTGCTACATATGCAGCTAGAGACCTTGGTCAAGGAAGGAATAAAGAAAGAAATTAAAGACTTTTTTAGAGTTTAATGAAAATGAAGCCACAACATACCCAAACTTATGGGACACAATGAAAGCATTTCTAAGAGGGAAACTCATAGCTCTGAGTGCCTCCAAAAACAAACTAGAGCGAGCACACTAGCAGCTTGACAACACACCTAAAAGCTCTAGAACAAAAGGAAGCAAATTCACCCAAGAGGAGTAGACAGCAGGAAATAATCAAACTCAGGGGCAAAATCAACCAAGTGGAAACAAGAAGAACTATTCAAAGAATCAACCAAATGAGGAGCTGGTTCTTTGAGAAAATCAACAAGATAGATAAACCCTTAACCAGACTCACTAGAAGGCACAGGGACAGCATCCTAATTAACAAAATCAGAAATGAAAAGGGAGACATAACAACAGATCCTGAAGAAATCCAAAACACCATCAGATCCTTCTACAAAAGGCTATACTCAACAAAACTGGAAAACCTGGATGAAATAGACAAATTTCTAGACAGATACCAGGTACTGAAGTTAAATCAGGATCAAGTTAATGATCTAAACAGTCCCATATCCCCTAAAGAAATAGAAGCAGTCATTAATAGTCTCCCAACCAAAAATTTTCAAATGTTTTATTCCCACTTATTGGTCTACTATTATTGAGAAATCTACAGAAGCACCAATTCGTACAGAATGAACTATTGTATACATTTTATACAAAACAACCTTACTAATAGTGTAAGTAAATTCATATGGTTGGGAGTAGGTTGTCTATGTTCAAACATGACGTAGACTTTTGCTATGAGTAAACTCACTGAAATGATTAAAGGTAGATGATTTAATGTACCTGGTCATTTGTACAGCCTACTCTAAATTAGAAACAACCTACTCCTATGTTATCACACCATAGCCTTGCAGTTCTGAGGAGGGAGAAGTCTTCAGCAAATGACTCAAGGTGCAGCTGTTTATGCTCAGTAGATTGTTGGCATGCTAGGTTTAGCCTTAGTGTTGCTAGATCTGGTTTTTCAAGAAAAGATAAGTCCGCATAAATTCCAAGCCTCTGAATTTTAAAGTGTTGACAACTAATTCTATTTTCTTTCAACATCTTGTGGGCCAAACCAAACACATCTAAATAAACCTGTGTGCTACTAGTGTGCAAACTTCAGCTTGTTAAGGTCTCTTTTACTTGTAATGCTCTCGACAATACAAGCTCAAAATAATTTCATTTATCTTGCAATCAAAGTTCACTCTCTCTTGGAAATAGATCCAACTGTATTTGTCATGGCAGAAAGCAAACTGCCTGAAAACTCACCCATAAAATGTGAGGTACAGGAAGCCAATTCTTTTCCCAAGTTTTATGATCTCACCACGTTTGTCAGCTGCTCCGGTGAGTCTCACAATGCCTACTTTCTTGAGACTGGAAAGCCATTTGTATGCATGGTCATCATCATTTAACACATCTTCAAAATTCAGAGTTGGCAGCTGGAGCTCTGAGCCCCAGTACTGACATTCTGTGGATTAAACAAAATGAGGAAAAAACTAGATTATGTTGTTTTTAGATAAGACAGTAAGTAACAGTAAAGGAAAACACGGTTCATTGGAGTTTGCCTTTGATTTACAGTGTTTACTAAATGTTGCTCATATCAGGGATACTGGCTACCAAGTCATTCTTCCTTGACACTGTGCCTATTATATGACTCTTGCCTACAATGTGTCTGTTCTACAATGGTATTCAGTATATCCAGTGTATTCAAAGGGTATTGATTAGCTGATGACATGATGGCCCCTGATATCTGTAACCTTAAGACTTCTCAACCCAGGCCCTGTCTAGAAGCAACCATGAGATATTGTGTGCATAATAGGGAAGTTATATCATCTGAGTGCAGTGGTAAAATTAGGTTTCTGCACTAGAACAACATTATGACTCTTCTGGTGAGAGAGGAGGTACAGATTCTTTTTCATTTATTTCATTTCTTCTTGGAAGCTGTCTCTGTGATCAAGCTGTTCCTTAGGGTCAGCATAATGAAAGTATGTCCCTGGAATACACAGACCCTTGGGTGGCAGTGCCAAAGCAGATAAGGGTGGGATACCTTTCTTTTGTTCTCTCATTTGTGATGATGAAGTGCTCATACATATGTTTGATTGAGAAAATAGACAAAAATTATGAATGTGCAAACCACAGTCTCCTACGGAAGTGGAACTCAAAGGGCATGCGCACTGACCCACTAATGCTCTTTCTTTACTGGGAAGGAAACAGCCTCAGCATAGCAATCTCTCCTGACAAGTAAAAGGATGAGAGTCTCACTATCATTCTGAGCAATGATATTTATCCAGCTAGAAATCATGTTATGTAAGGAATCATCCATCCCTAAAGCCTTTAGTTTAAGGATAAAGAATTAAACTTTACCTCTTTGAGGTCAACATGGCTATTTCTATTGTAATAGAAACCCTTTTTAGGGGATAGTAGATTTGCATGAGTAGATACATGCAAATGCAGAGAACCACTTACTGCACTAATAAGGGTTAGGGTTAGGGTTAGGGTTAGGGTTAGGGCTAAAGGTTTGGGTTAAGGGTTAAGGGTTAAGGGTTAAGGGTTAAGGGTTAAGGGTTAAGGGTTAAGGGTTAAGGGTTAGGGTTAGGGTTAGAGACCTCTACTTTCCAGTTCCATGGAAATCCCCAAGATGTTCAGTAATTTCTACATGAGCATACATTATAATTTTTAGAGAAATGGTTTGTATTGTGATAAAAGCTGCATAAGCAGATGCTTAGCTTGATCATGTTAAATAGAACTTTCCAAACCTATCTGTGTGTTCCAGAACCAGAGCTACTAGCCACATATTGTCCTTTGATATATGGGCCATATAATAGGGAAATAATTTTTTCATTTATTTGCTTTTAATTTTTAGCTAAAATTTGAAATCTTGTATGCAACTGGTGTTGTCTTTGATGGGACATGCTGAGGAGGGAAAGGAAGCAGAGTGGCCTGGCTTTGAATCATTGTTCTGTCCTTTACCAGCTTGTTGCTATGAGTCTGAGTTTCAGCTTGCTTCCCTAAACAGAGATTCTTACCTTCTCTCTGCAGCTCATTTGTAACTGTGTCAGGAGACTATACAGAGAATCTAACATAGCAAGCGACACATAGTGATTTATAATTATAATGCATCCACTAACATTTGCTGATGATTTCTAAGAGTCATATAGAGCTCGATGCTTTACAGTTTTATTTCTTTTAATCTTCATAACAAGTATGTGCAGTAGATGCTTTTAGTACTGCAGAATTCAAAGCGAGAAGAGTAGCCCAAGGCATGCAGCTAACAATTTTCAGTGCTAGTTTCCCAAATTTATGTGACAGATCCCAACGCTTACTTGAACATATAACTTGAAATACTATCATCATGAACATGTCTGAAGTTATAATTACATTTACTATCATAGTGTGATGATTATTTTTCTTTGCTTTTCTGTGGTGCTAAAATTGTGTCGAGAGCTCATTTAGGACAGGCAAATGCTTCATCTAACTTTTATGTTTAGAAATTTTAAATCAGATTTCTCATTTTGAAATACCTACAAAACACCTTGCTGCAATCAGAGACCAAAGGCCAAAGGCAGTCATGAACAGGTAACAGAATATAAGCCACTAACAAGCTTCACTGTTTAAAACGTGATTTGCAAAGATGGCGCTATGAGTAGCTTGTTGCCAAATTCAACCTATGAACTTGAGTATAGATTAATTTAATTATCAGACAGGATACTGGGTTTCACTAAACATGCCTTACAAAGCATTCTGTGATGTTTGCACAGAATAATTAAACATCAACATCTAGAGAGTGATTTCAAAACATGTTCCCGCTTTCCTCCAATTGCAAAGGAGAACTGTCAGGGGATGCAAAAGAAAATACATTTGACTAGAGTCAAACATTTGTCCAGAGAATACATTAACAGCAAATGTAAGTTTCACACTTGGGTCTGTGTACATAAACAGAACAGAAATGATGGAATACTTAAGGTATGGGCCACCCTTCCTCATTTAACTTATGGCCTTACTAATGAATACTTCCTTGAACATGCGCTTCACACATCATAAAATTTATGATTGGGCTCCATGCCGGGTTTCAAGGAACTGTTTGTATAAGCATTCCTACTGAGGGCTAAACATCACATTCCTGGGCCCTGAGTTATGTTTCAGAAAGGAAAAGACACAAAGAAGGTCTTTAGTTAGAGATTCATGAGCACAGAAAGCTGGTTTTCGAATGTTATTTAAAAAATTTAGGACCTCCTGTCCACCTGCACCATGCTGGGCTTTTGGCTCTGAAATGGATTCTCTAATGTACACAACATTAGTCAAGTTTTTACTCTTTTCTCAATATCTTCATGGTATGTTAATTATATTTCATTTTATAGTAATGTATAATAAAATGACAATCATTTTATTATATTTCAGGGCTTTTTTCTTATGAGTAACTTTTAACGGCTCCACAAAGCATAATTGTGATCCCTAAAAGAGAAGTCAGAGGAAATAAACAGGAATTGAGTCTTTTTCCTTCACTGGATGGATGGTGTCCATCATCCTCACTTGTCCTCTCAACATTCATAGGAGATGAGGATTTGAAGACAAGAAGGTAATGTGGTAATATTGGAATCACTAAGAGGGAGGGAAGCCTCTGGAAGGACTGCTAGTGTATGGCTCGCTGCTGCTAACACCGGTGGTCACCAGTGTGGGACCTTATGGAGACACTTCTGTATACATCTGTAGTGTCTTGGCTATGGAACAAATATCATAGCACTCTTGGTAGCCTGACAGCTTTTTTTCCTGGCATCCACTTCTGGGTCTTTCCAGATAGGAATATACTTTCATACCAGAAAAGAGCCTGGTAGTTTCAGAGTATGACAATAGTGACATTTGTAGATTGAAGTGTAGCTTCTGATATGGCTTGCTTCTGGAAATGTGCTGGGTCTGCTAAGCAAGGGTGAGGTGTTTTCTTCTTGGCTCAGACTTGGTACATACCACAGTGTTTATCTGTTAATGTTGAAATCTTATTCCATGTCTTTATGTTAAAAATATTACACTTGTGCATAAAGATTGCATACATGTAATGTTTGTAAGAATGTGTAAGTATTACAATTGAGTTCCCTGTTTGGAAAATTGGGTAGATAGGTAATGAAACAAATACAAATATATAATAATAAAACTATTGTGCCAAGTGTTTATAAAGCTTGTAATAATGGTAAACAGTTGCTGGGAGTGGAGAGTGAACTAGTTCAGACACAGCATTTCATCTCTGCCTTTCCCACTAGATAACAAGAGCCTCACAAACAATGAAGACCATACTATTTGTCTTTATTTCCCTATTAATAACATCGTTTCCCCTCCTTCTGCCTAATAGGCATGTCAGGGAGAGGATCAAGTAGATTTTATAGAACAAATCGTGTTCTGTACCTTTAATCTTCCCTCTCTTGACTTCAACTCGGGGCATAGCTAAGTCTTTTATTTTTAAGATTTATTTATTTTTCTTAGACAAATGGATGGATCTGGAGGATATCATCCCAAGTGAGGTAACCCAATCACAAAATAACACTCATGATATGTACTCACTGATAAGTGGCTATTAGCCCAGGAGCTCAGAATACCCAAGATACAATTCACAAAACACATGAAACTCAAGAAGGAAGACCAAAGTGTGGAGAGTTTGATCCTTCTTAAGAGGGGGAACAAAATACCCATGGAAGGAGTTACAGAGACAAAATGTGAAGCAGAGACTGAAGGAATGGCCATCCAGAGACTGCCCCACCTAGGGATCCATCCCATATACAACCACCAAACCCAGACACTATTGTGGATACCAACCAGAGCTTGCTGACAGGAGCCTGATATAGCAGTCCTGAGAACCTCCTGAGAGGCTCTGCTGGTGCCTGACAAATACAGAAGTGGATGCTCACAGCCATCCATTGGACTGAGCACAGAGTCCCCAATGAAGGAGTTAGAGAAAGTACCCAAGGAGCTGAAGGGGTTTGCAGCCCTGTAAGGAGCCGCCTTCACATTTGCCATTACAAGATGGCGCTGATGGCACTGACACCCGTGTTCTAAGTAGTAAACAAGCAAGCTGCGCATGTGCCGGGGTAGCTTTCCACGCCATGTGCTCTGCCTTTCCCATGACGACAACTCTGGCTGATGGGCTGCAGCCAATCAGGGAGTGACACGTCCGAGGCGGAGGACAGTCCTCCATAAAAGGGAGGGGGCTCCGCCATATCTCTCTCTCTCTGGCTCTTTTCTCCACTGGCTCCTGATGGGGTAAGCAATAAAGTTTGTACTGCAGAAGATTCCCGTTGCCCTGAGCGTGTTCTTACCAGGGGGACACACAAAAGCGGCGGGCAATAAATGGTGCCGGAACCCGCGAGCTACTGCATCACGGAGAAGGAGCGGTTAATGAAGTGTTCCCGGAAACAGACTGTTGAGAAGGACCCGGTGTAGGTTCAGAACTCTTCAGCTGGGGGACGGCGCGTTACAGCTTTACAAGGTATGTCTGGTCTTGAACTTTCTCTAGTGTTAAAAGCCTTTTTATTTCTTTTCATATGTCAACAAGCGGTTAAGACAGGGTGGAGAATTCTGAACGAAATTCAAGACAGTCTATCAGAAGTAAAGCGGGGAGAGAGAGCAGGAAAAAAGAGAAAGCATGGCGCGCGAAATAAGTATACAGGCCTTTCCACGGGTCTTGAACCCAAGGAAAAGTTAATGTCAGGGAAGAATACCTGGGGAGAAATTAGAAGGAAAGAGGAGAAAAAACAAAGGAAAAAAGAAAAGTTAATGTCAGGGAAAAATACCTGGGGAGAGATTGGAAGGAAAGAGGAGAAAAGAGATGAGTTTAAGGAGCCAGTTCTTAATAGTTGTGAATCAGATGAAGAAATTAGCCCTTCTGAGGAAACAGACTTGGAGGAGGAAGCAGCTTGTTATGAGAGAGGAATTCGAGCTTTTAAGTCAAGAAAAAAGCCAAAAGCGGCTGGCAAAGTCCAGCTTGCTGCTCGGCCTCCAGGCAGTCGGCTTCAAGGTCATAGTGCACCTCCGCCCTATGTGGAGCCCCCGCCCTGCGTAGTGCGTCAGCCCTGCGCAGAGAAGCAGTGCGCAGACTCGTTCATTCCAAGAGAGGAACAAAGGAAGATACAACAGGCATTTCCGGTCTTTGAAGGAGCCGAGGGTGGGCGTGTTCAAGCTCCGGTAGACTATACACAGATTAAAGAGCTTGCTGAATCGGTCCGTAAATATGGAACCAATGCTAATTTTACCTTGGTACAGTTAGACAGGCTTGCTGGCATGGCACTAACTCCTGCCGACTGGCAAATGATTGCAAAAGCCGCTCTCCCCAGTATGGGCAAATATATGGAATGGAGAGCACTATGGCAAGAGGCTGCACAAACTCAGGCCCGAGCAAATGCTGCCGCTTTGACTCCAGAGCAGAGAGATTGGACCTTTGACCTGTTAACGGGTCAGGGAGCTTATACCGCTGATCAAACAAATTATCACTGGGGAGCTTATGCCCAAATTTCCTCCGCGGCTATTAAGGCCTGGAAGGCGCTCTCCCGAACAGGTGAAGCCACTGGACAATTAACCAAGATCATCCAGGGACCCCAGGAGTCCTTCTCAGACTTTGTGGCCAGAATGACAGAGGCAGCAGAGCGTATTTTTGGAGATTCAGAGCAAGCCTCACCTCTGATAGAACAGCTCATTTATGAGCAAGCCACACAGGAGTGTCGAACGGCCATAGCCCCAAGAAAGAATAAAGGCTTACAGGATTGGCTCAGGGTTTGTCGAGAGCTCGGGGGACCTCTCACCAATGCAGGCTTAGCGGCTGCCATCCTCCAATCCCAAAAACGCTTCATAGGCAGAAATGATTGGAGGACATGTTTTAACTGTGGGAGGCCTGGGCATTTTAAGAAAGATTGTAGAGCTCCAGACAAAAAAGGGGGGACCCTCACTCTTTGCTCTAAGTGTGGCAAGGGCTATCATAGAGCCGACCAGTGTTGCTCTGTGAGGGATATAAAGGGCAGATTCCTTCCCCCACCTGATAACCAATCAGCTGATGTGTCAAAAAAACGGGCTATCGGGCCCTCGGTCCCAGGGCCCTCAAAGATATGGGAACCGGTTTGTCAGGACCCAGGAAGCAGTCAGAGAGGCGACCCAGGAAGACCCACAAGGGTGGACCTGCGCGCCACCTCCGATTTCCTACTAATGCCTCAAATGAGTATTCAGCCGGTGCCGGTGGAGCCTATACCATCTTTGCCCCCTGGAACCATGGGCCTTATTCTCGGCCGGGGTTCACTCACCTTGCAGGGCTTAGTAGTCCACCCTGGAGTTATGGATTGTCAACATTCCCCTGAAATACAGGTCCTGTGTTCAAGCCCTAAGGGCGTTTTTTCTATTAGTAAAGGAGATAGGATAGCTCAGCTGCTACTCCTCCCTGATAATACCAGGGAGAAATCTGCAGGACCTGAGACAAAGAAAATGGGCTCCTCTGGAAATGATTCTGCCTATTTGGTTGTATCTTTGAATGATAGACCTAAGCCCCGCCTTAAGATCAGCGGAAAAGAGTTTGAAGGCATCCTTGATACCGGAGCAGATAAAAGTATAATCTCTACACATTGGTGGCCCAAAGCATGGCCCACCACAGAGTCATCTCATTCATTACAGGGCCTAGGATATCAATCATGTCCCACTATAAGCTCTGTTGCCTTGACATGGGAATCCTCCGAGGGGCAGCGAGGAAAATTCATACCTTATGTGCTCCCACTCCCGGTTAACCTCTGGGGGAGGGATATTATGCAGCATTTGGGCCTTGTTTTGTCCAATGAGAATGCCCCGTCGGGAGGGTGTTCGGTTAAAGTAAGAAATATCATGGCAAAGATGGGTTATAAAGAGGGAAAAGGGTTAGGAAATGAACAATTAAAACTGGGCCATATTGAACCATCTACCTCACCTTGGAATACTCCAATTTTTGTAATTAAGAAAAAGTCAGGAAAGTGGAGACTGCTCCATGACCTCAGAGCCATTAATGAGCAAATGAACTTATTTGGCCCCGTACAGAGAGGTCTCCCTGTACTTTCCGCCTTACCACGTGGCTGGAATTTAATTATTATAGATATTAAAGATTGTTTCTTTTCTATACCTTTGTGTCCAAGGGATAGGCCCAGATTTGCCTTTACCATCCCCTCTATTAATCACATGGAACCTGATAAGAGGTATCAATGGAAGGTCTTACCACAGGGAATGTCCAATAGTCCTACAATGTGCCAACTTTATGTGCAAGAAGCTCTTTTGCCAGTGAGGGAACAATTCCCCTCTTTAATTTTGCTTCTTTACATGGATGACATCCTTCTATGCCATAAAAACCTTACCATACTACAAAAGGCATATCCTTTTCTACTTAAGACTTTAAGTCAGTGGGGTTTACAGATAGCCACAGAAAAGGTCCAAATTTCTGATACAGGACAATTTTTGGGCTCTGTGGTGTCCCCAAATAAAATTGTGCCCCAAAAGGTAGAGATAAGAAGAGATCACCTCCATACCTTAAATGATTTTCAAAAGCTGTTAGGGGATATTAACTGGCTCAGACCTTTTTTGAAGATTCCTTCTGCTGAGTTAAGGCCTTTGTTTGATATTTTAGAAGGAGATTCTCATATCTCCTCCCCTAGGGCTCTTACTCTAGCTGCTAGCCAGGCCTTACAAAAGGTGGAAGATGCCTTACAGAATGCACAATTACAACGTATTGAGGATTCGCAGCCTTTTAGTTTATGTGTCTTTAAGACAGCACAATTGCCAACCGCAGTTTTGTGGCAGAATGGGCCATTGTTGTGGATCCATCCAAATGTATCTCCAACTAAAATAATAAATTGGTATCCTGATGCAATTGCACAGCTCGCCCTTAAAGGCCTAAAAGCAGCGATCACCCATTTTGGACGAAATCCCTATCTTTTAATTGTACCTTATACCGCTGCACAGGTTCAGACCTTGGCAGCCACATCTAATGATTGGGCAGTTTTAGTTACCTCCTTTTCAGGACAAATAGATAACCATTATCCAAAACATCCAATTTTACAGTTCGCCCAAAATCAATCTGTTGTGTTTCCACAAATAACAGTAAGAAACCCACTTAAAAATGGGGTTGTGGTATATACTGATGGATCAAAAACTGGCATAGGTGCCTATGTGGCTAATGGTGAAGTAGTATCCAAACAATATAATGAAAATTCACCTCAAGTGGTAGAATGTTTAGTGGTTTTAGAAGTTTTAAAAACCTTTTTAGAACCCCTCAATTTTTTAGAAGTGGCTGGAGTGATTAAGCCTTCCAGTAAAGTTGCCAATATTTTTCAGCAGATACAATTAGTTTTGTTATCTAGAAGATTTCCTGTTTATATTACTCATGTTAGAGCCCATTCAGGCCTACCTGGCCCCATGGCTCTGGGGAATGATTTGGCAGATAAAGCCACTAAAGTGGTGGCTGCTGCCCTAACATCCCCGGTAGAGGCTGCAAGAAATTTTCATAACAATTTTCATGTGACGGCTGAAACATTACGCCGCCGTTTCTCCTTGATGAGAAAAGAAGCCCGTGACATTGTTACTCAATGTCAAAGCTGCTGTGAGTTCTTGCCAGTTCCTCATGTGGGAATTAACCCACGCGGTATTCGACCTCTACAGGTCTGGCAAATGGATGTTACACATGTTTCTTCCTTTGGAAAACTTCAATATCTCCATGTGTCCATTGACACATGCTCTGGCATCATGTTTGCCTCTCCTTTAACCGGAGAAAAGGCCTCACATGTGATTCAACATTGCCTTGAGGCATGGAGTGCTTGGGGAAAACCCAAACTCCTTAAGACTGATAATGGACCAGCTTATACATCTCAAAAATTCCAACAGTTCTGCCGTCAGATGGATGTGACCCACCTGACTGGACTTCCATCTAATAAAACAGAAAGGGGGAATCGAGGAGGCTTTTCCCCGAGTACCAAGAGTGTCTGTGTCTACAGCACTCTTTACACTCAATTTTTTAAAAATCTTGATTCTCATGGCCATACCGCGGCTGAACGACATTGTTCAGAGCCAGATAGGCCCAAAGAGATGGTTAAATGGAAAGATGTTTTAAATAACAAATGGAAAGGCCCGGATCCTATTTTGATAAGATCCAGGGAGCTGTTTGTGTTTTTCCACAGAATGAAGACAACCCACTTTGGATACCAGAAAGACTCACCCGAAAAATCCAGACTGACCAAGGGAATACTGATGTCCCTCGTCTTGGTGATGTCCAGTGCGACAACAACAAAGGGAAAGCAGCGTTGGGAGATACAGAATTGGACGGCTAAATTTGAACAGACCCTTTGAAAATTGAGACTTGCCCCATGCACTTGGACCTGTCCCTGACCTAAGGACTATCTTTTCAACATTTTCCTTCTTTAAAGAATGGGTGGGGGTGGAATTATTTGGAGCTGTTCTTTGCTGTGGATTAGTGTTGCTTCTTTGATTGGTCTGTAAGCTTAAGGCCCAAACTAGGAGAGACAAACATGGTGGTTATTTCCCAGGCGCTTGCAGCACTAGAACATGGTGCTTCCCCTGATATATGGTTATCTATGCTTAAGCAATAGGTCGCTGGCCACTCAGCTCTTGCACCCCACGAGGCTAGTCTCATTGCACGGGATAGAGTGAGTGTGCTTCAGCAGCCCGAGAGAGTTGCATGGCTAAGCACTGCAGTAGAAGGGCTCTGTGGCATATATGAGCCTATTCTAGGGAGACATGTCATCTTTCAAGAAGGTTGAGTGTCCAAGTGTCCTTCCCCCAGGAAAAACGACACGGGAGCGGACCAAGACCCCTTTGGGTGATGAGCCTGGGAGGAGGTTTTGTGTAAAGCCCCTATTTTACACACTGGGGATTTGACCTCTATCTCCACTCTCATTATTATGGGTGGCCTATTGCTCTTATATAAAAGAAAAGGGGGAGATGTAAGGAGCCGCCTTCACATTTGCCATTACAAGATGGCGCTGATGGCACTGACACCCGTGTTCTAAGTAGTAAACAAGCAAGCTGCGCATGTGCCGGGGTAGCTTTCCACGCCATGTGCTCTGCCTTTCCCATGACGACAACTCTGGCTGATGGGCTGCAGCCAATCAGGGAGTGACACGTCCGAGGCGGAGGACAGTCCTCCATAAAAGGGAGGGGGCTCCGCCATATCTCTCTCTCTCTGGCTCTTTTCTCCACTGGCTCCTGATGGGGTAAGCAATAAAGTTTGTACTGCAGAAGATTCCCGTTGCCCTGAGCGTGTTCTTACCAGGGGGACACACAAAAGCGGCGGGCAATACAGCCCCATAGGAGGAAAAATAATATTAACTAACCAGTACCCCCAGAGCTCCCTGGGACTAAACCACCAACCAAAGAAAACACATGGTGGGCCTCATGGATCCATCTGCACATGTAGCAGAGGATGGCCTAGTCGGTCATCAATGGGAGGAGAGGCTCTTTGTCCTGTGAAGGTTCTATGCCCCAGTATAGGGGACTGCCAGGGCTAGAAAGCAGGAGTGGGTGGATTGGTGAGCAGGGGGTGGGGAGGAAGGGCTTTTGGAGGGGAAACTATGAAAGGGGATAACATTTGAAATGTAAATAAAGAAAATATCTAATAAAACAAAGAAATGGAAAAAATTTCTTCATTTGTATTTTATGTTTAGAAATGTTTTATTTCTATGTATGTAAGTGTATCATATATTGGCAGTGCCTGCAGAGGTCAGATGAGGGCATCAGGTCCCCTAGAATGGAGTTACAGATGGTTGTGAGCCACCATGTGGGTTCTCTGGAAGAGCAGAAGCACAGAGCCATCTCTCTAGCCCATCTCTAAAGTCTAGAGTGAACTGCATGTGAATATATAAATGTGGCTTCTACACAAATCTAAGCTTTCTGGAAGAAAAGAAACACATTTTTTTTAAATTTATGACACTAGAATATTGTATATCCATAGCTCCGTGATAAGAAGGTCTAACACATAAAACGTCCAAGTGGCATGTGTAGGACATCTAAAGGTGAAGGAGCACTTAGGATTCCAGGCTCTCTTCTAAGCACTAGACATCAATCAATTCATGAACGTTTTACAACAACTCCATAATGTGTGCACTATCATTCCTTCAGTTTATAGATAAGGACATGGACACATGAGCTTAGATAAGAGCCCAACATCACAAGATAACCTTTGTGTCCAAACTGGAGCAGCTAGCCTCTCAGACAGCAAACATTCAGCAGAGAGAGTTGCATAGTAAGGAGAAATCAGCTCAAAACAATGTTAGGAAACAGGATTGCTATTCAAGATCTAGAGTAGACCAAGAAAACAGGTAATTCCATCTTACTCTATGCCCTTTCTGTGGCTAACCTGGAAGATGTACAAAATAAGGTTACTGAACACTGTCTTTCTTGACCTTAATTGCCTGGCATGCATATACATATGGAGCAGCTAATTGAAGATAAATACCAAATTTCACAGACTTCAGCCTTCTGCCGAGGCATAATCTGTTTGCCACCTTTCTTGTAAAGATTATTTTTAAGCATGCGTATGTGTGTGTGTGAGTGAGTACGTGTGTGTGTGTGTGTGTGTGTGTGTGACATGTGTATGACTTCCTACAGAGGCAAGAAGTGAGTGTTGAGTGTTAGAATCCTTTATGCTGAAGTTACACTTGAGAGCTGCTCAATTTTGGAGCTGGGAAGTGAACTTACGTTCTCTGGAAGAGCAATATGCACACTTAACATCTATGTCAGATCTCCAGTGCTGCCATCTTCCTTTAAGAACTCCAGTTGTATATTTAGCATCACACTGAATATGGACATCACAGAGATGTTATAAGGTCAGCTGCTATGCTATTTTTCTAATGAGACTAAATTCCTTTCTCCTCATATGACTTCATGGTCTGTGAGACCCTATCTGCAGCATCCTCTTTTCCTTTGGATGTTATGTCTTAATGTGTAAATGTTCCACGATTTCCTCAATGGAATGCAATTATAACTGGTCCAGACCATGCCCCTGCAGTGAACTCACTGCTATATTTTTACTAATAAGATCATATCTCTTGGGCAGCTTTAACTTTATTGGCTCATCTTAGTTCTCCTGTTAACCAGAAAGATAAGGACAGAGTGTTCTCCAAGCATTCTCTCATTGCTCACATACTTCATTTCTGAAACAGGTTCATTGCAAAATCCACAAGTTCACCTAGAAACAAGGATGCAGGTTCCAGCTGAACAGGGACCTTGTGTCAAGTCAATGACTTGAGATTTGAAGAGTCATTTTTGGGGTCAATGCTCTCTGTCTGCATAGACTTTGGAAGGCAAGAAACTCTGTGTTCGGGCTCTGTCTAGATAACATGGTATAGAAATAAGCAACCAAGCTGTGGAACCTGAATGAGATCATACCAGTGAAGAGCGCAACAGCTCCACTGCCTAATTGAATCTGCTTTTGTGCTGCAAGTACTGAATATGTCGAGATGAAAAGAGACCAGAGTAATTGCTCTCACTCCATGGCCATGCATCTAGATTTAAAAATGCAGACTCTTCTAGCTCTTTATCACAGTCATTTGTCTCAAGGTTTCACACAACCTCCTCTATTTTGGTCTCAAAAAATGGTGTTACTAATTTCAGTGTAAAATAATGCAAAAACTCAAGAAATCTTGTCCACTCTCACCTTCACACTCACCAACTTGCTTGTGTTTATGTATTTATTAGTCTTTGAGGAACTGTGGGTAAGTCAGTAACTTTTTCTTTCTTTTTTTATTTTGGCCTCTTTCACCACAATTTCTAAGGGCTTAAATTCTTTTCCTGTTTTTCTCTCTATTGCATTTCAACCTCAGTGTATGGTGGCCGTTCACCATATATTCAACAGGATAATGAATGAATAAATGTCCAGTGTGTGGTAAATACTCAGTCAGCTAAGTCTGTTGCCAAAATGGTTATTTATGAGGATTTAGTTATCAAGTGGGTTAGATAATGACCAGTCAGTGTAACATCTGTAGTGGCAGATGGGTGCACACACATAGATTACAGTGGTCACAGAGAGAGGAGGAAGGTGTTTATTAATGCAGATACTTTCCGATCAACTCTTGGCTCTGTTGCACTTTGTTACTCTTTGAACTAGTTTTTAATTTCTACCTACCTCATTTATTGCTGACATTAAACAGGTCAAAACTTAATAAACAATCTCAGTGATTCATATGGTAAATGCTTAAACACAGGAGGAAGGACATATGGTGGCCATAGAGTCTACATAGAGTTGGTAGCAGCTCTGGTAAGATGTGGCTATGATGGTTTATTTTGATGATAGAACAAATTCAATGGTGCAAATACCCTTATTTCATCAAAGACTCCCACATCTGGTCAAGAATGGTTTTGGCTTAAATCACATGAGTTAGGCTATGAGCATTTCTTGCTAATAAAAAAGAAAATTCACACATATGTGTTTCTTGCTTTTTGACAAGGGTTTGTAAATACATTCTCTGCACTAAACTAACTTTCCAGCATTATAAGAAACTTAAGTAAGCACATAGTTCTCCTTGAGAAAACTAGTTTTGTACAAATCTCTTTCTATATGAAAGGCAACTAGATTTGAGAAACTGACAGTCACCCGTGAGTTTTCACTTCTTGAGGCATGTGCTTTGCAAACAAAGCAGGGCTTCTAGCTATGGGCAGAGAAGTCACGATCTGATAAAGTGCATGGCAAAGAAAGGTTCTGCTGTAAAAGGGGCACATGTGGTTGAGACTAGATGGGTTTTGGTGTGCAATGTCCTTAGTTTTCATTGATGAAAAAATGACATGGACTGGCTCAAGGGGGAGATTTTCTTTAAATTCTCTCATTTTTAAAAGAAATTCAGTTTTCAATAACAAAAGTCATTAAATTCAGAGAGTAATGTAAAATATTTTAGCAACAAAGAGATAGGAAAAGCAAGGATTCATTTGCATTAAAACTAATTATAAAACCAAGAAATTCTAGGTTCTTAGATATCCTTGTACTATGTTGTGTTTTTTTCCATTTTATCTCAGTCAATTGAAAATTTTACAATCCATAAAATAAAAATGAGTGCATAATTATGTAAAATTTCACTTGTACATTAAGATATGATTACATAAACACTTCACATTTTATTCAAGAAAAGTAAAATTTATTAATATTGTGTGTGCACATGGTATGTATGTGAATGTGTGTACCACAGCACCCCTGTGGAGGTCAGAGGATAACTTGTGGACTCAGATATTTCTTCCACATTTATGTGGGTTCTGTAGACTGCACTCAGGTCTTGAAACAAGTACTTTTATCCACTGATCTATTTTGCTGGCCCAAACTTTATTTTTAATAAATATTAAACTTTGTTTCAAAATTTTCTCATTTATTTATCTGGGAAAGCCACATCCCAGGAACTGAAAGTCAAGCTTTAAAAATGACAGAGATTAGAGAATATGGCCTGCCATCTATTATCCTACTAACAAATAATATGTTTTTCTTAAATGCAAATTCTATACCCATCTTCTCTGCCTCATAAGCTCCCATTGTCTTCCATGCAATGTTTTATAGAGCATCTTATGGCCATCCTTATTCCCTTCCCTTCTCATATGGTCCACTCAACAGAAATTCAACACATCCATGACTAAGGCCATTCTACAGGATAAACTTGACCTTTCTACTTCTTTTTGTAGAGGAGGCAGGTTACAATAAAAGAAAAGTCAAAGGGTATGTAGGAGGTATTCATGGATTTGGAGGGACTTATGATAATATACTAATTTAATCAAATTCAGTCAGAAAACCCCTAAAATATACAATGCAGAGAAAAAACTTATAGCAATAATCTCAAACCTGTAAGGGTCTTGAACTTATTTCTTTAGTTTCCCAATAGAGAATAAGCCAAGGGATAAAGGAAATGGTATACCGAAACTCTATGTTGGAAAACACCTCATCCTTGCCCACAGTGGACTGAGCAGCATATGCAAATTATTTCTCACTTTGGCCTTTGAGTCTTCTCGGTTGCCTAGCAATTTTAACCTCCCAATATCAAGCTCAATGTACTTTCTGAAATTCATCCTTCTATTTTTCACTTCTGTGGTTTCCTGTATGTCCTTCTGTCTGTGGGGATTTCCTTCTATCTCTTCCTGACAAACTATTCCTTAAATCTCAGTGTGGGTATCAACCTCTCTTTTCTTCATATTCTTTGCTTTACGTCACCATCAGTCTTCAGCACATGGTCTTAATGTACTTAAGTACATTAAGTGTATTACATGCCCAGGCCTTCTTTTTCACCTTGGTATTTCCTTACACAGTTCCCTGAACAAAATAGATGCCAAATGTCTGTGCAGCTAAATGGACACGCATGAGAGAAATGATATTCTCCACATCTTCCTTTCAGCTCCAAGGGAAAGTCTGGTCCTGTGCACAGCTTATTGTCATTTATCTTTTCATTTTGTGTTTGGCAGCCTGTGCCAAAAGAAGGAAAGTGGTGTGCATCTGGACTCCAGATTTTCTAAGCACTGTAGCCCTCTTTCCAAGGGAGAAGCAGATGAGGAAGATTGCTACGGAGGTTAAAGATGCAAAGAGTGTTTCAGTGGAACTCGCTTTGTTTACAGGCTCTGGAGTACTAATATTTGAAAACTCACATTGGACTAGGTATCAAATTCTATAGGCAAAAAAAGCCATCCAATCAATACTCTAAAATTTGCACAACAGTTTCTTCTTTTGCCAGTCAACTGCACAGCTTGGAAATATATTTAAAGATGAACTTTGTTTTAAAGTATTAAAATACTTTCCTGTGTCTACCTAGCAGCCAGTTCTTATGTTATTCATGCTCGCAGTCCATCGAGTACTACTCAGTAGAGTGTAGTATCGTTTTCATTTTGCTACTGCCTGATAGGACTGAGGAATGTTAGCTATGAAAAAGAAAAAGCTTCACCTGTCAGGAAATATTAATGGAGGAGGTGTGGCCATTCCTCCTTTAGCATTTAAAAGCTTAAGCTGTGATAATAAAAATGTTGACTTTTACTTCCTGAAATGACACAGAGAAGAACTTACGGACAATGAAAGCAAAATCCGAATGGATTGTAAAACTAGGGCAGAGTTAAAGAAAAAAAGAAAACCTTGAATACCAGAAGAAATCTAAAATTAAAAAATTCAACATGTTGCTATTTGACCCAGATAATGGCTATGAAATTATGTTATTGTTGATTCCCCACTTCAAGAATTCAGAAACATACTCTGAAGGAATGTGGATGAATGGTTTTCCTATAAACTCATCTATTTTCAACCACCTAGCAGGGATAGATAAAGGAAAATTGATTCTTGGTTCAGACACAGCAATGGAACAAATCCTTATCAGCTGTCACAGTGGTGAGACCACACACTTAGAGAAACTGAATTCTTGACAAGACTGGCCTGTGCTTAAAGAAAGGGGAGACTCTGGTACCTTGTGATTGATATCCATAGGTAGAAGGAATGTGGCCTGGTAAGTTGATTAGTAAGTAACATCTCCACTTCTAGTGAACTGCTGTAAGGCTAGTTTTAAAATCCCAGACAGTTATTACACATGAGGGAGTTTCAGGTTTGGAAGAAGGAAAGTAGAACCTCGTTGAGTATATGACTCAGAGTTCCTGAGAGAGGCAGCAAGGGATTAGCCAAGTAGCCGCTTCCTGAAAGGGGCAATGATCTTATAGATGGGGTTGACAGCGGAAAAGGGGATTCAGAAAATGTGCCTGGCTTGTGGGAGATAGGGTTCTAACCAACAGGCAAAGTTCACGTGTGTTAGAGTTTGCCTTTGACCACACAACCAAATGTAATCTCTAGAACATATGTAACCATATGTAATCAGTAGAACAATATAGAGTAAATCGGAGACCTTTCGACCTCACAATGCTCCCACTTCCTGTATTATTGTGTATCCCTTAGAACTTTCATTTTAATTGCCCATTTATTTTGCCTATTATCTGAGAAATGTTATCAGCTCCCTTTGCCACTAAATTCATCTTTTAGTTATCCCTAAACATTTTTCTGCTCACAGAATCTCTGGAGACCCATATAAATGCTCGAGAAAGGGGGATTGCACTTGGCCTAATTGCGGATTCAATTCTGTGCTCCTTGTTTTACAGCTTCATTGCTCACATAATCTCCTGGATACTAGCACAGGAATTTGTGCTTTGTTCTGTTCTGACTTTAGATATCATTAAAGAGGGTGAGCTACCTCTGGTTGATGCCACTCCTTTGCAGAGAGTGTGGAGCAAACAACTTGGACTCTCAGCTTTTACTTTAGATAATGCAGGCTCAAGTCTACTGTATCTTTCTCTGCCAGTATTTTAGAATACCAACATCTGCTCTGTTCTCCATTTCAGTTTTGGACAAATGATCTATATTGCTAAAGTTAAGCATTTCTCAGAAATGACAATATTATTTTAACCAAGATAGAAGGGATTGAATTTGCTCCTGAGCACATCCTTAGAAAATGAGAAAGAGATATAAATATTGATTACATTGATTTGATCAGCTTGTAATATATGTGTGTTAACTCAATGGACCATGTCCTGTAAATATAGTCAATTCAAATAATAGTATTCTCTCCAATCAATTCTCACTATAAGTTTTTAGTGTAGAATGAAGAGCATTGCAATGTTACCTGGTAAAAACAATTCTCCTTGGAGCCTTGCTCTGGCCTGTTGAGAAAAGCATCTTTTCTTCAGCCAATTAGCTTCGAATTCACTGTAATGGTCATTGGGCCATGTGATATAAACCTTATAAGAGAGAAATAAGAGTGGTATAAGACAATTATCATCTACTTGTATGTTGCACAGCTATACATTTCCGTCTTCAGCGATTGCTTTTCTTTTTTAATACTACTGAATTAGAGTGATTAGAAATAGAATTTTACTAGCATGGCATCTCTGCTTTACACACTGTAGATATGTAATACTCAAACTTCCTCTGAGAAGGTCTGACTACTAAGGGTGAGAATTGAGAATAGAGAAGAAAGCTGAGAGGACAGAAGACTGGGGAAAGACAGGCATTTCTGTCACGTTTGTCCTTCTGGGAAGGATTTGGAGATAAGGAATAGAGAAGCAAGTTTGACAGCACATGTGGTTGGCACTGAGACTGATGATCTTAGGATGTGATGCCTGATGCACCTAGGCAGTACTTTGGATAAATAGTGCTAATCAGTAAGATTTCTGAGCGACTGCTGTAGGATACACATTTGCACCCAGATTATCTCAACCCCTGACATTTCTTTTCCTGTTTTTTTTAAATGAATATATTTTTAATGGTTATTTTATTTATTTACACTTCAAATGTTATCCCCCTTCCCAGTTTCCACTCCACATGCTATCTATCCCCTCCTCCCGTCCCCTGCCTCTATGAGGGTGCGCCCCCCCCCCTAATTCACTCCTGTCTCAGCGGCCTATCATTCCTTTATCCTGGGTCATCAAGCCTACACAGGACCAAGGGCCTACATTCTCAGTGATACAAGATAAGGCAGTCCTCTGCTACATATCCAGCTGGAGCCATGGGTACGTACTGTGTACTGTTTGGTTGATGGTTTAGTCCCTGGGAGCTTTGGGGGGGGGATCTGGTTGGTTGATATTGTTATTTTTCCTACGGGGTTGCAAACCCTTTCAGCTCCTACAGTCCTTGCCCTAACTTCCCCATTGGGGTCCCCACACTCAGTCCAATGTTTGGCTGTGTATATCCACATCTGTATTGGTCTGGGTCTGGCAGAGCCTCTCAGACGTTTGGCATTTCTGTGGACAAATTCTGTACTTTTCTAGTTTGATAGAGCAGCAAACTGAGTGCCAGATGCACCATTTTCATGGTATAGATTGCATGATTGTGTTTCAAGCCTGCTTCCCCCTAAAAGAATAAAATATGGAAATTTGCATATGGTATTAAGATGGTAGTAGTTTTAAAATCAAAATATTATACATTCTGAAAAGAAACCAGAATATATCAGCAGGCTATATTTATATGTTTATTTATGTGTATATGCAACAATATTAAAGGGAAATTGACCACTACTTTGAGAGGGAGTGAGGAGGATATGGAATGAGTTGGATGAAGGAGAAGGAAAAGGTGATGTAATAAAATTTCATTTAAATAAAAAGTAAGCCTATTAAAAATAAAAATATAAAATGTTGTAGTAGTGATAACAACAGTAGATTTTTCCACTGAATATGCCTACCCTATCAAACAATGTACAACCATGTCCATGGAGGGTTTGCTCTATATATGACAAGTTAAAAAGAGTTACTTAAATTACTATAGACTAACCCCTTGATCTAACTCAACAGAGAAGGGGAAGAGCATTTAGACGTAATTACCTTTTTCCGGTCAAATGTCAAATCATCGATTCTAATGTTTACATCAAGAGCTTCCAGGAGAAGTTTCCGAGCTTTTGCAGAATGTAGGTAGCAGTCTGAACACTGACAGTTGTCTCTCAGCCATACTGCTGGGTAGAGGGACTCTGCCCCATCGTGCCAAAAGATCTGCATCAAATGAGCCCCATCCAGTGCTTCTGCCTTTAGGATGGCACAGTGCATGTTTCTGGTCTTTGGTGATAAATCCTACCAGCTACCTGCTAGGACAAATCAGTGTTAATTGTAATAGGCTGGCAGATTGTACCTGAACCTGACCTCTACAATACTGCAAGTGGACTCTGGCCTCTGCCTACCACTCAGCAGTATGAGCCTACAGTTCGCCCCATGCCAGGACCTTTGTTCTAATTAGAGTATTTCACATGTTGTAAACAGAAGCACAGTGACTAGCTGTAAGATAAAAATGCCACATCGAATCCAAATCAAGAGAATTCCTTGTTCTTTTAACAGAAATTTTAGGTTATAAAATAAGAAACAAGGGCAAACACATTGATATAATCACGTTTGCATAAACACTGTGGGAAAACTGCTACGCAAATGGAAAATGTTAAGTTTGCCTCTCTGTTTTGGTGTTTTAGTGAGCCCAGGACTTTACACACGTGAGACAGGCATTCTACTGTTGAGCTTCAGTCCCAGCTCACAACATGCCTCTGTTGTTTTAACCAATGACAGAGGCATCTGGCTTTTGAAACAAAAACTGCTTCAATGATTCACAATTACCATCAAGGGAATATTGATGCAATTAGTTTGCTTAAAGGGTAATTCGACTTAGAACATGGTACTATTTCTGGTCTATTTTTACTTTTTACTTGCATAGTATATTTCTCACTGGAATATAAAAATACCAAAGTCCTTTAAAAGCTTACTGGGTTTGTTTTCTGCCTTTGCTTGTTTGGAATGTCTTACTTTATCTGGAATGTTTATGGGGGGAGTTTTATGAATCTACATTTTGATTGGATTGTATGACTCCTTTTTATTACAAAATCCATCAAATTTGTAGCAATGCAGTAGTTATAGGAGAAGAAATCTCGTGAAAGAAAGGCACCAGGGTACTTACACTGGGCAACTCTTTATTTCATTAGTGACCGTATACCAGACATTCAGGAATAAGGGAATGTTATAGACTTAACCTTTCACATTTATCTAGGGTTCTCAATATATATACAAAGAGTAGACATTAGTAAAAAGATAAAGTTTACATGAAATTAAAACCAGAATGCTTTGTGTTTTCATAGGACCATTAACACTTCTAGCTCTTCTAACAGAAGAGAGCAGAGAGGACAGTGCTACCTTGTGATAAGAGAGGAAGACACACAGAGCACAGTGACTGCTTACACACACCTTCACTGTATCAGATACTGAAACAGCACCAGGAACCTACCAAGCAAAGCAAAGACTTTTGGCAAACTGCTGTCACCTACTCAAACCTACACATAGGCATACATATATACACATAATTAAAAACAAAATAAACCCTTTGACAAAAGAGAGAAATAGCACTATTTAAAAAAATCTGACAGGAGTCACCAAATAATTTTTACAAAAGGGTTTCTAGGCTATTAGGTTTGTAGAGCATATATAATTTCTCATTTGTCATCTTAATTTTAAAATTCCATTCAAAATATAACAAATATTCTTAGCCCATGGTGTGCATAAAAGTGGTCCATGGGACATTTTTGGCCAAGAGCAGTAGTGTGGCTGTCCTTTATAAATTTGTTCACGATTTCTTTAGCACAGCGGTATCATGTGATGCTTTGATTCAGAAAGCAGTACTCTTTCACTTGCTTGGGCATTGAGCAAAAGTTAGCACTCATATGTAACAATATCTTCTTTTGTAGATGTGGTATTACAAGATACAAAGATTACCATACCACAATGGAAACAGAGGATTACAATGTAAAGAAAAGTCTGGGGTCAAATGGTCTCAATTATTTCTTAGAAAAAAAAAAACGTATTTAATTTACTCTAGAAAGATCTGTGACTGATATTGGGCTACATGTATTGATTCTACCTTATTTTGCTTCCTTACTAATATAATACTGATTTTTAAATATGGGACATAGTTATATTTCCAGCTTCCTCTATTTCTATTTCATATACTGTGTATTATGTTAGTCTGTCCAGTGAAATATTTTTTCCTTTTTCCACATAAGGAACATTTGTTAAAAGGAGATAGGAAGATTTCAGGATACAAAACCAGCATAGGAATATTCATATTATAAGAGCAAAATCCTATTTACAGCATCATCAATGAAACGACTTGGGATTAATTTAACATAGGAGACAAAACATATACACTCAAACTGTTAGGACAACTATGAAATTATTTGAAGACAACTATAAGAAATAGTATGTACTCATGAATTAGGGTAATCAATATTGCTAAAATATCCATGATACTGAAATAATCAACAATGCCAATAACATGATTCAAGGCAATAGGAAAGTTACTCCTGACATTTGTATGTCAACAACAACGGTTTCTAAATAGCCAAGCCACCAACCAGGAACAAGAAACAAAATTGGAGGCATTATAATACATGGTCTCAAAATATATTGTAAAGCAATAGGGGCAAAAGTAACATAGAGCTGATATGCGAAGTGAAAATCTAGGGAGACCAGAAGTAAACCCATGTATCCAATGTCAATATATTTATGTAAAGTTTCAAGATACTAAAAAAAATGTCCTCTTCATATTGCTGGGAGTACTGCCTATCCTTATTTGGAAGATTAAATTTGGGTTCTTCATTCAGAATGGAAAGGCAGTTATATTTGCAAACCATACCTTAGGCAAGGGTCTCCAAGCAAAAAGTGTAAAGAAAGCATACAATGCAATAAGGTCTCTTAAAGTGAAAGGGACTCTACACAGACAGTTCTCAAAAGGAGATGCAAAAATAGCCATCATGTCTGTGAAAAAAAAACTTGACAATTATTTTCAGAGAATACAAAGCCAAACCACTATGAGAAATCTCCTTGTCCTTGTTACAATCAATATTACAGAATGTCTTCAAGTGTTGGCAAAGAAAAGTAGAATGAACAGTGAGGGGTACAAATTTACCAAGCAAAATAGTGTAGAATCTGCTTTTCAAAAAGTTAAGACTAGAAGTGCTTATGATTCAGCTGTTCCCCTGCTTGATATCTATCTAAAGGAAATGAAATCAGTGTGCAGAAGAGATCGTTACACTTCAGTATGGAGAACCAATCACCATAGTCAGAATGTTGACTCAGTTGAAATGTTCACAGATGGATGGATGAAATTTTAAGGAAAATGTGAGATCCACACACAGGAATCTTATCTACCCATGCAAGGGAAGGACATTTTGTCATTGTGATACCATGTATGAAATATAATGGGCACTGTGCTAACTGAGGTAAGCCATACACACAGACACAAGTATTGTTTAATCTCACTTATTTGTAAACATATTGAACACTTATTGGCTAAAAGGAGAATGGAGACCTAGAGGTGAAAATGCGAGCTACTAGTCTGAGACAGAGATTTAATTGTGTACAATAAGTAACTTCTAGCTACCTAATATAGCATGGCAAGAACATGTAAAACTTATAGATGCTGGAAATTTTATAAGAAATATATTTGGAATGCTCTCAGTACACACACACACACACACACACACACACAAGCACACCTGGGCGCGCACACACACACACACACACACACACACACACACACACACACAGAGTCACACAGTGATGAGTATGGGAAGTATTAGATAATCATTAATTTGATTGTGAAAGTTATTTGAAAAGTTACAGGTAGATTAAAATATTCTATTTACTACTTTAAAGTAGAATTCTGTCAATTATAATTCAGCAAAACTCAGAAAAATCAAATCAAATAAAAAAGAATAAGTTTTAAGTATGCTGACAGCAAGGGTACAATAGTGCTTAAGGCACAGAATTGCTTCTACAGCTCCGCAAATAATTTGTGTTTAGTGAATACTTTGTGTCACTAAGAGCTCTGAACTGCATATACAGGAACTCTACTTTTAACCAACCCGTTGCATTCCTGCAGTCAGCAGTAGAAAACATAGGCATGTCCGACACACGTTCACTCCAGGATAACTGTGACCTTAGCCCAGTACATTTATAGTGTCTACAGATAATCTGCTTTTTACTGCTGTGAAAAAATCATGACCAAAAGCAGGCTGAAGAGGAAAGGGTTTATTTTATCATATAGTCCATCACGAATGGAAGTCAGGGCAAGAACTCAAGGCAGGAACACAGAGGCAGGAATTAAAGCAGAGGCAATGAAGAACCCTGATTGGTGGCTTGTTCTTCATGACTTTTTCAGATTACTTTTTAAAAATATAACTCAGGACTTCCTACGTAGGTAGGCTGGGGCTTCCCACACCAATGAGTAATCAATAAAATGCCCCACTGACTTGCCCACAGGCCTTTTCTCCATAGAATTTCTATCTTCCCAGGTGATGCTAGCTTGTGTTAAGTTGGAAATCAAACAACAAGCAGATTGAAACATCATGTCACAATAGCAAAAGGATGGCCCCTCTTGATGATAGTGAAATCTGCCTTAAGAATAAAACAAAAGTCTTCCCATTTTGTTTTATCATCTAGGTTTCCTGTGTGCTGGCATGTATTCTAATCTCAGTTCATCTCTATTATATGTTCATTAATATATTTATTTAAAATGATTTATTTTTGTATGTGTATGTATAAATACCACGGAGACCAGAAAGGGGCCTTAGGTCTCCTGGAGCTGGAGCTACAGGTATTTTACAAGTGGTCTGATGTCCTGGGATGTAACTCTTGTCTTCAAATACATCAGTAAGCCCTCTTATGTGCCAAACCATGCCTCGAACTTCTGTTTAAAATTTTCTGATTGAAATACTGGGAATTCCATTTGGCAATTGAAGCACTGTTACTTAATGGATACTTATGTAGGACAGATTTTCCCATCATGATGAACATGGTTTCTGTACTCAAAAATGGCATGGTACCCTGCTGTCAACTTCCACAAAAAAAGAAAACCCACCAGAGAAATGTTCATACCTGTAGACATCGGCATAATGCATAGTGATCTCTTCCCAGCCTATTTTGAGATTTTCACTTGCCTCTTTCTAAATTATTTTTCCTTCTCCTCGACTTAGAGCATGTGGACTGAAGAGCTTTTTCTCCAGAACCCATCTGGTTAAACAGTACATAATCTGGGGAGAAAAGAGCCCTGGACGCCAGTACTGTGAAGCGTGGAGGCTACCTGGGGGAGGATGGGAAGAGCCACTAAAACTTAGGTTTTACTAAAATAATCTGGATGTCTATGTAGGAACTTGCTGGGGCACGGCTACTCTTCATAGTGTCTTTCTCAGCTTCCTGGTGAATGTAAACGACAGTTTAAACAGGGACGAGGGGAAACGGGCGGGCACTTGTTTTTTTGACTTTAACTTTGCTTCACTAACATCAAGTTTTGATGGAGTAAATAAGAAAACCTTAAAAGAAATAGGGCAGGAAGGATCATAAATATTTAAAAGAAAGTGTCCGGAAGAGTCACATGCTTGTGACACACTTTGGATTTGTTGACCTCTGTTTCTATCTCACCCAGTTTACAATTGGACATAGTAAGGCATCGTGGGAATGTACTTAGTGACACATCTTTATGTTTTCCCAAAGAAAAGGAAAACAATAGACACTCCACCTGGAAAATGAAAATATTTATTTTATGCTTATTTATATTTTGTTTTTTTAAAAGGAATTATTAGCTTATGAAACATTATTTTGGGTGTGGTGGGAAAGAGCAGTTCTGCCTGGCCGGTAAAACGGCCCTTGGGTCTTGGCAGCCTCTTATCTGATGGAGTTTTCTTTATACTCCACAGTGTTACCTTGTGTGTGTTCCCTTCTTAATTATCTGCTGAAGTTTCCCTCTTCAGACTTTACCTGGGAATTCTGTTTGGCCCAACTAGATTGCTTTTGATGTGATATTATTTCAGGCATACATGTGAGTTTTGTCATTTTTCTGTTTCTTAATTTTATATATTGAAATTTATCACCAATAAGTGAAACCTAGTTTGTGTACTGGTCTAAAAAATAAAATAAAGGCTAAAAATAAACTCTAAGAGCCAGGGAGAAGACATCTGTGTGTTATGCTTTCAGAGTCCTTTTAAGGTATAGAACCAGACAAGAAAATGGAGGCTGGGCGATCATCTGTGTGATTTATCCACATCCACTTCGTTAGTGAGAGAGATTGCCTCAGACATGTGAAAAATGTTTACTCTGCAATAACTAATTTAAATAATAGTCTTTAGAGAGGATTGAAAGGATGATGCAGGGACTTCATAGTAACCACACATAAAATTACAGGGTAATAATGTGGACCACTGAGCCCACAGGACAGTTTAGTTGCATCAGTGGAGAGCATCAAGGATGCACCATATGTCAATGTCTGTTAATTTCTATCTTCTCATCCTCATGGTAGCTTTGACTTGCTATTGTGTCATGAAAATTTTATGTTATTATCATCTTCTAGAGAATAACTTCAGTTTATTAACATGATACTATTAAAACAGTGGCTTGTTCTCAAGGTCTTTGCTTAAAGAACTTCACTGACTATTTTTGGAGAAAAGAGTATGAAGAGGTGGGTTTCTTAAACTTTATATTATTGAGTCTTAAAAATATTATCTACTTATAATTCAAACTTTAAATCATATAGTCTGTATCCAAAAAGGTTGTCATAGACTGGGCTGTGCTCATGGTTCCTAAATAATATTAAAGCTTAATAACATTGGAATACATACTCTCTCTAGCTCATGATATTTGCTGCTTATAGACTTTTAACTTAAGGGCTTCAAAATTGCTAAAATTCATTTCTAGTATTAACTTGGTTGAATTAAGTGGCGGAGCCATATGATCATCCCTGAAGGTATTCCCATATAAATAATGAATTCCATGGAACCATTAGAAAAACCACTTGGTATTTTTGAAGAAGTTCTCTATTCTGCCTGCTGGATTTCATCCAAAAATTTCCTTCATACTTTATAAAAAGGAAATGTTAAGTTCGCCACAGCAAATTTACCATAGTTCAGTAAGAACTGAATTATGAATCCTCTTGTTTACTAATGTAATAAGTACAAAAATTATAAATGTTTTTAACCACATCACATACTGAAAAACTTAAATTTTATTCAGATATATTCAAATTGCATACAATATTTTTTGAGCTGTATCAAGGGAACACAATAAAACTGTGCAGGCTGGTCTGAATTGACCAACATTTTAGAGATGCGTGCTAATTTCAGCTCTTTTGGTTCAACAAAGGGCCAAGGAATAATATGCATCACCTTCCCTTTGACTGGGTTGTGGATTATTCAAAGAACTTTTCAAAAAAGAAATCTCATTAGAATTTTCCATTATGGGCAATCAGCTTTGTAGACAGAGCTGTCTCTGTCCCTTCTACAGACATCCTGGATCACTTTGGGGATTGCAAAGTAATTTGACGATCAGACTAAGCCAAACATAATTGGAAAAGACTAGCTGCCAAGAAGCAATCAGATCCACTACATTCCAGAAATCAAGCCTCTTCCAGATGCTGATGGTGCATCCTACTTCAGCCCAGGGCTGTGAATGACATGTGCCTGGAGTTTGATGTAGATGCTTCCTTTCCCCTGTACACAGAGATTAATCCAGGGGCCAGTCAAGTAAGAGAGCTGAGTCCAGTCATCCCTGTTATCATATATTCTCTGGGCACCAAACCACACAAACACTCCAAATAGAGGAAACCACAGCTTTCTTTGGTCCTAGATATCCTTTGGAGCAGAAACCTCCTTGCTCCAGACACATTTCAGGATTGATCTGCTTGGTACGCTAAACCTTAGAAGCCATTATGCTCCTTGCAGCCCTGCTTTGACCCTGTCTGTATACACAGTTGAGGTTGGCAAAGGAGGAAGGTTATAGCTTGATATGAAGGTATAGCTATTTCTTTGTTTGGACATTTAACAACAACAATAACAGCAACACTAAAGCAAAGAGCTCTTGTGGCTCTTAGGTTTTCAGAAACCATAAAATCCCATAGCTCAAGCAGAGTTTTGCCCCATTTCTGAATCAACAGAGAAGAGGAAAAGCATTTCTCACCTGTCGTGTCTTCTGCGCCGGAGGCAGCTGCTGCCACAGGAACAAGCAGACAAGAGCTTTTACCTCTCTTCCACCTGTTCACACTGACAGCGCTTCTATTGCAAAACTCTCTTGAAGAAGCCTGTGCATTCTGCAGGGAGGAGCTGTCGGCTTTCACCTGAGCATAGGCGCAGTGGCGTCTACTTGGCCATTGAATATTCCAACAGAAATGTCTTTAAAGAGCTTTTGATTAGTTGTGTGTGTGTGGGGGGGTCTTCTCTGAAGGCTGGGATTGGCTTCCCTTTGCTAGATATTCTTCCCTTTCTCCAGTTTTGTTTGGAATAAACAGTAGCTGCTAGAGAGCCTCTTGCTCTGCTGAAGATGGTTGCCCAGTGATTTGACTCACAACACACGGACGGCCCTGAGGGCAACAAAAGGGAAAGACCAGGGCAGGCCATATGCCAAGGATCCGGAGCTTGGCTTACAAGCTTCTGACTTGAGGGAGGGCCTAGTACATGGGGGATTTGTTGGGCAGTTCCCAAGACCCAGTTCCTTACAGTGTAGCTATTATGTTAAAATAGTCTTTGGGTGGCAACTGAAATCTAGAAAGTGATCTGCAGTCTGCTGGCCTCCTTCCACCCACACCACCCTTCCTAAGAAGGTACAGCACATCCCAGCTTGCAACTTGTTGCTTCTTGCCTCAAGGACTCGGTGTTGGGAAACAAAAGTAAACAAAAGCCGTAATCAAAGAGAGAGAGAGGCCATGCTGCCCAGCTCCCAGGTGACCTCTGGATCTGCAATGTCACCTACATTCCCCAGCAATGCCCTGTCAGCCGATTTCATAGTAAAATATCAACTGTGTCCCTGTATCACCTTCACCATTGACTTCCTTATTCAACTCTACTCCAGGAAAATAACAGCAGGTTTGGTTTTCACACACAGGACAGTATAGATGTAGACTGCAATACTACATGTTGTCAGCCTTGAAAACCACAGGAACAGAAGTTATAAGATGCCAGAAATAATCAACTAATTATACTTTAATTATTCATGACACAAAGGAAATGGGCATAAGCGACCTTTCCTTCATCTTTTGTGCTGTAGTTAACTATTGTTGGAATAAATTTGGTAAATTCATCTGTAGCTTAAAATAAAAGGGGCTGTCAATGTAAAAGAAGCCATGAATTTGAAGCAAGAAGAAGGGGTATATGGGAAAGTTTAGAATGAGGGGAAAAAAGGGAGAAATGATATAATTATACTGTTCTTGAAACAAGTAATTTTAAAAATATAACAATAAAAATACTTACATATGAAAAAAGTTGTTGAGAACCAGTAAGTTACAAGACCATGGTTTCTAATAATATGAGTGAATAAAATAAACAACAAATCTGTCAGTAGATAAAGTTAAAAAATTTTAAGTAAAGAATTAATCCTACAAACAGGCAGAGAAGCAAAAACAAGCTGGCAAATAAAACTCCAGTCTACCCTGGAGGGGTTCTCCCAAATGAACCCTGAATCCAAATGTCTTTGAGACTTAATGATTTCTTATTAGTTGGCTATATACCCAGTAGTGGCATTGTGGAGTCACGTCACAGTTCTCTATTTAATTTTAAAATCACCTCTATCCTGTTTTCCATAATAGTTGCCCTTTTTCATAGCCTCCCTAAAAGTGTACAACAGATCCCCTTTATCAACAGTCTCTCATACACTTAGTTTTAAATCTTCTGGACAAATCCCTCTACTAGCAAGAAGTGACATACCATTGTGGCTAAATTATTATATCTTTAATTAGTAGACACTTTTGAAGCAGTGTTCACCTGCCTATTGTCCATGTGTGTATCTTCTTTTGATGGACTTCTATTCCAGCCTTTTCTCTCTCTATTGAACTTGTTACTGAGTTGAGGCTCATATACATTTAGATATTAATCCTTAATTAGTTGTATGTTGGTCTGGTTTTCTTTTGTTATGATAAATACCATGATCAAAAGCAACTTGGTTTATCTTAGCATATGCTTACAGGAAAAGTTCCTTATTGAGGGAAGTGAGAGTAGGAAGTCAAGCAGAAACCACAGAGGAATGTAGCCTGCTGGCTCACTCTATGGTTTATGCTCAACTTTCCTATGCAACCCCTGCCCAGCTGCCTTGGGATGGCCCCACTCCATGGTGTTCTGGGCCTTTTCTATCACTCATCAATCAGGACAATCTCTTAAACACTGCTGATCTAGTTTGCTTTCTATTGTTGTGGTAAAACACTAGCCAAAAGCAACTCAGGAGACAAAGTTCACTTTATTCTGACAGGTAACAAGAGTCAGTCATGGAAAGGAACAAGGCAGCAACTCAAGCAGGGCAGGCACCTGCAGGCAGACACAGAACCAGACACTCCTGAGGACACTGCTTACTGGCTTGCTTTTATGGCTTGTTCAGCCGGCTATCCTATAGAACCCCTATAGAACCCAAGAAGAGCTGTCTAGAGGTGGCCCCTTACACAGTGGGCTGGAAACTCGTTCCCATGTCAATCATTAATCAAGAAAACTCACAGTCACCTAGAGACTGATGTTATGGGAGCATTTTCTCAATTGAGATTCCTGTTTCCATATGACTGGCTTATAAGGTTGACAGAAAAGTAACAGGGACTTGAGGGGACAAGTCAACTCTGTCAAAGCAGTTATTCAATTGAGATTCTTATTTCTCAGGTGACTTTAGGTTGTGTTAGCTTGACAATAAAACCTAACCAGGACTTGCTTACAAATATTTTAATATATTTCATTGGTCATATCTTCATTTTTTAGAAATTATTTCCTTGGCTGTGCAGAAATTTTTTAGTTCGATATACTTCCAATTGAATATTCTTGTTTGTGTTGACTGTTTTCTGTGCTATATCAAAAAGTATTGTATAAATAGCATTGCAGCACTATTTACAATGGCTAAGATAGAAATGTTTGTCAACCGATGACAATTAGTTAAGAAATTAAGAAAATGTACCACATACACCATAGAATATGATGAAATGAGATCTTTGTCAATGAATTTGTAGAACTTTGTGTTAAATAATGATAGGTGGGCACACAAAAATAATGCATAATCCCAATGACCGGGGGTCAAAAGGCCAAGATCATAGATTCACAGAGTAAAGAATGATGGTTGCCAGTAGATGGAGATTGTAGAAAGGACTTTACCAGAGGTAGTTAGTTATACTTAGGAGACATGAGTAAGTTCAGGACATCTATCACATAATAACCCTTGTTAATAAAGGGTTAATAAATCTATCTACTTGAAGATAGCTAAGGCAGTAGATCTTAAATGTTCTTAGAAGAAAAAGTAGATATGATAGGTAGTAGAGAAATTAATTTAACAATTTCAGTATATATATAGAAAACAAAATATGCAAGACAATAACAAACACAAGAAAACACACACACACACACACACACACATGCGCGCGCATGTATGCACGCACAAGCATAATTTGTAGTATAACCAGTAACTTAGCTAAGATAAGTAAATTAGTGGTTCTTGGGATTAAAAAGCTTACTTTTCAAAAACTTGGTCCTTTCTACATTAACTCGTTTAAGTCTTTAGCTTGATTTCATATGTGTCTTTGAGTTCTCTTCTGATATTAGCGCTGTGAATTTCAGAATGAGAAGGAGCCCAGTGGTTCCTGATCTAAAAGAGGAACACAAATATGTAAAGTCTGCCATAGGCCTCATAGCAGCACAGCTGTCACAGCTACCATGTCATCCACGGGCTTCAACCAGGAAAACAGAGGGGATATTCTCAGTTGTCACGGGG
The DNA here is from genome assembly GCF_978045245.1 of Mus caroli. Lineage (NCBI taxonomy): Eukaryota > Metazoa > Chordata > Mammalia > Rodentia > Muridae > Mus > Mus caroli. The sequence continues at coordinate 70,272,795 of NW_028227257.1, read as the reverse complement.
ACATAAGTGAAGAGTAAGGCCATCCAGAATTTGCCTAAGGATTCTGCTGGGACAATGGTAGAGGTAGTTCTGCCAAAAGGCCAGTGTAAGCCCCTCACAATCCCAAAGACCTCCAACTGCCAGGTTGCACTCACAGAACACAGCTCTAATGGCTGGACCCAGCCTCAACCCTATAGAGTAAAAAGCCCAAGCTCAAGATTTGAAATTCCACCAATCTCTTGGTTTGCCCTAAGCTCTCAACTTGAAATCTCACCAATCTCTTTCCTGGAAATACCCCCACCCAGGAAATCCTATGTAAACTGTCTTTTGCTCTGTTCTCTTGCCCAAGCAGAGGCAGCCACCCTCCTGGGTTCTTTTCTCCCAATAAGTCCTTTGTATGAGGTTTGGTGTGTGGTATGACTTTGTGGTATTTCTTGGCTCACCATTGATAGGATACTTTACCCTTCAGAGTTGTAATTCTTTGGGGAAACCTTCCTCAGCTGGAGCAGAGCTGTAACACTTTGGAAAACTTTTTACCACCTGGCCTGGAGCAGAGCTATAACCAGGGAAGCCTTAGAGCTGTAACACTTATCAGAAATACCTTTGAGTCTTTCCAATAATAATTACTTAGTGATCAATAACTGTTAGTAGTTATTTTTGAGAATTAAAACTTAATAAGTAAGTTCTGAAATTTTAGTCATTTAACTTTGAAGAATTTTGTGAGAAAAAAAAAACAAACAAACCCCAGCAAGCTGCTAATGAATGAAATGTATTGATATTAGGGTTAAAATAGACAATTTGATGTTTAAAATAGTTTTTCTATATGCAGAAATGGTTGTCTAGGTTATCTGTCTGTGGACCAGGACTTCCACAAGGGCCTTGTGCAGATTTGGCACTATTCTTACATTAAGCACTCACAACCAGTAACATGGACCTTGTTCTTCAGCAGGATTCCATCACACCATGACAGAAAGGCTGATTTAATCTGTTGGCCCAGAGTCTACACCACCTCTCTACTCTAGGTAATGTTATAGAATACAGAACAAGATACACTAGATTTCTAAAGACTTGTGTATGCTTCTCTGGTCTGTGAGAATTCATTCCCTTTCTTCTGTCCACAGAAGTTCTACACCTTTAGTAGATGTGTGTAAGTGGATGGTCAAGGCCAATCTATATTTATGTGTTATTTAGATAGATGAAGTTAGAGGAATATGGACTCATTTGAACTTCTTAGTGTGTGATGGAAACTGGAATGTGAAGAGATGTGGAAGAATCTAGGATTTCAGGCTGCAGTCTGAGGACTGGGATCTAGAGAATGGCTCCTTCACTACTCTGACAAATTTTGGTCTAGAACAAAAAGAATCTTGGAATAAAGGTTATAATGAAGGTACTTTTCAACTTTAAAGGATGGAACATATTCAATAGTCATGTTATATAAACAATGCCATACTAGTAAATGCTTAACTAGAGTCTCTTGGAAAACAAACATGAAAGCAAACATTCACTCCACTGTAGTGTTTGCTGTTTATTGTGATCAAAGATCAAAATGAGGCTAGGCTGACTTATTTTAGTCTACTAACATAATGTTTCTAAATGGAAATTTGGGAAGACTGGTGTATAATTAGTTTTCTCAAACATGTAAGAAATGACTCCAGAGCATTAATGTTTATAATTGTAAGCTTTTGTCCATATGGTATAATGACCTTAATCAGTACTCCTATCCTGGGCTCCTAATGGTCTGCCCTAGTGCATAGAAAATACCAGCACACAGCACACTCTTTTAAACACCTCTCATATAAAAGGTCTGTTAATCATGTGACTCGGCACATCATCAATCTACAAATTAATCTGTACTTCACATCTTGCTTGACTAAAGGAGAGAAAGCATTTGAAGAAATCTAGCACAATTCTTGGCACTTTATTTACAACCAATAAATGTTGCTGAAAGAATGAATCATAGGCATCAAGTAAATTTTAATTTCTTTTTTTTTTATTATCATCTTTGGGGAAAATTCAAGCTTTTTAGTTTAAGCTGTTCATAGATGTCTGCAATTTTCTGCATTTGCCTTTAAAACAGAGCCTTTTCTTAGAGAACTCCTGTGGTAGACATCTCATTTTCATGAAGTCCCCAAGGGAGCAAGGCTCACACTGCGTTACTCTTTTTAGAAAGATTGGTAAAATTCCACTTGGCTACGTGTCTGTTATCTGAGTCCAGGGAAGGAAAGTTTGTTTTTAGGCTCTGACTTTTTTCTCAGCTGTATTTTGTTTCCCAAGACAGTAACAGAAAAAGGGCTCTGAATTAAAACTTGAGATTTAGTTATTCCGTATGTTGCCCTCTGTGAGGAATGTTTTAAGTTTTGAAAATGAGTGTGTACAAAACAAGGAAGTGCAGAAGATTCAGTAGTGCTCTCAGCAATTTGTCTAATTCCATAAAATTTTCTTGGTGAGAAGCAATTTCTAGGTGCAATTTCTAGTCCATTGGTTGGTGACTTATATAAGCATTGCTGTTTTCTTTGTCTTTTATAGCTGCAGGTATCCAGCTTTCAGAGAGGTGTTTCCTCCTAAACTATTATATTTCATGGCTGCTTTTCCAACCTTATATGAGGAGCTTCTTCGTCCTTGATATTTTACCTGACACATAGGAGAATGAATGGCTTCTAAACACGTCAAAGCTCTTGTCTGCGAGTCTTACTTTGCTAGTAAAAACTAGTAATTTCTCCAAAGGAGCTTCAAAAAAGGAGAACCTATGATGAGAAAAATAAACATCTTGAAAACTCATTTGGATAGATGGCTGAATGGAAAAGCAGATTTGTAAATATGAACATAATTTTGAAGACAGTCAGGGGAAATCATCAGCAGGTTCACAAATATGATTTGTGACTTGGAAAAGCTTAAGATATTTTCTGATTCAATGATCTGATCTTATAAATGATGAGCATGGGATGCTTGCAAGCTAGCATAAAACCAGATGCCATAAGGGAACAATCTAGACATTCCTATTTTTAATATGAGTTAGAATAGGTTGGATATGGTGATAACAGTGATACTGAAACAGCTTAGGGGCTTACCACAGTGAGGGCATTGTTCACATAAGCCTCATTCCCGACACAGGAATCCTGGAGAACCTGCATGATTCCCAAGGTTGATGAACTCTCAGTACTTGTGACAGAGCTTGGAAAGCAAGCATGGACAATTATGCATGACATTTGTAGACTCACACTTGCAAGTGACCCATTACAGATCCATCCTCAGTTAATCATGCTTTTCTTGAAGGAGATTAAGACTCTTCCTTGTGTTTTTAGAAGGAGAAAAGCTGCAATATTTTTAAATGGTCCAAATATTTGAAAGCCCTTATTAATCATATAATCATAAACAGACTTCAAATGTATTAAATCATAAATAGGAAGAGCAAACATGGAACACATTGAGATATAGTAAAATTTACCTTAAAAATAAGATGCTTTGATCGTTTGAAAGATTTAGCGGGTCAAAGTGTAGTCACCAACTTACCATGGGATACTCACCCCAATTAATACATTTGTAACACAACCCCTACATCTAAGGCTCAGAAAGCATTGTGCAAGGGGGCTCAGAAGGATTGTAAAAGAACATCTTATTTCTTCTAAAGACAAGAGAACATAAAGTGGGGGGGGGGATAGTAGGGGCGGAGATAGATTTGGGTGAGTTGGGTGGTTGATTATAATCATTATACCTTGTATGAAATTCTCAAACAATTAATAAACTATTGAATTATTTTTAAAGATATACTGATGATTTGGTTAGATAATTTGATTATGGAAAATACATTATGGAATCATGACTGAGTAGTCAAAAATATTTCTCTCATCCTGGAGACCACATTGTTACCTGGCTGAATTAGTAAGAACTATGTTGTTATAGAATATTTATATATCTAAGGAAAGGCCTAGTTGGGATATAGAAAAACATTGACATAATTAAAAATGAGTTGGAGGAATATAACAGCATTTTTTTTTTCTGCACTAGTACAAGAACCTGGCAGTACAGGTAGAAGCATTCTTCTTTACGGGACAGATCCAATGGCAGTTTCTTTTGACTAAATCATTAGAGAGTCCAAATCCAACTTGGATTTGATGGGGAAATCAAAGGGAAAAGTGAGCTCACCAGCTTGCTCTGACTATTTGACATTTGTACATTGTATTCTTACCACAATTGAATAAACTTTCCTCAACTTTATATACTTCAAATTATATATTGTAAGGCAACCCCAGTAAATGTCATCAACTCCAGGAAACTGACATTTTCTGTTCTTCAAATAGACAGTACGTGATTGTGGTAAATTCACCCAGGAAAGGTTACTGAACAAGTCCTTCCATTCATCAGCTTGGGGAATTTCTCTTGGTAACCTTTGACCTCTAACACCCTGCCAAAGATCTTTTATTGCTTGCTTTTTCCATTGGCGTAGTTAAATTTAAAAATCAGAAGTCCACTCCTGAATGCATTCTTGACCATACAGAGAGCTCAAAAAGTATACCCTGAAATGTATAATAAATTAATAATCAATATAATAATCAATAAATGGGTAAGTGAATTGATCAGGTTTCTGAAGAAGAAATACAAATATACAATAGAGACAAGAAAAATCTTCAATATTCATAAACATCAGAAAAATGAAAATTAAAATTGCATTGAGATTCCATCTTATCCTGATTCCAATGGCTATCATAAAGAAAACAAATTCTATTGAGTATGTAGAGAAAGAAGAATCTTTATATACTGCTGTTGGCAATGCAGCTAGAGTGGCCACTATCGAAATCAATATGAATATTGAAGCAACAACACAAAATAAACAAACAAAGAAACACCAATCCAAAATAGTCCTACTACTCTATGATAAATCTGTATCACTTTTGAGTACCTACCTGTACTGGCTAGTTTTGTGTCAACTTGACACAGCTGGAGTTATCACAGAGAAAGGAGCTTCAGTTGAGGAAATGCCTCCATGAGATTCAACTGTAAGGCATTTTCTCAATTAGTGATCAAGGGGGAAAGGCCCCTTGTGGGTGGTGCCATCTCTGGGCTGGTAGTCTTGGGTTCTATAAGAGAGCAGGCTGCGCAAGCCAGGAAAGGCAAGCCAATAAAGAACATGCCTCCATTGGCCTCTGCATCAGCTCCTGCTTCCTGACCTGCTTGAGTTCCAGTCCTGGCTTCCTTTGGTGATGAACAGCAGCATGGAAGCGTAAGCTGAATAAACCCTTTCCTCCCCAACTTGCTTCTTGGTCATGATGTTTGTGCAGGAATAGAAACCCTGACTAAGACACTACCTGAAGGAATCTACCAGGAATCTGTATCAACATACTGCAGAGACACTTGTGTACTCATGTCCATTGCAATAGTATACATAAGAGCCAAGCTGTTGGGACTATTCTAGACAACCATCACCAAGTATATACATAAAGATAATTAGTGATGCCCCCCAACATGCCCATGTGTGTGTGCACATGCACACGCGTGCACACACACACACACACACACACACACACACACCATATAGTTTATTCATTCATAAGAAAGAATGAAATTATGTCATCTACAGAGAACTGAATAGGACTGGAAATTGCATACTAAAAGAAATGAGCCATAGACTTGAGTACTTGAGTACTCAAACGCAGTACTCGAATACTGCATTTCTCTCTCCTATATGGACTCTAGATTATGTATGATACTATATACATATAAAAATAGACAAAAAAACTGAGTAAGGAAGGGCAGGTTTGTAAGTGAAGGAGGAGACAATAAAAGAGGATAATCTGAAGAAAAAGACAAATGTGTACTGACATTTGTGGAACTTAGATTTAAAGTTGACCTGAGAGGAGAAGGAAGATTATTTTGTGAGAGGAGGAGAATGCACCAAGTGAGGATGGTGAAGGGTGAATATGAGCAAATCATAATGACAAGTATATGAAAAATGCCATCAAGAACTCACCATTTTATATGCTCAGTAAACAGAACAGATAAGGGAAGGTTTGGTCTCTCCTTAAGATGGTTTCAAATACAATCATCCTCCGGAGAAGCAGGGTTTTCTCTTTCCTGGTTTTTGAACATTTATTTGGGACACATTTTTTTTTAAATTTTTTTCTTTTTTTTAAGATTTATTTATTTATTATATGTAAGTACACTGTAGCTGTCTTCAGACACACTCCAGAAGAGGGCATCAGATCTCATTACAGATGGTTGTGAGCCACCATGTGGGTGCTGGGATTTGAACTCAGGACCTTTGGAAGAGCAGTCAGTGCTCTTAACCACTGAGCCAACTCTCCAGGCCCCTGGGACACATATTTTAATCAGTAGTTTATTTTTTCATGTTTAATTTTCATAAAACCCAGAGGTTAATGCTATTACTTAAATTGAGGAACCTAAAATTTAGAGCTGTTGAGTAACTTGCTCAAATTCTCAAAGCTAGTAATAAATGGGGCTGGAATTCAAATGAAGTTTTAGCTTCAAAACCTGAGCCCCCTTCACCATTATGTAACAATGGAGAAAACAACTGTACCTACCATATCCATGCACACATACACAATGGACATGCACGGGAGTACACTACATACCCTTGAGACACTCCTTATAGAGCTTCTGTGTCACTGAGGGTCACAGACCATACAGAGTAGATGTATGGTACGTGCTTGCCCTAGAAAGAGTAAGAGCTAGTGTTCCATCACTAACAATGAGAATAAATAAGCATTTAGCTTGATAACTTAAATTAGAGGAAGCTATATAAATAATAAGGCACCAGAAAGGAACAAGCTGGTTTTTTAAATCAATTTAAATGATGAAAAAGCTGAGCTAAATAAGCAAGGAGAAGGACTGTATCTTTGGAACTTGGAAACATTCCAGGCAGAGAGAACAGCAGGATTAGTGAGAGGGTGTGAACATTCCAAACAAAAATGAACAGAGGTCAGTTTGCCAGACATGAGGGACACACAGGCCATGGTGGCAGTTGGATGATAGGTGAGAGATTAAGGTAGAAACAAATAATGTAAGATCTAGTGGAGGCTGGAGAGATGGCTCAGAGGTTAAGAGCACTGGTTGCTCTTCCAGAGGTCGTGAGTTCAATTCCCAGCAACCATATGGTGGCTCACAACCATCTATAGTGGGATCAGGTGTGTCTGTACTCACATACATTAAATAAGTCAACCAATCAATCAATCAATTAAAAAAGGTCTAGTAGATTAGGAAAAAGAAATACCAACATCTATCCATGAATTCAAGAAGTATATGGAAGTCGGGGGGATCAAACAGTTTTGAAAGATGGAAGTTTTTCTTCCTAACTCTCCTTTCCATGAGTTGTCTCTGCCTAAGTTATTCTACCCTTTATTCTCTCCAAGACCTGGTGCTATACAAATTTAATTTTAGATATGAAAACTACAGCATTCTTTTTACACTCTGCTGATCACAAAGTTAGCTGTTCTCTATAAAATGGGCTGCAGTTGTAGCAGACATGCCTTCTCAGAAACAGATGATGTCAGCAGACACAGCACACGTATGTCTCCAGAGGTCAGTGTACAGAATTTTGACCATCAGGAAGATGTGTAATTAACATTTGGTGGTCCAGAAAACTCAGCATTCGAGGAACAAGGCAGAAAAAAAATGCTACCTGTGAATTATAGGACATGATGCATCCTGTAATCTTCTAAGGAGTTTCTTAGTCTGTTCAGGAATATTTGCCTGACATCTAGGGGAACATCTCAAGAGTCATTGGTCCCTTGTTTATCTTCAGGCAAAGTTCCAAAAGTTCAAAGGTCCAAAGGTTCAATGGATTAGCAACAACAAAAGACTTATATTTAGGATTTGGTGATAAGATGTAGAAGTTGAATTTAGAATATGAAAAGAAGAAAATATGCTCTACGGTCTCACAAACCTGCATTTGTCCATTGCATGCAGTATATTTGTGAAAATGTGTTAATGTCTTTTGCTCATTATAAGCTGCATCCTAAATCTCACATTCTTTCCTCCCCCAGATAGATTTACAATTCTTTTTTTATTTGCTCTTAGTTTTAAAGGGCTTTGTAGCCTTCTCCCTTTTCGCTCTTGATTGTTTTCCTAAAAAGTGCCCAGAGCTCTTGGCATATAAAGAGTAACTCACTCCTCACCCCATAACATTAACAGTGGGAACAAATACTGGCACACTTTATATAAAGAATTTGAAAAAAGGCTGATCTATGAGCTCATTATTTGTCTAGCCACATCTAAATTCCTCAAAATTATTCTTTATTTTTTCCAAATGAACAATCATTCCATAGAGAAAATGAGAAGCCACTCAGAGATGGTTCATCCTGGTCTGTACTTGACTTGCAAAAGAAAAGTTTAATGTTGAAATTCCCTAGAGAGAAACTGGAGTTGAGAAAGGATCCCAGTGGGAAAATTGTTCATTCTCTTAAAAAATTACTTAAGAGGGTTTAGGCTGGCCTATTAATGTCTCTGACAAATTGATAAGCATAGACATCCGAGACTGAGAACCTCATGAAACTCTAATGGAGACTCGGAATGCATTTGTTTTAGAGAAGAATGACGTTACTTGGCTACTTTTATGAACCAGTGATAGATACACTTGGTGGTTAAATTTTTTTTCTCTTTAATCAGTAAGAGGCACTATCACCATTTGTCTTATTCCAATGATGTTGATTTTTAAAGTTTTTAACTTATAATATTTGATATTACTGAACTAAGTGGCAGAGATGGCATCACATACACACAGAATATGAAGCATCACATTCATTTATTTTTTGATGAAACTGGAAGTGAAAAAAAGTAAGAGGCAGATATAGCTGCATAATTGAAGATAGTGAACAGTTTTGCTTTATAATTAAATGCTTCGTATCTGTTTCATTTTCTTCTACTATAAATTATTACATGATCATAAAATTTAAACAACTCAGAAGCATAAGAAGTAAACAAAGTTCTCCTCATCACGTCTGTCAACTAGTCTGTCTGAGAAAATCATGGTAACAGTTTAGGAGGTGTATTCTGAGACTTTTAATGTTTATATAGGGTTACACAAGGCTGGCTCCCATACAAAGATATACATGAAGCATGTATGTTTGTATATAAGAAATGAGAGCATATATATGTATTCTTGCATTTAAAATTCCAGTTGTATTTCAATGGTGAATTAGTCCTCCCCATTTAAAATTTTAATTGACACATAATAACTGTATATATTTATGTAGTACAGTGTGATAAATATACATAACATGTAATTATCAAATCATGGTAATGAGTGTTTTTCAGCAAACATTTGTAGTTGCCTTATGCAAAGGCCCTTTGAATTTGTCTTTATTAATTTTTCTTTCTATACATTTTCCTCTTTTTAAAATTTATTCTTTAATCTATTTTTACAGCCCAGAGTTTATTCTCCTCCAGGTCCACCCTCTGACTGTTCCACATTCCACCTCTCCCCTCCAACTCCTGTTTCCAAAAGGATGTCCCCACATCCCCACCCCTAACCCACCAGACCTTCTCATTCCCTGGGGCCTCAAGCTTCTTGAGGTTAGCTGCATCTTCTCTGACTGAGTCCAGACCTGACAGTCCTCTGCTGTATATGTGTTGGGGGCCTCATATCAGCTAGTGTATTCTGCCTGGTTGGTGGCTCAATGTCTAAGAGATCTCAGGGTCCAGGTTAGTTGAGACTGCTGGTCTTTCTATAGGGTTGCCTTCCTCCTCAGCTTCTTCCAGTTTTTCCCTAATTCTACCACAGGGGTCACCAGCTTCTGCCCATTGGTTGGGTGCTAGTATCTGCATCTGACTCTTTCAGCTGCTTGTTGGGTCTTTTGGAGGACAGTCATACTAGGCACCTTTTTGTGAGTACACCATAGCATCAGTAATAGCGTAAGGCCTTGGTACCTCCCCTTGTGCTGGATCCCAATTTGGGCCTGTCACTGGACCTCCTTTTCCTCAGGCTCTTCTTCATTTGTGTCCCTGCAGTTCTTTCAGACAGGAACAATTCTGGGTCAGAGTTTTTGACTGTGGCATGGCAACCCCATCCCAATGGACTCAACTCATCTTTCTATTTTTTTAATTGAAAATATTTTTTCATCCAATACATTCAGATTTCACCTCTCCTACCTCCTCTGAGAACCACATGACTTCACTTACCACGGGGAACCACACCCTTTCTTTCTTTCCTAAGACAAACAGACATCTAAAGAATAGTAATGAAATAAGAAAGATAAACAAATTTGAATAGGAAAACCCAACTAAACGTAAGAGTTAAAGAAAAAGCACAAGAAACTTAATAGATGCAGACCTACATGTTCATACATAAAATGTACCATGTAAACGACAGTCACCTTAGAATGCAGTCTAGCATTAGAGCTTATTTTTCCTATCTGACTTCAGTTTGTTACCTTACTATTTTTTACCTGTTGATATTAGAACAATGAAATTCCCTTCTATATATGTTTGAAAAGTTTAAATTTGTTAGTTTTATTTCTCAAAGGAAAAAGAGAAATAAACTCTACATATAGAAAGTAAGCGATGTAAACAGTCATGGGATAAGCAGCTATAAGATCTTTCCAGGCAATAAAGTCTGTGTGTTAGTCATAGTTTCCCAAGAGAGCCAATAGAATGCAGAAACAGTGCATGGCAAATTTGTGTTGGAATCATGGTGTTTGAGCAGTAACTGCAGAGACAGGGAAACCTTGTAGTATAGTTCAGTACTTAGTCAAAGAGGACACATTGGGACATTGGTGGTGGTTTTAAAGTGAGATAGCTGCTCTGTGTGGATACTAAAATTCCAAGAACCAGAAACTCTTATGTCTTGAGTGCAGGAGTTAGTGGATGCTCAGCTCAAGAAGTAAGACATGACTCACTCCTGTCCTGCATCCTCTCCTTTTGAGCTCCCACTGCATCGGAGGATGCCAATATACACTGGCAAGGGTGAAGCTTTATTAGGTGTTCTGGTTCAAACATTTATCTCTTTCAAAAGCACCCTCACAGATACTCTTAGAAATGCTTTATCTACTTTCTGAGAATCCCTAGTAGACAAAACCCACTAATTATCCAAGTAGTATATAGCAAAGTTTTAATGTGCAATGCCATTGATCCAGAAATACTTCTGTTAAGTTAATAGAAGTAACGTCTCATATACATGATGGCATAAGAAAAAAATATGTTCACCACAGCACTGTTACAAAAAGGAAAAGATAATCTAATACTTATGAATAAGACAGAATAACTAAATTAGTTTACATCTGCCTGTACATTTGATACATGTGATGCAATGGTTGGAATCCAGCTGTTGTCAGTTGGGCATGGCTAAAGCTTGTGAATTGAGTTTATGTTTACTCCATATAACTTCCATCTGCCTTGTGCCAGAGACTGTTGGAAGAATCATGTTTCTTTCATGGTGAAGAGCAGGACAAGAGGGCTTGCCAACCCAACAAGTACTATTAAATCCCTGATTACATCAGGGCTGTCACCCTATGTGTCAAAACAAGCCATATGTTCAGGACCAACATGAATAGGCAAGAAGCTTACTCTTCTTTATGGAGGAATTCAGGGTGACTGGAAGGGATAACTATTTTTCAGTAATATAAGGGCATTTAGCCATCAGTATTTCACCTACTTCCATTCTAATTTAATGTTTCAAAGTTGTATTCTGATTTTACAGCTCACATCCCATTCTCCTGAATCTAACTTCAGATTTGAGGCATGGCTTCAGACAGAGCATAGAAACACAGGCTCTTTCTTCTCTCTCCTCCTTTCCTTGTTTTTTATATTATGAAAGTAGAAACATTAAGCCAATCATCTCTACCTTAGCTGGTCACAGCATTTCTACATGTGTTTTTTGGCAGCCTCCTCATGAAGACTAGGACTGACTGCCCATGTCACCCACCCTATGACTAACATGTTGGCACAGGCTATTTCTGTTGTGGGATACAATAGGACTCTGTAAGATTTTCTTATTGTCAGATTCTCTGATATGAAATTCCTCCTAGCCTAATGTTCTTGAATCCTTTCAGCTTAGACTCTCGATTATCCATCCTATAGTCTCTTGAAGCTGTTACATATATTAGTATACTCAAAGCCTCTTGGTTGTGTTCCAAACAAGGTCTTTCCTGTTTAACTACCTTTTGTAGATTCATGTTACCTGGCACAATCAAACATCTTTGCCTATATTCACCATTGGTGCTCCTTCCTCCAATCCCTTCTATCCTGCTTCAGTAGTCATAGAAGGAAGGTGAGTGCTAGCCGTCCCTAAATACAGATTGAACTATGGAATGAAACAGAGGTTCCCAGGCTAGTATAGAGAGCTCTGATGCCTTAAAGTGGACACCGAGTGTCTTTGTTCATTGGGTTTGACCTGGAGTTAAGAATATCTTTCTCCATCTCACAAGAAGCGGGGGTTAAGAAAAAGGCACAGGAGTTTTATGGACTACTGAACACCACTCCCGGGCCTTTTTGGTTCTCTAACTTCCTCTTTACAAGAAGAGAAGAGAAGAGAAGGGAAGGGAAGGGAAGGGAAGGGAAGGGAAGGGAAGGGAAGGGAAGGGAAGGGAAGGGAAGGGAAGGGAAGGGAAGAAGAGAAGAGAAGAGAAGAGAAGAGAAGAGAAGAGAAGAGAAGAGAAGAGAAGAGAAGAGAAGAGAAGAGAAGAGAAGAGAAGAGAAGAGAAGAGAAGGGAAGGGAAGGGAAGAGAAAAAGCTTATTGAGATATGATTAGAAAATCCAGCCCTACTTATTCTAAATAAGCTTCAGTCACACTCTGGCCCACAGCTGTTCTGTCTTTCAAACATAGCAACAACAAAACCAAATCGCATTAGCATTAGATAACAAGAGTGAACTTGAAGAAGATAAGAAAAAGTTTCAGATTAGATCAGTATTATGTAGTATGTAGTTAACTGGAGTTTCCAGCCAAGACCAGTCATACTACTAATAAACTTGTAATGTCTAAAGGGCGTAATGTGAGTGGCCTGACTTGGTTAAAAATGGAAAGCCTTAAATATTTTTTTTAAACAGGTGGGAACCTAGGAATAAGTTTATGTCTACAGTGACTAAACCAAGAAAATCTTAATCCTTTGTATTATGACTTCAGCTATCTGCCACTTGTGCTGTGGTAAGCCAAAATTGGGTTAAATATTGGGATGCCAGACTTCCTAGAGATAATGTTCTAGCCAAATTCAGAACATTTCCATTCTTATTGACATTGTAAATAATAGCATTACCTCTAAGATAGACTTTGAATGCTCATAATAATAGAGAGGAAAAGTGTGGCTGAAAGAGGAATTTGTTTTGTTACTTCCTAGGTACATGCCCATAGACAGTTTCAATGCTCCCAATTTCTATACTTTCATCTGAGAATTGAGAATCCCAATAACTACTTTATATTCTCATTGTAAATAAATATATAACCAATTTTCTATCTTTAAGCAGATTCATAATAGGTGTTCAACAGCTATTTGTCTTAGTTATTATATATGTGTGTGTGTGTATTCTCCTGTGAAGAAACACTATGGCCAAGACTACTCTTATAAAAGAAAGCATTTAGCTAGAGGCTTGCTTATAGTTTCAGTTTCAGAGGTTTTTTTTTTTTTTTTTTTTTTTTGAGACAGGGTTTCTCTGTGTAGCCTTGGCTGTCCTGGAACTCACTCTGTAGACCAGGCTGGCCTCCAACTCAGAAATCCATCTGCCTTTGCCTCCCAAGTCCTGGGATTAAAGGCGTGCGCCACCATGCCCGGCTAGCTTCAGAGAGTTATTCCATTTTTATCATGGTTGGGAGCATGGCAGGTGTGATGGAAGAGAATTAGCTGTGTACTAGATAGAGTGTGTGTGTGTGTGTGTGTGTGTGTGTGTGTGTGTGTGTGTGTGAGAGAGAGAGAGAGAGAGAGAGAGAGAGAGAGAGAGAGAGAGAGAGAGAGAGAGAGAGAGAGAGACTGGACCTGCAATGGGCTTTTGAAATCTCCAAGCTCACCCCAACAAGGCCACACTTGTATGTCTATGGGTGCACTTCTATTATAAATATGCTTGGCTAGGGAACATTTACTGCAGTTTTTGACCTAGACTCTGTTCAGAAACTCCTTTGAATAACTCTTGTTTTTTATAAGCCGTAGTTTCGGAAAGTCTGGTAAGGGAACTCATGTTTTGGATTACAGCTGTCTAATAAAAATAGAAAGTAAATAAAAGAAGGTGTTCTATTTTTGGAGGTAAGGTCCAGCAAATATTTTGGACAACACCTAAAAAATGCTGATATTTTAATTGCTCCCATAATTTGTTGTTTTTTTCTTCTCATCCTAATGAATTCACACACTATACCATCACATCCCTCTCTTCTATGATTACCAGTTGAAGAGTAGTTAGCTCTGTGTGGATGCTGCAAGTGTTGATGGGTATAAGCATAATCAGGAGAAACTTCACATTGATTTGTTTGGAGTTTTATGATCTGGCAGTGAAATGGTATCCTGGGGTGCAACTCTTGTCTCCAGCTGTTGGTGTTCTTCTGAAAGATTTTGGTATACCTTTGAGAGACTGCTTGATTGTGGGATGTTCCGATAGGGGTCAGTGAGCAGGGGATCTCAGTGAAAGAACAATGAAACTCAGTTTGCCCTGATTTACATATCCTGTTCTGGGCCAAGATGTCTTGGAATTTGACATTAGATCATATATATTTGCCATATTTAAGCACAGCACAATTTTGGAAAAAAAGGTTTCAGATAACAACTAACTCAGCCCTATGAGTTGAGCAAAGCTTAAGACATGTTTACATTGAAGCTCTTTACAAATTACATATGGCTTCATCCCTAAGATGAGTTCTTGTTGACTTAGAAGCAATGCTCAAGATAAGGGTCTTGAAAGAGTGATGGAGGTAAACACAATCCCTGAGGGGTCAGGAGTTATCCTGACCCTAAGGTAACACAGAGTCACTTAGGCTGTTGTGAAATACAGATGGCATCTCTCACAAGGATGAGTTTTATGGCCTAGAAATAATGTTCAAGGTTTTCAGGGGAAGGAGTCTGGGACAAGTAAAACATAAATTCTGGAAGATATCGGTGGAACCTGGTCAGAAGACAGCAAAGTACCACTAGGTTGTAAACTGCGTTCACTTCCAGCATTCCAGGAGGAGGGCAGGTTGCATATCTTTCCTTTGAAGGATGCCTGCAAGTTTAACCTTCCTGGTTTCTCCAGTGCTTCTCCATGTACATCAGCACTTTGTGCCCACTATAGTTGATGACAAAGATGCCATGCATTTGAGGGAGAGCAGGGAGGGCTTAGAGTGAGAAAATGGAAAAGAGAAATGCAATTAAAATGCAATCTCAAAAATAAACAAACAAAAAACGTAACCCTGCTTTTTTATTCAGTTCGTTCATGAGCAGGTATTGCAGCACAATAAAGCCAAGTGAAAATTTCACATTGCATAGCTTTTTAAAAAAATTTTAAAGCTCTTATAACAAAATTACTATTTGATTAAAAATACTATAGATTTAGAATATATTTATAGAGATATATTTTATATATGTTACAAAATCAAATTGTTTTCTCCTGAAACAAGACAAAGTATAATGTTATATTAACTCATTATAGAGTTAAAAATATCTATTTATACCATAAGGTCAGAACAGAGTTTCCTGTATTTTCTACTAGAACCTTTCATTCTCACATCAGGCCTCTAGTTTGTGTCAAATTGATTTATTTTTAGAACATCTGAAAATCTAATTTTACTTTTTCCCATATAGATTATTAATTCCCATGTTTTGGGATTTTTTTAGTCATATCAAAGGATTTCTGGAATGTAAGGTTGGTATTCAACTTAGATGATGGTTCTTGTGTGGTACAACAGAGGCGGAATCCGTTGTCTCAGATACTTGTTGCAATCAGCACCACTACAGTCTTATATTTGTATTCTGCACAATTCATATGTTGAAACTTGGTCATCAATGTGTTAATTGATATTAGGGAGTGGAACAGTTTGGGTAATTAGTGCCTTTATAAAAAAAATGGAGATAAACATACCTTCTGCATTTTACCATGTGAAGAGGCAAAAAAAGTGCTGTCTATAAATCAGAAAATGACCCCTACAGACAGTGCTCTGTGCTGAGGTGATTCAGTTTGTGTCAGTGTATACTCTGATATTTGTGCAATGACGAAATTGTCTAACAGCACATTTCTCTCAATGGTATCTCTGTTGGAAGCCATATATGATCCAGGATTAAGTATTCCCCAAAGGTGTAGCAGGGCAAACTTTGTCAATGTAAAAACCTGCTGAAATGGCCTTTCTTCATTAGAGATTTGCTCAGTAGATGTTTTTGACCTCACTAATTAAATCCACACTTACTGTGATTAGCAGTAACTCCTGGTTACAATAGCTTGTCTCCACACAGACAGGTTTACCATTTGACAGTCTGTAGTTCTGTTTTATTTAACCCTTTAAGCCACATAAATACTAGCTATTGTTTAAAACCAGTGTCCATCCTACTTATTTAAGGATCATCTTATTCAATAGATTGCTAAAGAGGAAGAGTTGCCCAGAAGCACAAATTGTAATGTCTTATTTTACTTAACAGACTTCAATAACTTCCAAATAGAATTGACCTAATTTAGAATTAAAGGGGTAGAACCCAGACACAAAGCAAGAAAATAGATTTCTTCTTGTTCCACAGAAGAAAAAATTACAACTTTCAGCATTATATGTAGTTGTTATTTAGTAAGGACTCTTCCATTTTACTCTGCAAACAAGTGTGGCTGCTGATTGGCTGGCTCTGGTTAACTCCGTGGCTTGACCCAACACTGCAGTCAATTTCAGCCACTCCTTGATGACTTACCACCTACAAATGCAAGCAATTGGTTTGGAGTATTCAACTTGCAGAAACCTGCCAAGATATCTAGTAATAAAGAGTGACACATTATTTTTCAAGGATGTATTTAAATAAGGAGTTGCTGAAATCTTATTTGTCAAGAATTCAGAATTTTTATTTTGAGACCACAATTATTTGAATGGTGAAAAGATGTTGTAGATTTATGTGAGTAGAAAAAGAAATTCTGGTTAATTCAGGCAAATTAAGTTCAACCCAAATATAGATTGTAAATACTTAATGTCTCATGGTACAATTATGCAGACTTTACAAAACATCTTTATATATAAAGTACTAGTTAAGGAGAGATGATGAAGTCAATTTATGCTGCTTACAATCTACTTAGGCAGGAAAATCTCGATAATGAGTATTAAACACTTTCTTAACTGCATGAAGAAATTTGCTTCAATGGTGGGACTACAGGGGCTAACTGGATCAAAAGATAGTGGTGACACATTATGGTTTGTCTTTATGATGATCTAAGTAAGACTGCCTTGCACAGGCTTGCATACTTGAATACATAGTCTCAAGTTGGTGGTAGTATTTGGGATGTTATGGGAAAGTACAGCCTTGTTGGAGAAAGTACATCACAGGTGAGCCAAATAAACTTTCTTCTGTAAGTCAATTCTGCTAATGTATTATATAATACAGTAGCAGAAAAGTAACACATACAATCTTTGTTGTCAACTTACCTGGACTTGGAATCACCTAGAATCACTTGGAATCATCTCTTGGATACCTAGGATGTCTGGGATGGACTATCCAGAGAGGATTAACTCAGGGTGAAAGGCCCACCTTGAATTTGGGAGACAGAATCCAATGGGCTGGGATTCTGATCTCAATACGAAAGTGAAAGGTAAGTAGCTGTATAAACCAGGGTTCCCCAGATATTCTGGGAAATATCTTTTTTACAGCAATGGCCTGATTATTTCAAACCATTAGCCAAATAAATATTCCTTCCCTTCCATAGCTTTTGGTTATTTTGTCACAGAAATTATGGCAGTTACTAATCCAGGATGTCAAGGTTTGGATGAGAGGAAACCAAGCTAGTTACCCATCTATCATCTAACATGTCATAAATATATAAATTAACAAATTATACAAAAAATTTCAAGGTGACAACTATTAGTCTATTTTCACTTTTCTACATATCAACAGCCAGTTAGACCAGCACCATTTGTTGAAGATGCTTTCGTTTTTTCCATTGTATATTTTTGGATTCTTTGTCAAAGATCACCTGTAAGTGTATGGTTTTGTTTCTGTGTCTTCAATTCTATCCCATTGATCAACTAGTCTGTCTCTGTACCAATATAATGCCATTTTTATCACTATTGATCTGTAATAAAGCTTGAGGTCAGGGATAGTGATTTCTCCAGACATTCTTTTATTGTTAAGTATTTTTTTTTTTTTTTTTTTTTGCTATTCTGGTTTTTTTTGTTTTGTTTTGTTTTGGTTTGGTTTTGGCTTTTGCTTTTCCAGATGAATTTGAGAATTGATCTTTCCATGTCTTTGAAGAATTGTATTGGGATTTTGATGGGAAGTGCATTGAATCTGTAGATTGCCTTTGGTAAGATAGCCAGTTTTACTATGTTTATTCTGCCAATCCATGAGCTTGGGAGATTGCTCCATTTTCTGAGATCTTCAATTTCTGTCTTGGGAGACTTGAAGTTGTTGTACATATCTTTCACTTGTTTGGTTAGAGTTACCCCAAGATATTTTATATTATTTGTGGCTATTATGAAGGGAGTTGTTTCCCTTATTTCTTTCTCAGCCTGTTTATCATTTGTATAAAGGAAGATTCTACCTTACACCAATCAGAATAGAAAAGATCAAAACTTCAGATGACAGCACATGTTGGGGAGGATATGGAGGAAGATGACAGTCCTTCATTGCTGGTGGGATTGCAAACTGGTACAACCACTATGGAAATCAATCTGGAGGTTCTTCAGAAAACTGGAAATAGATCTTACCTGAAGATCCAGCAATGCCACTCTTGAGAATATACCCAAAGGATGCCCTACCATGCCACAGGAGCATGTGTTCCACTATGTTCATAGCGGCCTTATTTATGATTGCCAGAAGCTGGAAATAACCTAGATGTCTCACAACAGAAATTCTATTCAACTATTAAGAATGAGGACATCTGAGGTTTTCAGGCAAATGGATGGAACTAGAAAATATCATCCTGAGTGAGGTAACTCAGACCCCAAAGGACATGCATGATATTTACTCACTAATTAGTGGATATTAGCTCCCCCCCAAAAAAAAAGTGAAGAATACCCCCAAGATACAGCCCATAGAACTCAAAAAGGTCAACAAGCTGAATGGCCCAAGTGAGGATGCCTCAGTCCCACTTGGGAGGGAGAAGAAAGCAACCACAAATGGGGAGGGAGGGATTTGGGAGGGAAAGGGGATAGGAGGTGCAGAAAGGGGAACCTGATCGGGTATTGGGTGGGGGAAAAGTACTGAATCCCTGAGGGCCAGCAGAAAGAATGGAAGCATGCAACCTCACGAGGTAGGAGGTTGGGGGGACCTGCCAGAATGTACCAGGGACCTGGGAGGTGAGAGACTGTCAGGATTCAAAGAGAGGGACCTTAGATAAAATGCTCTACATTGGGGAGAGGGAACTTGTAGAGCCCACCTCCAGCAGAAAGATAGGGCATCAAGTGAGGAATGAAGTTGCCATCCCACAGTCAAAACTCTGACCCATAATTGTTCCTGTCTGAAAGAATTGCAGGGATGGAAATGGCAAGGAGCCTGAGGAAAAGGTCAAGCGACAGGCCCAAAGTGTGATCCAGCTCAAGGGGCAGTCCTAAGACCTGACACTATTATTGAGGCTATGAAGCCCTCCCAAAAAGGGACCTATCATGACTGCCCTCCGAAAGACCCAACAAGCAGCTGAAAGAGTCAGATGCAGATATTTGTACCCAGCCAATAGACAGAAGTTGCTGACCCCTGTGGTTGAATCAGGGGAAAGCTGGAAGAAGCTGAGGAGGAGGGCGACCCTGTAGGAGCACCTGCAGTCTCAATTAACCTGAACCTCCCCAAGATTTCTCAAACACTGGACCACCAACCAGGCAGTGTACACTAGCTAATATGAGCCCCCCAACACATATATAGAAGGGGACTGGCAGGTCTGGCTTTAGTCAGAGAAGATGCATCTAACCTTCAAGAGACTGGAGGCCTCAGGACATTTAGAGGTCTGGTGTGGTGTGGGTTGGGGCTGGGTATATCTTCATGGAGACAGGGAGGTGAGGAGGAGGTATTGGATGTGGAACAGTGGGAGGGTGGACCAGGAGGTGGACCAGGAGGTGGACCAGGAGGTGGACAAACAAACAAATAAAATTATATAAAATTAAAAAATTTAAAATGTCAATATTTAAGTATAAATGATCACTTTGGGTTACAGAGATTAGAAAGAGACAAAACTTCCAGAAAGATAGGATGTATTCCAGGTAAGTAAGATGGGATAAAACCCAGATTGAGCGTATTATCTTACTGAAAGAAAAAAAAATGGCATGATTTAAAAGGGATGTTGGTTAGCACAAGAAGTCAGACATAGCCAGGAGAGGAAGTGCCTTGATAGATAGAGGTCAACATACTCTTCCCCCAGACAGAAGCTTTGTCCTTATCCCACGGAGGAGGGCATGAGTCTCAATGAATCTGCAGTCCACAGAGCTAAGTAGCATAGATACAAGTCTTTACCTGTTTTGAGTATGGAAATTGAAATACCCTCTGATTTCTTCATCATTTTTACTTAGAAGAAAATGAACAACCAAGAGTAATAGCTTAATAGCTGCTGCCTCTTCCTCTTCCTCTTCCCTTTCCTCCTCCCCCTCACTCATCCCCCTCCCTTTCCTCTCCCCCTCTCTCCTTCTCTTCAACATAAGACACCCTTAGTAACATGAATCTTCATCTGAAGTATAATTTGTTCTGTAAAACTGTTAAACTGTTATTGTCTAGTTTCTGGGCTGCTATGCTGAGGGTGAGTACTTGGACTTTATTGGAGCCACCAAAGTAAATAGCAAAGAGAGGCCTCTTGATAGTTACCATGCTGATTTTCTAGCAACAAAGCCTGCTTTGCCTGCTTTATTTAGAATATATTTAAGAAGTAACTCTTGAGTAGAGTCTCTGAGAACACATTTATGGACAAAACTGGATGCCTGGGGCTCATAACATGGGAATATCTTAATATTCTTATAGTTGTGTTATATTTTACCCTTTTTGAGTGTTTCCATTTATTTTTACTCTCATATGAATATTTTCTGAAGGAAGCAATGGTTTCAGAATCAATTCAATGACAGGAACACTGACATCGGGGACTTTGTGATTTACAGGAGGAAAGAGTGTGGGCAGTGCTCTTCTAATAGCAGTCAGTCTAGGGTTTTATGGTTGTTTGGCATTTTGATATTTTGTTTAGCATTATGTTGCTCTTCATGAGCTTGCAAAAGATGAGTCATTGTCTTGCACATTCAAGAACAGTCAGTGTTAGAAAGCTGTGCTCTTATTTGGTAACAAAGTGTGAAGAGGGATCAACTTGCATTCAGTATCTCTATGTGGGCACAAGAACTGTAAGAGAGTAAGCAGACACAGTAGTAACCTTTGAAATCCAGGACATATTGGCTGTTAATTTTCTGTTTGCTACAGTGCCAAAGGACTGGGAAATTTCACCCTGTTATACACATACTGTGTAAAGTACAGTCAGTACCTGGACTTTATTGGAGCCACCAAAGTAAATAGCAAAGAGAGGCCTCTTGATAATTACCATGCTGATTTTCTAGCAACAAAG
The DNA here is from genome assembly GCF_978045245.1 of Mus caroli. Classification (NCBI taxonomy): domain Eukaryota; kingdom Metazoa; phylum Chordata; class Mammalia; order Rodentia; family Muridae; genus Mus; species Mus caroli. The sequence goes on along the minus strand of NW_028227257.1, from coordinate 70,251,206 downwards.
CCTGCTTTGCCTGCTTTATTTATCAAAATCCAAAGAGCCTTGGATTTTATATGCATTGGTTTAGAAGCTTGTGAATTGTATGAGGAAAAAGATATGAAAGTAGAGGAGGGACTAGTTGGAAAGAGGAAGGGAATCAGCCAGAGTGGGAGGGCATGGTGATCTCATTAAAAACAAACAAACAAACAAAAAAATAGAAGCTCATGTTAATGATGCTAGAAGGAAGATTTGCACATCAGAGTGTTTCTAGAGGGTTTTCAACTCATTTAAAATTTACTTTATAGGTATCTCCTTCTCTAGATGAACCATAAACTCTATGAGGAATAGGGGTAGTCATTGCCCCCTCCTCTGTAGCTCCACAGTGCAACCAACTTAGGTCAGGTTCTCTAAAATGGAGTATGAACTTAAAAGATTTGTCCCCTTAGTAAAATATTTTGAAATAAATTGTGTTATGCAACCACAGAAAATTTAAAATGATAATGTCATTTGTAAGAGAAGGATGGATGGAATAGTAATTAGGAGGAATATTTTCTGTTTGTATTTCCAAGATAAAACATAGACAGCCTTCATCCACAGAAACATTTTCCTCCTTAAACTTTCATTGAGAACTTCTTCATGATGAACTGTTACAGCAGCATCTATTTTTAACTTACCATCTCTGCTCTATTCAACTCTTCTCCTTATTCATGTCCAGGCAAGGTATGTCAGCAGGAAACAGCACCAGTAAGGTCCCTGTTGTCAAAAAAAGTTCTATTGGGCATCAAAGACAAAAGACAATTAAATAAGTAATTTTAGACCATGAATGTTATAGAAAAGATAGAACAGGATCCTATAAGAGAAAGGGGAGCATGGGGAGATTTGTTATGTACAAGGGACCACTGCATTTTGTGGCTTACAAAAGTTATAATTTAGATTTCCTTCAGTTCTTTGGGTTGGTTTAGTACAGCTGGCTGATGTACCTACTTCACATTGTGAAGACTAAGGTCACTCACATGCCACTGTTGGGGTAGATTTGTTGGCTCTGGCATGTCCTACATGGCTTCTGTCTTTCCACAGTCTATCTGCCTGTGAACCTTTCCATTCAATGGTCCAAACCAACATGCCTCACACCTTACTGGCTAGCATTCACAGAGTAAAAATGGAAACTTGTTGGCTTTGAAAGTTGGGCTCAGAATTGACCCAGTGTCACTTTCCCAAGACTATATTGGTTAAACAAGCCACAGATAATATGGATTCCAGGAAAGAAAGCACATGACATCTCTTTATGCCTGTCTTTAACTCATCACAGATTATATGGTATTTGCTTAATAAGCCTTTTCAGTAGACATTATGCTTTATGAAAGAGATATATTTATTGCTTCTCAAAATTTTTATACAATTATATACTGGAAACAACAGCAAAACATGATAGGATGATCCAGGATAGGGAAAGCACACAGGCATTCTCTTAGAATCGCCTACAAATAAGCTAGGGAAAACTAAATAACAGCTATCAGAAGAGAAGGGTAATGGTTGAAAAATTTAATCTAATAGCAAAGCAAAATAAGATATTAAGAAAGAAGCAGAACAGGGGAAATGCTATCTGCCTCAGAGAGAATGGCAAGTGTGGAATACAAACCTGTCCCAGTTAGAGGGAGCGACTGAAGCCATTCTTAGGATAGACAGATTAAAAGTTCAGGATTATAATTTCAGAAACAGATACTTTATAGAGAAAAAGTAGTGATAAAGGCAGTCCTGAGTCATAGTGGCAGCAACAGAGGAAAGAGGAACCAGGAACCGTGTTTCTGGGTACTAGGCTGGAGCGGTAGTGAGAAGATGACTCTTGCTCAGTGGGTAGCTTGGTACTCAGACTCTTCAGGAACCATATGCTATCAGGATGTGAGTATTAGGCAGAGGAATTGGAACATTCAGAAATAGACAAGGATAATAAGAAGGTAAGAGTAGGACAGTTACAATCGACATGGCACTGTAAAGATTAAGTCTATGAATCTTGGGTATATAATTTCAATAAAGTTACAGCAGTAAATTCCCATATTTGTAGAAACAGATTATCCAGATACAGGGGGCATTTAGGAGACCAAGGATACTAGAATAACCTCCTTTGTTCATGTTATTGTCAAAACACTAAGTATACAGAACAAGAAATAACAAATCATATATAAATATAAGAGTATAAGAATAATAGAAGATTCCTCAAGAGATCTTTAAAAGCAATATATAGTTTTTATTTCAAGTTCTCAAAAACAACTGCCAGCCTGGACTCAGCAAAAGTATGTGTGTAATATTGTTCCTTTACAACATTTTTAAAAAATAGGACACCCTCTGCCAGAGCCTTACTGATACAGATGCAGATGCTTGCAACCAACCATTGGACTGAGCACTGCGATCCCAATGAAGGAGTCAGGGTAAGAACTGAAGGAACGGAAGAGGTTTGCAACCCCATAGGGAGAACAATATCAACCAACCAGACCTCCCAAAGCTTCCAGGGATTAAACCACCAACCAAAGAATATACATGGAGATACCCATGGCTCCAGCTGCATATGTAGCAGAGGATGGCCTTATCTGGCATCAGTGGGAGGGGAGGCCCTTGATGCCCCAGTGTAGGGGAATGTTAGGGCAATGAGGGAAGAGTGGGTGGGTAGGTAAGGGAGCATAAAAGCAGGGGGAGGGGGAGGAGATAGGAGATTTTTGGAGAGGAAACTGGGAAGGGGAATAACATTTGAAATATAAGTAAATGAAATAACCAATAAAATTTAAAAAATATATAATAAAATTAGAACACCTTTTGGGTAAGTAAATTTAAAAGACAAAATACAAGGTTCCCTTTTGGGCTAGATACAATCTCTTCAACATAGTTGGATTTGTGACTGTGTAGAACTTCCCTTTCTTTAAGAAGATATATCCCTGGTCTGGTGACATAACTTTATCAAATACTATGAGGTATTGAGTACATATAGTTCCAGGGTCATTAGGCAGCTTTGATAAAAACATTGATCTTGAATCATTATAATGAGACATACCAGAAGTATATAATTATATTAATAATTCATAATTTAGAGCTTTTATTTTATTATTGAGCAATGATCTTTTGTGTTGAACATATGTACCTACAAAATTTTTTATTTTAGAACCAGTTAAATTTCCTATGTCATCAGCTGGGTTTACAGTGGTGTCTAGTTAGCACACCACAATAATTATGTTTGTCCATGTCAAACCACTAAGAGAAAAATGAAAGTACCAGTCAACCAGTTGTTTTGTCTGCATCATGAGCAACTATCACTTAGTCTAAACTGACTCTCTACATCCCTTTAATTGCCTTACTGAATTGTTCAGAAAGCTCTAATCAATGGGAAGACTAAGTTCTTTTGTTTGTTGATGCCAAAGAGATAAAATTAGCCCATTTGTAAAAGCTTTCAGTTTTAATCTAGGTATTGGTACACTGTATCTGCTTTACTATATTACATATGTAAATTTTCATGAAGATGCCTGTCTCTTCATATGTTTCAGCATGTTAATAACCCTCTGTAACACCAATCATCCACAGAATTATTTTCTTCATACATGCTATAATATGTTCATTATCTTTTTGAATAAATTTTATCTTGATATTCAAGATCCTCAATATAACTATGCTTGTTTTTTATATATTTGTGGCCAGGTTTAATATTCCTTATTGGTGGTGATTTTACTATACACTAAAGAAGGCTTAGCAACATCCCTATCCTTTTTGCTTTATGTGGGTTTCCTCCTGACTAAGCATTTTCTTCTTTAGGACATGGGTAGGTCATATGGTCTCTCCCTTTCTCTCAAGTGCCTAGGAGGGACAAAGTAAGACAAATAGAGCCTAAACAAGAAAGGCAGAGGGGAAAGCCTGTGGACTTAAGGTGTTTATCATTTATTAGTGATATATTAATGGGACAGACACTGTTTGTTATGCATTGTGTCAAACATAGGGCAGCAGTTTTAATATATGTACCAGGAATACCACAAGCTAGACTGTATCATTTGGGCCTTAAGAGCATATGAGCTGAATAGATTACCAAGTAGGAAACAGGCTTGGGAACCTCACTCACATGTCCCAATGCAAGCAGTCAAGAAATGAAACATGATTCAAAGCAACACAGACTGAGTCCCCAGCCCTGTTTTCCACTAAGTTTGAAGTTGCACTGATTTAGCTGTCAACCTTGAGACAGTTCGCTTGCTCTCATCTTCCTGTTATTGAAAGATGGATCACCTGGGACAAAACGCCAATGGAATTTCCACGGTCTCTGTGCATTTCTACTACCGAGCTCTTCCTTGCCTCTAATGAGTTTCTCAGACCCTCCTCACCAGGCACAGCTTCCAGCACTGAGCTCAGCTCAAACATGAAGCTTTTGGGAATGAATTAGGAAAGTCTACTCAGCTGTTTTTGTAGAAGGAAAAAACGATACATAGTACCTCTTCTCCGTTTCCCAAAATAAAGCAGCCCTTGAGCTTTCAAGTCTGCATGTGGCCAGACCTTTATGAAAACGTCCCAATTAAGCTTGAGCTAACACACACTGAAAAATCTTCTGTTGCTTCTCCTTTCCAAGTAGAGCACTGGGTTTGCATCCCAGAGATCTTTAGGTGGCTAGTAAACTATTTGCAAAGCAAAGCTAATCAGTTGTGACAGCATTAGATTCTTATTTGGGTCCTTTCCCATTCGATATTTCCTTACCCATCTGGCACACAGGATCTTTGCTATGTTTTCTATTCAGCCTACAAAATTCACTTATGATTGTGTTTATACCAACTGCCTGGCTAGGAGTTAGTTCATCCATATACACATTTAAGTGGCTTCTAAACAAGGTACTAGGGATGCTATGTCTATTGCTACATTTACTTAACCATAGACCTTGCAGAGTTGGTGTTATCATGGCTGATTTATGTAAAGAAACCCCAAATATGGCCATAGTGGACATACGTGTAAACACAGAACACATGCTGAGCCTTGGAGTTACTTTACCTGCAGGTCTCCCACTCATTGTAAAGCCTTCATTCTGACAATAAGCCAGAGCTTGGTGGGCTGAGTTATTGTTTATGTAATATTAAAAAAAAAAACCTTGAAGGAACTGAGCTTGTCATTTGCTGAGAAGGCGATCAAAGGCGATTTGATCAAGTTCCTACAGGAAAGGAATAAATTAGAGCTGAGTGTCCCTGAGTGGTGACAGGCATGTGAAGAGATATTACTATTAACAATTAAACAAACAAAGAAATTAAGGAGAGAGCGAGAGAGACAGAGACAGAGACAGAGAGAGAACACATGTGCGTGCATGCACACACACATACACACACACACACACACACACACACACACACCCCAACAGTTACGGTTTGGAAGATTCAATGTTACTAAAATGGCTGTACTGCTCAAAGCAATTCATAGATTCCATAAGGTAACTTTATCATCTTTACTTACCAATGATATTCTTTGCAATATTAGAAAAAAAACTATCTTAAAATCAGGATAAAACCAGTAAACAGGCAAAGAAATTTTGAGCAAACAAATATTGAGGAAATCAACACAGAAACAGAAGAAGCACACTGACTAATGGAATAGAATACAGACTACATCATGCACCTGTGGCCAAGTGACTTTGGACTAAGGCATCGAACGAGTGTCTTTAAATAAGTGCTTTCTCTCTCTCTCTCTCTCTCTCTCTCTATATATATATATATATATATATATATATATACACACACACACACACACACACACATATATATATATACACGAAGAGAGATAGAGACAGGGATGTAGGGAAGAAGGGAGAGAGAGAGAGAGCGAGAGCGCCGTTTCAGGATGGGTAAAAGGCTTCTCATGTAAGTCACCAAACTAGGTAGTTACTAGAAAGTTACTAGGAGGAAACAAAGAAGAATTGCTGCCAGACATCAGAATGAGTAAATTTGTTTTTTTTTTTTTGTTTGTTTGCTTTTACTTTCTTTTTGGCAAGACCTCCAATGCTTGGGAAACAAAAATGAAAATAAATGGGGTTTAATCAAATAGAGGACAAAGAAACAACAAAATGAAGGCCACGTCATGGGAGAAAGGATTTACAAACTGTGTATCTGAAAATGGGCAATATGCAAAATGCCTAAGGAACAATAGCAAAAACTTCAAGTGGAGAGAAACAAAGAACCCAGTGAGTAGCCAGGAAGCCTAAACAGAGGCTTTTCAAAAGAAAACAGTCAAACGACAAAAGCAAACACGCAGGTCCCAAATTGCAGATGGTCTGGGACACGCTAATCAGAGCTGCTGCTGGACTTCACCTCATCCCAGGAGGAGCGACTAGTAACAAGGAGGCTAACAAGATGCAGAACAGAGGAATGCTGGCACACAGTTCATGGTGACTTAACTGCATGTAGTTACATGCAAAACAGAATGGCAATTCTTTAGAAACACAGACTAGAAGTCCCCTGTGACCTGGCACTTTTTCCACTGGCACAAACCCAAAGAAAATGAATTCTAAATGTTGGAAAGTCCTTTCAGCTTTAATGCTTACTGCAGCACTGTTCATAGTAGATAAGAAATGGGGAAAATTCTAAGTGTTCATCATTGACAAATGGATAAAGAGAAGGTAGGCCACATACACCCACACAGACATGGAATAGTATTTAGCCATAGAAGAATTAGACCTGTGTCTTGTTATTTGCCTTAACATGGAAGAAACAGAAGATCGATACATAAAGTCAAGCAAGCAAGAATCGTATGCATGACTATTCATCCCCATTAAAGGGCAGCTGACTTTGTAGAAGTTAGCGGAGCATGGTGGTTATGAATAGAGAGGGAGTGATGTGCAAACGCTGAACAGGGGTTGTTAAGCGAAGGTTTCATAGGAGTGAGAATTTCCGTGTGCACAGTCAGAAGTGGATAGAAGTCAATACGATGGTGCACATTTGGAAAAGCTAGAACAAACTATCCTAAATGGACTTATTTGGCAAAAAGAAACTATATTCAAGGATATAGATGTGCTTAATGTGATTTAAATGTTAAATAATATACATGTACATAAAACATCGTACTGTATCTCATAAGTATATTTAATTTTTATATTTGTATGTGTAAATGAAAATACATTTTTAGAAAAAGCATAAAATATCCCCCTAGGACTTGAACTTCCTAAAGAGTGAGGAAGCCTACTAACCTAGAGAAAATTGTCTTTTAACTTGAAGGACTTCTGTGCTGTGGTCATGTGGCAGGCTGTGTTACCTAGAGAGGGTCTGGGCACTGAGGACAGGGTGTGGTCACTGGCTGGCTCTGATTGCATCTTTCTTCTTTCTACTTCAAATTATTTCTATGATTTAAGATGAGTCTCTTTATTCTTATTGCCAAACTTCTCCATTTGTTATTATTTCTGACTTCCCAGTAAGGAATGTAAATACTACAGTTTTTTCTTTCTTTTTCCTCCATCCCTCTCCTGCCTTTCTCCTATATCCACACCTATGGTTTTATTTCTATTGTGGCCTTTCATGGGTTATCTCAATGCTCATGTTCCATTCCACCCCCAGGTTGACTGACTCAATACTGAAAACTTTAACCCAATTCTAATTTTAACCCAATATTTGTTTTATTTAGCTTCCGGGACCACTGAAGACAAACCATGTACTTTTGAATTCTAATTTGAAGCCATACTGGTCATTTTGGGAAGATATTTCTGCTAGGGAATAATATGAGCCATTTTAGCAGAGGCCACTGGTCCGTGAGGAGACAACGTGGCTGCTGATCACAGAGTACAAACGGGTTTGCTAGGCTTTGGCAACATTCTATGTGGGTAGCAGGGCCATGTATAAGCAACTCTTGGAAAGTGCTGTCCTGTGGACTGCTGGTGTTTAATGTGGGTGGCATGCTCTTGGCAAATACTAAACATCATAAAGTCACTATTTTATCCTCACTAATAGTGATTATCATTTGAATGCAGCACAATGACTGTACAGTACCAGTACCGGGTACTCAGTAAATGTTGAATGAACATGGAAGTGAATTAATAGCCTCTTTCATAAATAATCTTTTCACAACAATTTAAAGGCAAAAATGGCATTGCATGTTTCTGTAACAGTAAGCTTTTTACAGAGGAAATGAGAAAACCTTCTAAGGGCTGGCTGCCTGTTAATGTATCACTACTGTGGGATGTCTGTTCAGATCATGTCCTGTGCTTTTTCTGTGGTGAAACTCTTGGAAATTAGAGGGTTTGTGGAAAATGTGATTATGGAATAAGCATTTATAATAGTATAGCCTTTGCCAATTTCTAAGCCTGAATGAGTTTTTGTTTTAGCCAAACAGTTAAAAATGGTGCTATTTTGAAAGTGTTTCAAGTGACCCAAATGCCTTTAATTTAGAGAAGAAATATGCTTCTCCATTCCTTGTATTTGTAGTTAAATATATGCACATATTAGCTTTCACTGGGCCAAATTGGCTACCCTAATGTTAAGCATAGTATAGGCTCAGACATTTTCTGTGCTTATGTTAGGGAAACCATGTGTCTGTCCCTAGTCCTGTTTTAACTAAACCATGATGTCTTTCCTTGCAGCCCTGATAAAGAATGTGCAAATAGAAACAGCTACTTTACAGAACTGCTGGACAGACTCCTAATGCAAGAGGTCTGCAGAACTTCATGTCAGTTCCTCCAGGCCCTCATCAGAAACCATTGCCATCAGAATGAAACAGGGATTCACTGGTCCAGGTTCTTTCAATGATGACCATAGAGCTGTAATAAGGCTGGATTCGTCCACTCAAATCCTGGCAGAGTCAGGCCTGCAGGCCACAAGCCTGCTCTGCTGAGAGGTGAAGCGATTCCCACCATGATGGTCTAAAGTTGCAGAAAGGCATTCATGTTGTTATCATAATTGAGACTGTCACCTCAGTTGAGATCAGGTTTGAGGGGCTAAAGACTGAACTTTTCCAAGGTAGCCAGGATATTATTGATAGCCAGATATTATGACTCTTATTCTTGCCCCTCTATTGTCATTATTGCCACGCTCTGGAATTTCCTTCTCTTAACTCTCCATTTTTCTTTTTTTTTTTAAATTTTTTTATTAGGTATTTTCCTCATTTACATTTCCAATGCTATCCCAAAAGTCCCCCATACCCTCCCCCCTATTCCCCTACCCACCCACTCCCACTTCTTCCCCTGTACTGAGGCATATAAAGTTTGCACGACCAATAGGCCTCTCTTTCCACTGAATGCCAACTAGGCCATCTTCTGATACATATGCAGATAGAGACCCGAGCTCCGGGGGGTATTGGTTAGTTCATATTGTTGTTACACCTATAGGGTTGTAGATCCCTTTAGCTCCTTGGATACTTTCTCTAGCTCCTCCATTGGGGGCCCTGTGATCCATCCAATAGCTGACTGTGAGCATCCACTTCTGTGTTTGCTAGGCCCCGGCATAGTCTCACAAGAGACAGCTATATCAGGGTTCATTTTTCTCTCAACTCACATTTTTTTTTTTTGAGAGGGGGTTGAAGAATTTCTTCTTTGTGAGTCACCATGCTTAAGCATAGAGAAAAAGCATCTGGAGGTGGAGGGCAAGCTAGTTTTCCAACTGCTCTTTCCTACTCTACATTGGATGTACAAATAGGGTAAGAACCTGTGTGGTGTAAGGATAGGTGTGAAGACTTCTCTCATGTATTCGAGCATAAAGATGTCTTCGACTTCTGAGAATCTTCCTTAAAACGAAGAGTTAAAGACTGTTTCATAGAATGTAGCACATGTAATGTTAAAAATGACATCAAAATATTTTCATTTTAATTGAAGAACACACAAAGGGTTTTGGGGTCCTGCATCTGCTCTGCCACAGGGCACAGCTGCTCGGGAGGCAGGATGCAGGAAGTTGACTGCACTTACCCCACAGATGTCTCAGGTGAGTGTTGGGCTGTAGGGAAGCCCCTGGCACACCACTCTGGGGTGGGGAAGTACAGTCTGAGGCCAGGGACAGGAGAAGATTAGAGGAGATTACACAGTGTCTCTGTAGGTGAAGGTCTTCTCCGTGGCTCCCCATGGTGGATCCAGATGAGAAGAGGCAGTCCATGGTTTCAACACATTTATTATCATGGCAGAAAGTATATGAGTAAAACCATACCCCACTTCTCAGGGCAGGCCTGAGATTAAATACCTTTTGCAGGGAGGAGTGTCTGGGAAGAAAGGCTTATTGGCTAAGCCCTCTAGGCCTTTAGGTACCTCATTAAAATGGAGATCTGTCTTGAGTCTACTTGACCACAAGTCATGTCCTTTTTGGGGGGGGGACACGTTGCCCTTAGGTGACTGATAGCCACAAATCTATGGGGAGCTGCAGCTAGTGACAGGGGCCTGGTGCCCGGGAATCAGGTGAAGCGCCTACCATCCCTTCAGGGTCACTAGGACTTCTAGCCTTAGCTCAAAGAGGAACCAGACTATCTTTCATGGTCCCACAAAAGTAACTGTTCTTTTTTCTTAATACTTTATATATATATATTTTTTTCTCTCTTTCTTTTATTTATTTATTTTTATTAAAACAAGTTTTTCTTAGTGATCTATCCATTGCAACATCATATGAGAATACTGTCACGTTTGCTTGTTATTATTGCAAACACTTCTCATAGACAGGCTTATCAAATCCTCACATGAACCTAAAGTGTCCACTTAGTGGTGGAGGAATACACGGCTCCAAAAGATTTCTTAATTTGCTTAGATTTCCCAGCAGACATGTTGCAGAGGTGAAGTGTGAACTGTGTCACTACTTCCCATGACCCTACGGGCAAATGAATCTGTAATGCAAGGTTAAGAGAAACTAGGAAGAAGATCCTGGGAGGGGGAAGGGGAGAACAAACCAGGGTGGGATCAAAGTGACACTTGTTGCTTAGGAAAAACACAACTCAGAGGTAATACAACTTGTAGCTTATGCTCTTCTTGATGGATATTGTCATAGACTTTTATGGAAAATGTCTTTGGTTGACTCTGGTCAGAGGCAGAACTTACACTTTGAAAGTTGCTTGGTCTTGGGATGAGAACTGGGCCAAAATCAAAGCAAGAAATGACACCGGACACACATGTCTTTAACTGCTTGCAGGATGAGATTTTTACAACTGGAAAAGGCAAGCCATGCCACCAGCCCTGGAGTAAGGAGACTTCACCTCGTTAATCATAGCAGTCAGCTTCCTCTCCATAAACAGTAGACTGTTGACATACAAAATAGCCTTCATTTTTTCAAAGAAATGTTTCAAAAAGGCTGATGATGAGATATAGAAGCCATCTAAGAAATGTGAACTGAAGTCCAGATAGTGTTCCAGGCCTGTGCTGAGTCCAAAGCAATGCAATCTTTTAATGTCTAGTTGGGATCCCAGGCAGCACTGGGAGAAACTCATAGAGTGTCCTCGCCAGTTCCACATGTACAGCAGCAAGCTGTGGTCACCTGTGGCGGTACATATGCAAGTCCTCGAAGAATGTACAATGTAATGCGGTGTAAACTTCTTCTAAGCAAAGACTCACAGAGTGGTTCCAGCAAAGGCAAGAAATGTACATCTCGCCCAATATAAAACCAACCAGATAAAACCCCAAACATAATAAACAAATCATCACCAACAATAATAACATCAAAAACAAAACAGCAAACACTATGATAAAAATTGGGTTTGCCCCAGACACTAGGCAGATGCCAACAAGAGCCTGCTGACAGGAGCCTGATATAGTTGTCTCCTGTGAGGATCTGACAGTGCCTGACAAATACAGAAGTGGATGCTCACAGTCATCCATTGGATGGAGCACAAGGTCCCCAATGAAGGAGCTAGAGAAAGTACCTAGGGAGCTGAAGGGGTCTGAAGCCCCATAGGAGGAACATCAATATGAACTAACCAGTACCCCCAGAGCTCCTTGGAACTATACCACCAATCAAAGAAAACACATGGTGGAACTTGTGGCTCTAGCTATATATGTAGCAGAGAATGGCTTTGTCAGTCATCAGTGGGAGGAGAGGTTCTTGGTCCTGTGAAGGCTCTATGCCTCAGTATAGGGGATTGCCTGGACCAGAAACTGGAGTGGGTGGGTTGGGGAGCAGGGATAGGGGGAAGGGGATAGGGGATTTCGGAGGGGAAACTAGGAAAGGGGATAACATTTGAAATGTAAATAAAGAAAATATCTAATAAAAAATGAAAAAAAGAGAAATGTTTACCAAATGTAATGAGTTTTTATTATTAAAAATATTTGAATGTTAAAAAAATTGGGTTTGCACCAACCAAAGAGTACACATTGAGGGACCCATGGCTCCAGTTGCATGTGTAGCAGAGGATGGCCTTGTTGGACATCAGTGGGAGGAGAGGCCCTTGGTCCTGTGAAGGCTCAATGCCCCGGTGTAGGAGAATGCCAGGACATGGAGTAGGAATGGGTGGGTTGGTGAGCAGGGGGAGTGGGGCAGGGATAGGGGGTTTTTGAGGGGAAACTAGGAAAGGGGATAACATTTGAAATGTAAATAAAAATCTACTTAATTAAATGTAAATAAAAAAAATCTAAAGAAAAAATTGTGTTTGAGTTTTTCTCATTTACTTATTTATTTTTCATTTACTTATTTAATTCGTGTATATGGTATATGGTGTATGTGTATGTATGTTTGTGCATGTGCACATGCATGCACAAATGTGTATGCCTAGAAAGGTCAGAAGTTGAGGTCCTATGTCTTTCTCAGTTGCTGTCTACCTTACCTTTTGAGACAAAGTCTTATCCTTAAACTAGGAGATTCCTATTTCTGCTGACTGACTAGTCAAAGGGCCACAAGGGACCACTGATCTCACTCCTTCCCACTCTTGCTCTGCAGATACAGACAGGTTTTCCTCACTCTTGAGTTTTTAAACGGGGGCTGGGGATCTGAACTTGGTCCTCATCCTTACGCAGCAAGCACTTTACCCGCTGAGCAATCCCAGGTCAGGTTCGAATTTTGTTTTTCAGTTAAAGAACCTTGGTAGGCACCATTTTCAATTCACAGAGTGTTTATTGTATATCCTAGCATAGAAGGTAAGCTAGTGAGTCCTTCTGCCCAATTTCCTGCTGGAGGAAAGAGAAGAAATAACCGGGCGGCTAATGTGGAAATGCAACAGTCGAATTACCAGTTTTTAATATTTTGACTACATTCCTAGATGGCTCTGAATTCTGCGGAGAGTTACTTTACTCCCTTGTCCCTCAGTTATCTCATGTGAGAAATTAATAAAATATACTGTTTGTCTGAACGTATCCTGAGAAGATTAGTTTAAATATATGTGGGAAATTCTTTGTGTTGTGTCTGTTCTATAAGTCTTTATTTTTGTCTTTATTTTGCAAAAAAAGGTTGACTGAATTTCAGAACACTTAATGGATTCTTTGAAAGTTGTAAGGCTAACACAATATAAGATAAAATCTTGAATGGAGTCCATTGTGGGTGTATTTCAGATTTTTAAAAATTAAACAATATTTATTTGTTTATGTGTATGAGAAGGCATGGATGACAGTCAGAGACCAGCCTGTGGAGTTGGCTTTCTCTCCTGTCACCTGTTGGTTCTGTGGATTGAATTCAGGGCATCCAACTTTTGTAGAAAACACATTTACCTTGTGACCTATCTCAATGACCCAGGTCTAAGAAGTTTCGAGTGATTTATGAGGCTAACCATATTGGTTAAAAACAAGTGATTTGTTTCTAATATACATACATACACACACACACAGTGTGTGTGTGTGTGTGTGTGTGTGTGTGTGTATGGGGTGTGTGTGTGTGTGTATACATTGTGGACTGTGTATATCACTTGTAGATAGCTTCTTCTATAGGGGTTGAACTCAGTGCTCTCTTTCCCCTTGATAGGACCCTGTCTGGCTTGAACCACTTCCACTCTGCCTTTGTGCTGTGCCTCACCAAGTGCCCAGAAGCAACAGAGCCTGAGAATCATGGGATGATCCTTCTAAGAACACAATCTAAAAGAAACCCTTTCACTTCTCAATGGCCTTTCTCGGGGTATTTTATCACAGCAATGTAACACAACTAATTCAACTGTTTAACCGAATGCAATTTCTCACATTATTTGTTGTTACAAAGAAAAAAGATAAATTACTTCTTAGTGATGGCCCTTACTAGCAATATTGATTTTTCAAGCATGTTAGCTAATTTTTATTACTGTGTCTAATAACAATAGCTACAACAACGTGATTGCTTTCTGTTTTAGATAACACTTCAAAAATCGTTTGAATCATTAGATGAAGTCCAGATGTTTTGTAATTTCCAAGAATTACCCACAGCTTAGTTTAGTACCTGGCATGGAAGAAGTGGTTGACAAACACTGGCAACAAACAAAACAAACAAACAAAAATCCTAGGTTGCAAAGATGTGTTTGTAAGTGGATTCTCAGAGAAGAGAGTATGTGATTTATCTCTGATTCTCACACATTTCATTGTCTAAGAAGTAAAGCCCAATGTTTTCAGCAAGTATCTATCACGGTATAAGTAACCAAGTCTAATGTCTAATGACAAAGTAAGGAGGAAGGCCTGGGTGAGCCTGGGTCCCTGCCATAAGGTTAGACAGCGCCAAGTGATTTCCCCTTCTGGACTGTCTGTCGAGGTCTCTTACCACCATCTCTTTCTTACCTGGAAATTCTCATTTTCTGTCCGAGATCATCTCCACAAGACTCGGGGGATCACAGGTTGCTTATCTAGCCACTAATGAAATGTTTTGGTTTTGTTGGAATAGATAATATTAACACAAAAGGAGGCTTGCCCATAGTCTGCTTCAGTGTTCAGGTCTGTAGCAGATATGTCATCGTACCTCTTCCTGCTCCCATGGGGATATCTCTATATTTCAGCAGCACTCAAATTTGTGCCTATGAGATCCTTCTTAACATAAGCTGGTGGGCAGCCATTAACAACTGATTGAGATTGACATGCAGAAGAAAAAACATTTTCCAGCCTCAATACATTCCAATATCCTATTGCAACAGGCAAAATAAGAAGATCCCATTTGATTTGTCTGTCTGTATGTTGTAGCTGAGTGCTTTGGGGGCAATATTGTTATTTTCAGGCTGGAAGCAATCTGACTTTACAAACTCAAGTACCAAATATCATATTTGTTCTGATCAATATTTTTTTGTCCTCATTCTTTGCAGAATAAAGAAGGAAGCCCTTTAAAATAACCCTGAGACAAATGTATATAGCAGATAAATCCTTTCTTTGCATAGAGGATAGAAAAATGGGGTCTCTGATGAACAGAATGTGAACTCTTGCTTACTTTGTGTTGGATGCAAGTGGAAAGAAAGTATATTTGAGGTGGTGATGAATATTGACCCAGGGAAGAATTGAAATAAAATGGATTTTCACATTTTAATTCATTTATTTTAAGAGCACAGAAATATCTTTCAAATCGTTGGGCATCACTAACACGGAATGAGTGCATAGGAGATATGGACCTTTGTCACACATTTCCAATGGAGTCTATGAAAAATGGGAGAAATTTAAGATTTTTTCCATCAGAAGAGTGGAAATCAAATGTATAATTCTTGTACAGGCTAGATCCCACTACCCCTTACCAGGATGGTGTATGTGAGCAGACAGGGTAAGATACTCAAAAATACAGCACCTTCTCCCTCTGTTTTTCTTTTTAAAATCTCATCCTTATCATATACTCTGATAAACTGACTTCAAACTTATCTCTTCTCTCCTTTGCACTAGTCCCTCTCTGAAATATGAGAGCTATGACTGTAAATTAGAAAAAAAATCCAGTATTATATGAAAATATTTATTGGCTGAGTAATAAAACGTACATAAGGGATTTCTAGAGTTAGACCCTCCCTCTGGAAATATAAGTTTCTAATAAACAAAAGGAAGCAATGCTATCTAAGTCCAAGAAGAAAAAACATGCTGACAACTTAAATCATAGACACTTGAGTGTTCAAGCAATCTGTTTCTTTGATGGTGCAGTGAAAGACACAGTAAGACAGCATCATGAGTGGGCAACCGCCCCAAAGTTTTGCTATCTTAAATGCTGCATCTTCAACTTACACAAACCCACAACGGGACCTTGAACATCTTACTGGTGGTGATTTGCATGCAAATTCTCAATAACACTCTTAGGACAAAACAGAAACAACTAAGAACATGGTAAATAAATAAGAGCGAAAGGAGAATCAAGGAACTTCCTTGTCTGGCAGGCATGCCACACACCTGGGACCTCATCTGAAAATCAGGCATCTCAGCCTTCAGAGACCAAAGAGAAGACTGCTGATGTAAAGGAGCCATGAGCCTCGTCCCCACTAGGTATGTCCAGACAATCGCCAGGATGAGGAAGTTTAATCAGTCTTTCCACACAAATGCATCCTTTAGATGGAGTCGAAAGAAGAGATTCTGTTAGAGCAATAAAACCCTTTAGGAAAATAACCCAGGGGTAGTTTCAAATTGCTTTTTGCAAGTGAAAAATCCTTAATAATAAGATAAATAATGCACAAAACCAAACTAAAATCAGCATAACTCAACTTATTAAAAATTTTCATTCTTTTCGAAAGATGACTTCAGATGTGTTCTGAAAGTGCAAATTTGGATAAAATAAAGCAGTTACAATGGAAATATTAGCCTGTCTTCTGTCCCCCACCCTCCAGATAGTCGCTTTTCAGTCGACCTAAGCGGGTCCCATGGCTCCTGATGGTATGTGCCAGCAGCTCGTATTTGTCTCTGAGCCCCACAGAGATGTCCAGTGTCTCCTTCAGCAAAGACCTGGTGTGAACCAGCATCCCCAGGAAGTCCTCATTGAGTCTGCTTTCCTGCCGGCTATCCTGCTCTTGGCCCTGCTTGAACTTGCTTTCCAGCTCAGTGAGGGACTTGTCAGAGTTGGAGTAGGCATCCCCGATCTGGTGGGACTCCCGCCTCAGGTACTTGCCATAGCTCTCTTCCCCATCCAGGTCGTAGGAGATGCTTTTACTGATGCCCTCCAGGACGCGTCCAGCATCCTCCACCTGGCGGCCCAGTACCGTGAACTCCTCTCGAAGAGTGAGGCTCAGCAAGCTACTGGCTTGGCCCCCTTCCCCCTGGGAGCAGCGCCTGCGATCACTCACCCTGAAGAGCAGCTGGCATTTCTCAGGGTCATCATTCTCCTCGTAGTCTCCATCAGGCACGAAGTAATGATGCAGCGTCCCATTAGACATTTCTGGGTACAGGGGGCCATCAAAGTAGCCTCGACACAGGTGGCAAAAGAAACTCATCCAGATCAACTTCGGGAACACCATTCTGGATATTTGGGAGAAGCGTTTTAGTCCAGGAACAAGGAAAAAGGTTCCCCTGGGTGTTAGCGGCTTCTGGGGAAGGCGCCCTTCTCAGGCGCAGCTCGCTTGCCACTCGCTGATCCCGGTTCCTCCACAGGCTTCATGTGGCTCTACGCAGCAGCGGTGTGCACCACGCTCCTCAGCGTCCCTGGTCCTCTCTCTACTGAGCGGCTGGACCTTTGCTGTTTTAGCAGGATAGCCGGACCCACCGACTGGGGACCTGCTGCTCCAGACGCTGGCTCTGCGGTCACCTTCGGAGTTCCCTCTGGCTCCAGGGAGACGGAGCTAGTAGCTAAGGGAAGCTGTTCTGACACTGTTTCAACCCCTGGACTGGGTGGGAATGCAGCGTTTTCTTTCCCCTTGGCTAAAGATATCCTTAGGGTTGCAGGACTCTCAAATTACAGCTAGTTTCGTCACTTGGAAGCCAAGGAACAAATTTGGAAAGAAAACTTTCACCAGTTCCCTTATTAAAGGTACAGGGTCTCCTTTTTCAAGATTGAAAAAGGAGACCCTGTACAATAAGACATATCTTGAATGGGGATAGTAGAGGATGATTATAAACATAAAATCCAGCGGCTATTAGCATATTTAGGAAAGAGGGGATTGCTTCAGAGAAATGACATTTCAGACATTTAAATACCAGGTGAGAAATGTATTTATTTTACTCATTTTCAAAACGTTATTTTTTAAATAAAAAAAATGAAGTATTGGAAATAGTTTTGTTTGGAAATGGTTTAAAGGTTATTAAAAATCAATACTTTTGAAACAAAATGAATATAGATAACCGATTTTCTATATTCATAGTGCATAGTTACTAATAAAAATAAAAATAAAAATAAAAGTTTCCAGTTTAATCAATAAGAGGACAACTGGGACCGCTGTGTAATCTATCAGATAAAGTCCCAGTGAGCCTTACTGAGTCTTTTGTTTAGTATTTGACTGCTGGGGTCTTCTGTCAGTTACTTACGAGGCTGGAATATTTATCCACAGTTAGAACATTAAGCAAATTGATACTATCTCATAGATTGTATTCAACCATTAAGGTACAAAGATTTAAATTTAAGTTAAAAAACCTTACTGCTTTGAAAGAAAATATTTTTATTTTAGTTAATTCACAAATAGTAACATTACCACAGCTGGTTTAAAAAAGCCACCCAAACACGAGTTCAGCTGCCAGTTCCATAGCCTCTCCATAAATCCACGTGTCCTCAGAACATCATGTTCCATAGCTATTCCAAAGCAATGAAGCTCCTACTAGTGTTTAAGTTGTGGATTCATGCAGTACACATTCTCTGCCAATGCTTTTCCTGTTTAAATATTCATATAACTTGTCCATCCCAGCTAATTTCTTCAACTTGTACTTCTTGATTGAACTAACCCATTTCTAAGTCTATACTGTATCAGCAGCACATGGAAACCTTTATAGAGTTTATGTCTTGGATTCTGGGCATATTTCCCAAACTGTTTTGTACCTTAAAAGCAAGGGCCCCCAGATTGCTGCTGCGCTTGCCGAGTTTCTCTAGGCAAGTGATGCCAAGGTTTTATAGGCTCAGAGCTACTACCATGGTCACTAAAGATCCAATGATGGAGTAACACAGTATATGCCCCACAGGGGAGCTTACAGCCACCCTGGACACAGTGGCTGCCATGTGGTCCATCAGCCCTGTTTTTGGAAACAACAATGGGTGTTTCTGTTGTTCTGAACTCTAGGTAATAGAGCTGCTGTTGCCAGATGAGCTTCAGTGCTGACCTGGGTGCAGTTCTCCTCTGAAGGATCCTGATGGATGTCAAGACCCCTTAAGACTTGTGATTTCAGCTTCCATGTGGTATCCTAGAGAACCATTCTTGTGTCTAGAAATATGAAACAGTAAAAAGAGCACTAATTTTAAAAACAAACAAAACTCCCAAGCCCTCTTTTTCCCAAAAGACCATTTTAGGTTTTAATTTATGAATTGATTGTCATAAATGGCCATTTGATAGGCCATCCATTTATTCAAATATTTATTGAACATTTATTATTCATCAAGTTCCGTTTCTGGTATTGCGAATACAACAAAGAACATAACTAGAAACACACCATGGCTTTCCTAGAGCTTTCAATCTGGGAAGTGCAGGGCGAATTGAAGTAAAAGTAAATAAACATATGTTGTATATTGAATAATTTCAGGATCGTGGAGAAAAGAAACAGGGAATAAGTGGAAAGAATATGTAAGCAGGAAGATTTTGTTTCCAGAGATGCTTGCTATTTCTGCCTTGAAATGTAACCGAGCTACTCACAATGAGTATTCACTGTTCTATGAGTCTCCCTCTGCATCACAAGGGGCAGCTTTCATTCAGATGCACACAGCCCTGTTGTCAGATTTGTTTTTACTCTTCCTGTCGCAGGCAATCCAGATTCCTGGAAGACAACGAAGAGCCATTTGACTAACTAGTAATTCTGTGTGTGAAATCACACACACAGACTTTTTGAAGCATGCTCATGATGGCCTTACTCCTTCGGTTTTCTCTAGACACTCATCATCAAGAAAACATAGACCAAAGCAAGGTTTCCCTAGTGCTTATGCCAAGTATCCCTTAAAGAAGGCACAAACTTCTGCACAGGCTGATGCATCCCAGCATTGAGTCTAGCCCAGCACAGCACAGAGGGGAGGTGGATGGCACAAGGTTGTGCCTCTCTGTACAGCATTAGTCTGCTTAGCCCAGTCCAAGTGTGTGCAGTTGGCTGTGAACTTTGGTGCCCAGAGTCTGTTGGTAAGGAATGTCCTCTGCCTAGTGACCTGTTGGCCTGGCCACTTCCTAGGGAGGGCATCTGAGGCTCTTTGACCCTTGCCTGCAGAAACCCTGACTGTTCCCTCAACCCTTGACCTCACCTGCATCACCACCTAGTAACAATTGGAAGTATAATGCAGTATTTGGCAGTCAACTTCCTGTAATAAATTCAACAACAGTAAAAAAACCCTCAAACCAAACCAAACCAAACCAAACCAAACCAAACCAAACCAAACCAAACCAAACCAAACCAAAACCCCAAGGTTCATTTTTATTTTGTGCCACCAGAAATCTCCACTGAACTTTGGGGTCAGAACAGCCTTCATTCCTTTTCATTGGGACAGTCACCAATGAAAGCTGATGAATTCAAATAGTTATTTTGCCAAAGAAGAAAGCAAGTATTTACTCCAACTCACTCCACTTCCTGCAGAATCTAACCTCCTCTGACTTACTAACCAATTCAATTATGCAAAGTTATATTAAGGACTCCCTACCAGTTTTCTACTTACACAGGATGCAGTTTTGATTAAACATACAAACAAAAATGTACAATAAAAAATTCAGCCTATCGCAAGCTTGCTTTTTATTTAAAAAAATTACAGAATCATGAATAGAAGAGATAAGAATATTTACTTTCTCTGTGTAACCTTTTCATCTAAAAATCCAAATACTGAGTCTTCACATGTATCAGTGTAAATTTCAGTCTAATTAAACTAAAAGGAAAATTCATTGATTTATATACATTTTTAGATTAGGTTTTCAGAGTAACTTGGTCTAAAAGCTAGTTTTCTCTCTCTTTGTTCCACTATATTAGTTTTCATTTGTTGTTGGATTGCACCAGACACTTGTGTGCTCAAGATTAGTAGTTTCTTCTACGATGCCTTATTTAGGGTTTCAATTGCTAAGGAGAGGCATCATGACCAAGGCAACTTATTTGAAAACATTTGATTGAGGCTTACAGTTTTAGAGGTTCAGTCCATTATTGTCATGGTGGGGAAATGTGGTGGTGTATACAGGCAGACATGGTGCTGGAGAAAGAGCTGAGATATCTAAATCTTGATCTGTAGGCACTAGAAAGACACTACCACACCAGGCCTAGCTTGAACATATGAGATCTCAAAGTTGACCTCACAGGGACACACACTTCCTCCAACAAGGCTACACCTACTCCAACAAGGCCACACCTCCTAATAGTGTTACTCCCTATGGGCCAAACATTCATATACATGAGTCTATGGGGATCATTCCTATTCAAACCACCACATAAGGTTGCTTTGTATATATACATATACTAGTTTGTATCTATCAGGCATAGCAGGTGGATATTCTATTGTTTGATTCAACTTATATTAGCATCGGTGTCCACAATTGGCCTCATTTGATTTATTCATAAATATGATAGCATGAGTCAGGATAAACCTTTTTGTTTAGGAAAATAAGGGCTCCGTGTGTCTAGCCGACACACAGCTAGAGTTATACCATACAAGCTACATGGCTGAGTAATTTAGGGTCCTGTTTAGCAAAGGGATAGTATGGCGATAGACTCCATACTGTCTATGAATGGTCTTCCTATGTCATGTCTGATTTTTACAAAGTATACCTGGAAGACATTGCTTCCTTTTTGTAATAGTGTGCTTAGACGTTGGTGCATATGGCAAGGTTTCCATATGCTGCATTTGTTGATTTTCATAGTGAAAATATACCGGTAAAAAAAAATCTTCGTTCTGTCCAGCATTATTGAATGCAGAGCTGGGGAATGAATGCATTAGTGTATCCTCACACAGCATTTCTCCTGTACGGATACATTAGGTATAGATGAGCTCAAGACAGAAGCAGTAAAAGCTTCGCAACTCTAAGAGGAGAGTTTTGCATATATCTCTTCTTTGTTATAATATAGCTTTTAAGTTACCAACTTAGATGGTTTAGATTTTTAAAACAGTAGTGTTTAACAACCGACTTGTGAAGTTCCTGAAAATCTAACAACCAACATTCAAGAAGCAGCACAAACCATCTCCAACAATCTGTCTTCAGCACACCATGATCTTTTGAAAAAACACTTCATTTTTTTAAAACCTCATAACAGTTTTTATTGCTTCATACTTAATATGTGCCAAATTCCATCTTGGGTTATTTTGCTAGGGTCAGAGCTATGGTGGCTTCTGGGAGTTTTCCTAGGAAAAATGAAGCCAGAGGTAAAGTTCAAACATGACATACAGGACAGAATATTCTAGAGTAAAAGTGAGGTGTGTTATCTGCTGATAGGGAAAATATTTGTGTCTAGACAGAAGGCTAAAGACAAGTGAGAAAGCAGACATCAAGTGACGTAGGAATATAGGAGGATATTAGTTAGGAGGAGTCTTTGGAGTCACCCAGTTGGACAAATGAGTGCACAATCACAACTACTTATACATGTTTAATTCTTGCTGCTGTGGTAAAGTAGCCTGTGAGAATCAGCTGAGTGGATGGAAAGTGGTTTATTTGGTTCACAGGTGAAGAGTAAAGTTCACTATGGCTGAGAAGCTGTGGTGGTAATAGCTTGAGGCAGCTAGTCGTGATGGCATGCATAGCCAGAGAGAGAGAGAGAGAGAGAGAGAGAGAGAGAGAGAGAGAGAGAGAGAGAGAGAGAGAGAGAGAGAGAGAGAGAGAGAGAGAGAGAGAGAGAGAGAGAGAGAGAAAGAGAGAGAGGGAGGAGCAGTGCATTTCTTTGCCTTTTGCTTGTACTCCATATAGGACCCTAATCCATGAGTAGTACTGCCCACATTTAAGGTGGGTCTTTTAACCCTAATTAATCTAATGTGTTTAGTCTAGATAGAATATATTTTTAAAACCTATTATTAGTTAAGGATTTACTCTCATTT
Organism: Mus caroli; assembly: GCF_978045245.1. Classification (NCBI taxonomy): domain Eukaryota; kingdom Metazoa; phylum Chordata; class Mammalia; order Rodentia; family Muridae; genus Mus; species Mus caroli. The sequence continues at coordinate 70,228,329 of NW_028227257.1, read as the reverse complement.
CTTAAATGACATAAATTTCTTCAGACGGCCCTTGACTGACCTTTAGATATTAATTAGTTGTTTCTATCATTATTTTTATATCTTCTGTATTTTTTTTTCTCCTGGGATTTTCCATTGTTTATAGTGGTGCTTTGATTTGTGTGTTAATTTGCTCTAGTTTTTTTTTTTTTCCATGTTAACCTATGAAGATGGAAATCACACACTCCTACCTTTCTGTTTATCTTCTTCTTCTTCTTCTTCTTTTTTTAAACTAGATATTTTCTTTATTTACATTTCAAATTTTATCCCCTTTCCTCATTTCCCCTATGCCATCCTCCCTCCCCCTGCTCACTGACCCACCCACTTCTGCTTTGCTGTCCTGGCATTCCCCTACACTGGGGCATTGAGCCTTCACAAGGCCAAGGGCCTCTCCTCTCATTGATGTCCCACAAGGCCATCCTCTGCTACATATGCAGCTGAAGCCTTCTATCTTAGCTTTGTGACTGGACCATTGGAGTTGCTTAGTTTTGGATATATGTCACCACCTTAGGTTAAGTCAGCCACTTTCTCCTTAATGTTTCAGTGGTACAGTGTGTGTGTGTGTGTGTGTGTGTGTGTGTGTGTGTGTGTAGGTGCCAGAGAAGGAGATATGTTCTGCTGTATTATATAGTTTCTATCGTGTTCCCTTGAGAGTGTCTCTCATTGAACCTGGAGCTAGCAGTTAGTATGTCCAAGCAAATTTTTCTATCTTCTTCACTCTTCAGAGTGCTGGGGTAACAGGTGTGTGAGTACAGGTCCAGTATTTTAAGTGGGTGCTAGAGATTGAAATTTTAATCCTCATGCTTTCACAACAAGCTTCTTACTCACTGAGCTTTCTCCCTGCTCCTCACTTTTATCATATATACTGAATTGTTTTGAATTCTTTATTAATTTGCACACCTCCCCCTTTACACTGTGAGCTCTTCAGTTACTTTTGTAGACCTGTGATTAGTATGTAGTTGGGGCCAAATATTTGTTATTTGTTTTAATAGCTAAAGTGTGGAATCTGAAGAATTCTATTATTTAATGAAGGTTAGATAGTCTATCAGAGTTCACATTTTTCCCGAACATCAGTCAATGTGTGATGTTCTCATGAGGAATCTGGATGAACTTGGCTGAAAAGGAGGGGAGGCGCCTTGTGAATTCCAGTGCTCAGAATGGGCAGCGCAGAGTGAGTGCCACTCAGAACATTACAGTCTCTAGTAAACTGCAGGCCAGTCTCTGCCTCACAGGAGGTTGTGCTTTGTAAACTGAGGAGGAAACAGACTATCTTGCAGGATAGTTTTCTATTTTCCTGTTGAAGGTTTTTCTTCTTTCCTACTGTTTGAAGTAAATATTCTGAGGGATGAATCAGCCAAGTTTGCAGAAGGATTGATCTTCATTTCTTCCTACTTTGTCAATGTTTTATTTCTTCCTGTCTTGGTCTGGTAAGGATACTAAAATGAATAATTGAAGAAATTTTTTCAAGGAAAGGAAGGAAGGAAGGAAGGAAGAAAGAAAGAAAGAAAGAAAGAAGTAGAGAGAGAGAAAAAAAGAAAGGAAGAAAGAAAGAAAGAGAGAGAGAGAGAGAGAGAGAGAGAGAGAGAAAGAAAGGAAGGAAGGAAGAAAGAAAGAAAGAAAGGAAGAAAGAAAACTTTGCTTCTAGGATGTGTACTGGAGAAATAAACAGAAACACTGAAAATGTTAAGCAGAGATATATGCATAGCTGCTTTGTTTCTTAGATTAGCAATCTGGAAATAAACTAGACACTACGAAAAAGCTGAATTCATCCCATACCCATATATTGGAAATATTTTGTATCTTTTGAAAATGAATTTTAAAGATATATTAGCAAATGGCAATGATTATGACAAACTATTATTATATCTATATTTAATCTATATAAAAATGTTTCATGAAGAAAACAAAACTAAGACTATGAATCCAAGGCTGATGCTTGACAAAATGCATCAGGCTTTATTCATTCTGTGAGGGGATTACAAGTCATAGCTCTATCTGAAGTACTGTGTGCATTATCCATATTTTCCATAGTAATATGTAATGCAGATTTTTTTTTGAAAAGACAAACACAGAAAGGGAATTAGAACAGAAAGACAGGAGATGTCAATTCTTAGTCTAAATGCAGTCCTTTGGTAGGGCTCCCTGAACATTCTTCAGACAGAGTGCTCCCCTGACCTGAGCCTATCTGCACATCAGAGCCTCTTATTTGCATTATCTCCCAAACCACTCCACTGTGTAGCTAAGGAAAATGCTCTTTGGATTTAGGAGCTTCAGGAAGGTCCACACCATTGTCAAATATGATCAGCATGTTTCATTATTATGGGTTTGCCTTTAAGTTTCTAGACTTCTGTGGGCTGGAATTTTTATCAATAGCACCAGGAACTGAAAACAAAGCACCAGGAATTGGAAAACAAAGTAAGGAGGTCTGTAACTTATACATTATAACTATTTTGTGGCAAATGAGGCTATAGAGGCAAGTAGGAAGCTCCTAAGAATCCCGAGATTCTGGAATTATAATCAGTTCTAAGTAGTTCTGAATACCTGGATTTAAATGGTTTTCTTTTCTCAGTTTCAGTTCATTTGCATGTTGATCAGAATAATTACTGCTTCCACAAATGTTGCCTCACACAATCAATTAAATGAAAGAGGTACCTGTAAGAGCTTTATAATCTGGTTTGCTACCTGTACAATAGAAGAATTTAAAATTCACATAGAAAGATAGTTACCACACATGGGCTATCATTCCTTCTAGTAAAACATGTAGTTTTACCTCAGAGCTAGTTAAAGAAAAACAGAATATGTGAATGCCTACATAGCAATGTTACTATAAAGGGAAACAAAGAGGATTAATTTCTCATATTAAAAGTTAAAAAATTATGGTAACAATTTTAATAAAATTAAAGAAAAAACAAGCTTTTTTGGTCCAAATGTTATCCATAGCAAAACATCTTCTGACTTTTTTTTTAAGGTTTCGGAAAAAAAAATGTTAAGATGTTTCTGAAGTTTAAAAATAGAGCATATGCTACCAAGGTGGTCTCCTAAGTAACCAAGTAACAAATGATGTTTATAAAGACTCACTATTATAAAAGATAGAGAATACTTTTTTCCCCAAAGTACACCAATGTCTTGTACAAGCTGGCAGCCATTTATAATTTATGACTAGTAGAAATATTTGTGACTTGTAATAACACTGTTGTGGTAGAAATGAAAAATAATAGGTTCCAAGATATTCAGGCAAAAAAGGACACAAAAGGAAACTCTTTCTCATCTTGGAGATTCTAGCTAGTTAGAGAAAGGCAAGCCACTTCACCACTGGGGTCCACTCTGGAGTCTGTGTCTCCCATCTCTATGCATAGGACGAGTCTGAGGTTCACTGTCCAAGACAAACCACCAGCTCTTTCCCTGAAATGTTATGTTGATAATGATTTTATCTCAAAGAAGGAAGCAAACAAACAAAACCAAATGAAAACAAAGACAAACCAACCCAGGGCCAAATGTAAAGGGTGAAAATGTTCTAATAATAATAATAATAATAATAATAATAATAATAATAAATAAATAAATAAATAAATAAATAAATAAATAAATAAATAAATAAAAGCCTGTCAGAAATAATATAAGCACATTTAAAAATAACTAAAAATGATTTGTCATTTAGAAATGTGCTTTCCACTCACAGGTTCATTTTTTTACAGTCCTTAGCTAGAGGAAATTATTTCTTAGTTTTAAACAAAAGGAGCGCCCTGGCTCAGTGTGGCTGTATTCCAAAGCTGGCTGAAGAGCAGAAAGGGATTAGCTTTGGAATGTTAGATTCACTGTGGTTTTCAGTCCTCGGTGTTGAGCATCAGCAGGTGACAGAAAAAACAGAAAGTGAGCATTCAGAACAGGCATCCACAGGAAAGCAAGCATCTGGATTCAGCAGCTCTGCAGTATGTGGGGAAGTGCTTCTTGTGCTTCCCTCTACATTTTTTCCTTTGCATTCCAGCATAATGGTACCCTGACCTAGAATACGAAACAAGAAGAGGCTCCCAGATAGTGAAAATACAGTGATAGTTTGTATGTGTCTTTCAACTTGAAAAACCTAAAATAATCGGTACAATATGTCAAACAGTTTCCTAAATAACAGAACACTCAAAAATATGAGTGGGTGACTCCTGAGACTTCAGATGATACGATATCCTTTGTGAGGAGAGGCAACCTTGAGGGACAAAAGCTACCATGTAGCAGAAATTATTTTCACATTATTTATCGAATAAAAACTATGTTAATAAATTAATAAAATAGCAAACAGTTCAATTCAAATGGGCAGAGGATTTGAGCAGGCATTTAATTATTAGCAATTGGCTTGTTGGACAGCTGATAAGCAAATGAAAAATCCTTGGGAACACTGGTCATCACCAAAATGGACATTAAAACCATCATAAGATATGACTACACATTGGCAAATAGTCTCAAAACTTACTGTGTTTATAAGGGTATGGAGCAACCAGAGCTCGCACATAGCTAGCAGAAAGAAAACTCTAAAATCAAATAGAAAATAGTTCAGTGTGTGATTTGGAGAAATGACCTTCTCATGTGTTTGAACCCTCAATCCTCAGCTGAAGTGGATGTTTTGTGAGGCTGTGGCATCTGTAGGGACAGGAGTCATGGCTCCTGGTGGAGATGTATCAATGATGGATGGCGGGCCCTTAATGGCTATCACTCAGCCCTGATTCTGGTCTTCCTCTCTTTCTCTTACCTCTCTAGACATGAGTAAACCATGCCATATACTACGTTCCTATCTTGTGCTGCCGGTACCATCATGTTTTCCACACTACAGTGACTTGTTGTCGGCCTCTTGAAGTTGTAAGCCAAAGTAAGACCCTCCTCTATGGAATTGCTTCTGTGTTTTATTAAGTCAATGGAGATACTTTCTAAAGTTCAATATAGATCTGCTCTCTGATCTAGTCACTGTACTCAAAGTATCTGTCCAAGAGAAATGAATGCATGTATACACATGAACCCACTCATGAATGTTAGCTCTTAGTAAGAGCTCTAAACTAGAGCTAATACAAATGTTATAAAAAATGGATAAAGCAATGTTATATACTCATAGTAGTTATGACATAGAACCGTATCATAATGATATACTCCACTAGAGAAGCCAGGTAATTCCACCTTAATTCTAGAAGGTGCACAAACTGCAGGATACTACAGACAAAAAATTATGTGTTCATTATCTTGATTGTGACCATATACAGTTTATAGATAAAACAATGTAAACATATATATGCCAACAGGTCTTATTTTATACTTTAAATACTTGCTTATTGTGCAACAGTTAAATGTCAACAAAGCTGCTAAAGTGTTATCATTCCTGAAGCAGTATCATATATACTTATTCAGTGATTTTTTTTTTAATGTTGCAGAGTTTTGTCTCACTCTTTAGGATAGAGTAACCTCAGTCCTCGTGGGAAGGTAAATATGGGCAAAGGGCATGATATAGTTGCATCAAATTGTCATAATTAGACTCATCATATTATACTCATTGGAATTTGAAGAAGACGACAATGTTTCTACTCTGCCTTGGAAAAGCAATAGTTCCTCTCTTATAGGTCATGAGAGAGGCAGCTACGAAATGAGTTGTAAGAGATTCAGTAAGATCATCTTGATAGGATACTGTTAGTTTCCCACCACAACATTCCATATGATAAAAGCAGCATTGGATGCTATTGGATGAGAGTCAGACATGGCAGAGATGTTAGAAACTAGAGCCAGAGTTAGACTGAGCATGTATGTCGAAGGATAAACACTCATTATTTTTATGTGTTTTTCTGATATGGAAAATTCCAAGGTTCTTCAGCCTGCTGACACCTTCAAATACAATAAATATTTATGGTATATGTACTACGACCAGACCTTAGAAGCCCATAGTATTTCTTTAAAGTGCATATCTAATTTTCTGGGGTTCATTCAAATAAAAAGAAAACTCTCAAGAATTTTCTCCTTTTAGATTTGAATTTACCCTGGATCACTCCCTTCTCCTCCTGTAGGGCTCTGTTCCCAGAATGAAAGGGGAGAGGCTTGCTAATGTCCTATTTAGTTATTTTACTTTCTTTGAAATGTTCCTTCTGCTCTCTCTTCAGATTGTAGAAGTGTAGAAGGTCCACATATGCTCTCTGTTTTAGGAAACTCTGGCTGCCTGAATAGTTCTGCAAAGCTATTGTTTATACCTGGGTCTGAGCGGATGGGAGCTTTAAAGTCATAGACAAGTGTTTAATTTTTATGCCTGTTTCTCCCACCATACTTGTGTCTCTGCCTTTAAAAATCAATTGCAGGTGGTGTGATCTATTTTTTTCTTAGGAAGACAGGAATAATGTCTATCTGTCTCAGATCGGGCACCTATACAGACCAAAGAAACAATTCCATACAATTTTGGATTGGTTGAGCCAATGAGTTTATTGGGGTGACTTACAAGAGTAGAGGACACTTAGGTGAAAGGGGCTGAAAAGCCCATGCAGTGGTAAAAGCTGTGCAATTGAAATGGTCTACATAACTGGCAGGTTGCTCCAACAAAGAGTTTACTATAACCAGTAATCATTTGTTACTTATGGAACCTCAGGCAGGAGGAGGCGCTGTGATTTTTTTTTTTTTTTAATTTCATTAGATTCCCCTCTCCTCTGCATTGTTGAAAAGAATAGTAACTCAAATACTAAATGTTCAGATACTCTTTTGTGTGTGTGTGCTCTTTTGGCCCATACTGCAGCTTTTGTTTCAATTCGGTGCCATAACATAACCTTCTTAAATACACTTAAGTTGTCAGTTACACTAAACACACATAGTAACCACTAGGCACACATATCGACCAAAGTGAAAATATTATAAACAACTACAACAAGCACAAAGAACTCATTTGCCTCATGCTGCTGCCAGGGCCACAGTGACTACAAGTTCTTCTGTTCAAATGTATCCTGGTTTATTAAACATAACAACTCAAACAAACAGAGGTTTGTCTTTAAAGCTTATGTCTTAGCAGCAAAGCAATGCAACACCGAGTAGTTCTGATTGGCTAAGACTTAGCACTTAGCAGCTGAGCGCTTTACATACTTTCTTTAGTTAAGTCTCACGGAAGCAGTAGGGAATCTGAATTATTGTTCTCCATTGCTACATTGAGGACGTGGAAACTGAGGCCTGTCAAGGTGCATAAACTTGCCTAAGGACGTATAGCTTGCCAGTTGAAGAGTGGGAAATTTAACATGAAGTCAACTTGATGCAGGTGCTGTTGCTCTGTTACTGGGCTAAATTTCTTCTGAGGATGAGTGCAGCAAGTGAAGCTAAAGCCTCTAGGACTTTGTACTGACATGTGGAGTGGAGACTTGTTAATCTTTATTCTGAACCTTGTATCTTCTCAAAGGATTCTCTAGTATATGATTAATAGTACACATTTTCAATGTACACTCAAAGAATAAATAAAGTCTGTTTTTTTCTGTTCTGAATATGGCCAAACTGGTATTTTATGGAAATGTATCTTTTTGAGGAAGTCCAGAAATGGAATCCTACTTTCATAAGAATATATGTGAAAGCCCTGACAGTAGCCAGGCAAACAATGGAGCTTGAACAGAGGCAAACACATGCAGTTCTAGAGGCCAAAGCCACATGATGTAAGAGCCTCTTCATTCTCTTCTTTGAGCAAGTATTAAAGGGGGTGACGTCTCAACTCCTTTAAAATCCTGAATTCTGGTATTCAGAAGAACGAGAACTCATTTGTCTATCCCAGTCAATTGTCTAGTCCAGCCAAGCATCCACCAACTTGAGCCTAGGGTTGTAACTATAAATAAATGACTGCTTACAGTGATACTGTGGTTACTATTTGAATTCATCATCTATTTCCTGGGAACTGAACAGACAATGTCTTTTCTTGGCATGCACTTCTCAGATTGCTTCAGAAGGCACACAATGAGACATGTTGTTACCTGCTCATCAGTGAAAAACAGACTAAAACACTTACTTGTATGTATCAATCAATTTGGCTTTTCTTATGTTCTATAGAGTCAAGGCATCATAATATCTTATGGCTAGTCAGCTTCTTAAACCTGTTCCAATGCTCAGTGCAGAACAGGAATAGTTTCAACCACATTACCAGCAATTGGCTACTGATCATTGGTTTGAGTTTCTGCAGTGAGGGGTCAAACGCAGTTCATTCTATAACAAGTAAGGCTAGTTTTCAGCTAACCTTTACATACTGTGTGTATTTGCTGACTTTGCTGTTACTCTGTAAAGATGCAAGACTGTGTCATGTCTGCTTACTATGACATACTGGGTACAGCAGTAAACTTTCCCTTCTGTTTTAACTTACTTTATCTACTGCCCCCAGGCAATGGAATGCAAGAACCAAGAATAAATATCACAATCAAGACATAATCTCTCTTGAAAATTTAAATTGTAAATTTAATTGGAATGTTAAGAATGCAATGACCAGAAAAAAAAAAAAAAAGAAAAACCAACATTTCAATTGTCCTTTCTAAAACTCAGAACAAATTGTTGATAGAAAACAAAAACAAAGCAAAAAAATTGGCTGTGTCTTGAGACATTAGAAGAAATTGTTGATAGAGCGAAAAGAGTTCTAACAGGATAAAATTGATTTTTGTTGCTTGATTTCAAGAGTTTTGTTTCAGTTATGATCTAATTAGAGTATTAGCAAACTATGATATATGATAAAAGAAAATTGATGAACACTAAATAAATAATAATATACACATTCTTTATCCCATCTGCTCATTGCAGGAAATGCTGAAACAGAATCATCAGTAGTATTATCTGTAGGTTTTGTATCACAGAGTTATGATTCCTACAAACTTCAGTACTGTTTTCTTAGAGGGAATTCCTAGTGAACTCTGAAAATCTAATATAAAGACCATCCCTTCAAGTGCTGAAGTGACTATTGGAAATGTGTAAAGATAGACCCTTCATCCTCCTGATATTTTGCATTTTCCTTGGATTCTAGGCATTCGTCATGAGGCCAGGCTGCATCTTTGCACTATTATACTCAATATCAATCTACTGTCAAGCCCCTTGGACACAACATGAGACTTGTGAATTGTGACCATCCTGAACACTCGTCTCTCCTGATGTGCATACATATGATGACTCATATCAGCCCTTCCATCTTTATCCAAGGAAGAATAGGAGCATAGTAAATTATATTTATTCTTGGAGGCCATACTCTTGGGAACTTTAGCTAATCTATTTTACATGTAACATTAGTTAGCTTAATATTTTGCATAGTTAACCCTACTAGGCTAACATGAGCTGATGCATTAGTTTCAACACACAGATTTTCCTAGCACAAGAATACTGGAAAATATTCCTCTTTACACACAACATGGTGCTCATCAAACTGCATTTGGCTAGCATTGTTGCTCTCCCTCTCCCTCTCCCTCTCCTTCTCCCTCCCCTTCCCCTTCTCCTTCTTTTATGCATGTGAGTCTGTGTGCATGTGCACATGCGAGTGAGTGTGTGTGTGTTTGCCAACTTTCAATTTTCTAATTCTAGACTGATTGACACATTCAAGTTAATACCTTGGAAGTTAATTGCCCTGTCTATTTTATCTGTGATCTGCTTCTTTCATATTTCAGTCTCTAATGTCCTCTTATATATTTTAAGATTAAACTCTCAGAGGCTAGTCGATTTATATCAATTCCTTTGTTTTAAAGCATTTTCACCTATATTATGTGTATAGGAATAAACCAGGAGAATTAAGTATAAAAATCACTAAGACATATGCTCTAGCATAGTGATATCAAGAATATGACATGTACATATTATAGTTACAGTATAGGTCAGAATTTTTCTTTCTTTCTTTTTCTTTTTCTTTTTTTTTTGACTTTTTTTTATTACATCTTTTCCTCAATTACATTTCCAATGCTATCCCAAAAGTTCCCCATACCTTCCCCCCTACTTCCCTACCCACCCATTCCCATTTTTTTGGCCATGGCATTCCCCTGTACTGGGGCATATAAAGTTTGCATGTCCAATGGGCCTAACTTTCCAGTGATGGCCGACTAGGCCATCTTTTGATATATATGCAGCTAGAGTCAAGAGCTCTGGGGTACTGGTTAGTTCATAATGTTGTTTCACCCATAGGATTGCAAATCCCTTCAGCTCCTTCGGTACTTTCTCCAGATCCTCCATTGGGGGCCCTGTGATCCATTCACTAGCTGACTGTGAGCATCCACTTCTGTGTTTGCTAGGTCCCCGGCATAGTCTCACAAGAGACAGCTATATCTGGGTCCTTACAACAAAATCTTGCTAGAGAATGCAATGGTGTCAGCGTTTGGATGTTGATCATGGGATGGAACTCTGGATATGGCAGTCTCTAGATGGTCCATCCTTTCATCACAGTTCCAAACTTTGTCTCTGTAACTCCTTCCATGGGTGTTCTGTTCCCAATTCTAAGGAGGGGCATAGTGTCCACACTTCAGTCTTCATTCTTCTTGAGTTTCATGTGTTTAGCAAACTATATCTTATATCTTGGGAATCCTAAGTTTTGCGCTAATATCCACTTATCAGTGAGTACATATTGTGTGAGTTCCTTTGTGATTGGGTTACCTCACTCAGGATGATGCCCTCCAGGTCCATCCATTTGCCCAAGAATTTCATAAATTCATTCTTTTTAATAGCTGAGTAGTACTCCATTGTGTAAATGTACCACATTTTCTGTATCCATTCCTCTGTTGAGGGGCATCTGGGTTCTTTCCAGGTTCTGGCTATTATAAATAAGGCTGCTATGAACATAGTGGAGCATGTGTCCTTCTTACTGGTTGGGACATCTTCTGGACATATGCCCAGGAGAGGTATTGCTGGACCCTCCGGTAGTACTATGTCCAATTTTCTAAGGAACCGCCAGACTGATTTCGAGAGTGGTTGTACAAGCTTGCAATCCCACCAACAATGTAGGAGTGATCCTCTTTCTCCACATCCTCGCCAGCATCTGCTGTCACCTGACTTTTTTAACCATTCTGACTGGTGTGAGGTGGAATCTCAGGGTTGTTTTGATTTGCATTTCCTGATGATTAAGGATGTTGAACATTTTTTCAGGTGCTTCTCTGCCATTCGGTATTCCTCAGGTGAGAATTCTTGTTCAGTTCTGAGCCCCATTTTTTAATGGGGTTATTTGATTTTCTGGAGTCCACCTTCTTGAGTTCTTTATATATATTGGATATTAGTCCTCTATCTGATTTACGAAAGGTAAAGATACTTTCTCAATCTGTTGGTGTTCTTTTTGTCTTATTGATGGTGTCTTTTGCCTTCCAGAAGCTTTGCAGTTTCAAGAGGTCCCATTTGTCAATTCCTGATCTTACAGCACAAGCCATTGCTGTTCTATTCAGGAATCTTTTCCCTGTGCCCATATCTTCAAGGCTTTTCCCCACTTTCTCCTCTATAAGTTTCAGTGTCTCTGGTTTTATGTAAAGTTCCTTGATCCACTTAGATTTGACCTTAGTACAAGAAGATAGGAATGGATCAATTCGCATTCTTCTACATGATAACAACCAGTTGTGCCAGCACCATTTGTTGAAAATGCTGTCTTTCTTCCACTGGATGGTTTTAGCTCCCTTGTCAAAGATCAAGTGACCATAGGTGTGTGGGTTCATTTCTGGGTCTTCAATTCTATTCCATTGGTCTACTTGTCTGTCACTATACCAGTACCATGCAGTTTTTATCACAATTGCTCTGTAGTAAAGCTTTAGGTCAGGCATGGTGATTCCACTAGAGGTTCTTTTATCCTTGAGAAGAGTTTTTGCTATCCTAGGTTTTTTGTTATTCCAGATGAAGTTACAGATTGCTTTTTCTAATTCGTTGAAGAACTGAGTTGGAATTTTGATGGGGATTGCATTGAATCTGTAGATTGCTTTTGGCAAGATAGCCATTTTTACAATGTTGATCCTGCCAATCCATGAGCATGGGAGATCTTTCCATCTTCTGAGATCTTCTTTAATTTCTTTCTTCAGAGACATGAAGTTCTTATCATACAGATCTTTCACTTCCTTAGTTAGAGTCACGCCAAGGTATTTTATATTATTTGTGACTATTGAGAAGGGTGTTGTTTCCCTAATTTCTTTCTCAGCCTGTTTATCCTTTGTGTAGAGAAAGGCCATTGACTTGTTTGAGTTAATTTTATATCCAGCTACTTCACCAAAGCTGTTTATCAGGCTTAGGAGTTCTCTGGTGGAATTTTTAGGGTCACTTATATATACTATCATATCATCTGCAAAAAGTGATATTTTGACTTCTTCCTTTCCAATTTGTATCCCCTTGATCTCCTTTTGTTGTCTAATTGCTCTGGCTAGGACTTCAAGTACAATGTTGAATAGGTATGGAGAGAGTGGACAGCCTTGTCTAGTCCCTGATTTTAGTGGGATTGCTTCAAGCTTCTCACCATTTACTTTGATGTTGGCTACTGGTTTGCTGTAGATTGCTTTTATCATGTTTAGGTATGGGCCTTGAATTCCTAACCTTTCCAAGACTTTTATCATGAAGGGGTGTTGGATCTTGTCGAATGCTTTTTCTGCATCTAACGAGATGATCATGTGTTTTTTGTCTTTGAGTTTGTTTATATACTGGATTACATTGATGGATTTCGTATATTAAACCATCCCTGCATCCCTGGAATAAAACCTACTTGGTCAGGATGGATGATTGCTTTAATGTGTTCTTGGATTCGGTTAGCGAGAATTTTATTGAGGATTTTGGCATCGATATTCATAAGGGAAATTGGTCTGAAGTTCTCTATCTTTGTTGGATCTTTCTGTGGTTTAGGTATCAGAGTAATTGTGGCTTCATAGAATGAGTTGGGTAGACTTTCTTCTACTTCTATTTTTGTTGTTAGAGTTGGCATTCTGTTCTTGTGGCAGTCTTTTAGGTTCGTTGAGGGATTACTTTCTTGCTTCTTCTAGGGTGTGATTTCTGTCCTTGTATTGTTTTTTTTTTTTTTTTTTTTTTTCTGTTATTATCCGTTGAAGGGCTGGATTCATGGAAAGATAATGTGTGAATTTGGTTTTATCGTGGAATACTTTGGTTTCTCCATCTATGGTAATTTAGAGTTTGGCCGGGTATAGTAACCTGGGCTGGCATTTGTGTTCTCTTAGTGTCTGTATAACATCTGTCCAGGCTCTTCTGGCTTTCATAGTCTCTGGGGAAAAGTCTGGTGTAATTCTGATAGGCCTGCCTTTATATGTTACTTGACCTTTCTCCCTTACTGCTTTTCATATTCTATCTTTATTTAGTGCATTTGTTGCTCTGATTATTATGTGTCGGGAGGAATTTCTTTTCTGGTCCAGTCTATTTGGAGTTCTGTAGGCTTCTTGTATGATCATGGGCATCTCTTTCTTTAGGATTGGGAAGTTTTCTTCTATTATTTTGTTGAAGATATTTGCTGGCCCTTTAAGTTGAAAATCTTCATTCTCATCAACTCCTATTATCCGTAGTTTTGGTCTTCTCATTGTGTCCTGTATTTCCTGGATGTTTTGAGTTAGGATCCTTTTGCATTTTGTATTTTCTTTGATTGTTGTGCCGATGTTCTCTATGGAATCTTCTGAACCTGAGATTCTCTCTTCCATCTCTTGTATTCTGTTGCTGATGCTTGCATCTATGGTTCCAGATTTCTTTCCTAGGGTTTCTATCTCCAGCATTGCCTCACTTTGGGTTTTCTTTATTGTGTCTACTTTCCTTTTTAGGTCTAGTATGGTTTTGTTCATTTCCATCACCTGTTTGGATGTGTTTTCCTGTTTTTCTTTAAGGATTTCTACCAGTTTGGTTGTGTTTTCCTGTTTTTCTTTAAGGACTTCTACCAGTTTGGTTGTGTTTTCCTGTTTTTCTTTAAGGACCTGTAACTCTTTAGCAGTGCTCTCCTGTATTTCTTTAAGTAAGTTATGCAAGTCCTTCTTGATGTCCTCTACCATTATCATGAGATATGCTTTTAAATCTGGGTCTAGATTGTCGTCTGTGTTGGGGTGCCCAGGACTAGGTGGGGTGGGAGTGCTGCATTCTGATGATGGTGAGTGGTCTTGATTTCTGTTAGTAGGATTCTTACGTTTGCCTTTAGCCATCTGGTAATCTCTGAAGCTAGCTGTTATAGTTGTCTCTGATTAGAGCTTGTTCCTCAGGAGACTCTATTAGCCTCTATCAGCAGACCTGGAAGGCTGTCTTTCTCTTTAGTTTCAGTGGTCAGAGTATTCTCTGCAGGCAAGCTCTATTCCTGCAGGGAAGGTGCCCAAATATCTGGTGTTCAAACCTGCCTCCTGGCAGAAGTTGTGTTCCAATCACCAGACGTCTTAGGATCCTGTGTGGAATCCTGTGTGGGTCCTTGAGGGTGTCCGGAGACTCCACTGGCAAGGCACCCTGGTGCTTGAGTGGACCAGAAGGGACTTGTGCCCCAGCAGAGGCCGGGTTGCCTGCTTCCCTAGTTAATGCAGTCTCAGGTTCCGCATGATTGGATTGGAGCAGAAGCTGTGTTCCACTCACCGGAGGTCTTAGGATCCCATGGGGATTCCTGTGCGGGTCCTTGCTGGTGTCCGGAGACTCCACTCTTTCTTTCTTTTTCATAAGAGATCTAGGCACTTGCTCCCAATGAATGTATCCTTCCATTCATCTAACCACATATTCATTCATGTGTATTCATTGTTTTGTCAAGTACATATAAAATTCTGTCCTGTGTCAGCACTGATTTAAACATTGGATAAAGCACAGTAACACTGAATTTGAGTTCAAAATGAAATGAGACAGTATATATAATCCATTGCTGTCCTTAATCGCTAATCAAACAGAAGAAAGAAAAGAAAATGTCTTCCCTGTTTTTAATTTCAAATTTTCCCTGTTAGTAACATTACATTGGTGAAAGGATTGCACCTAAAGTAGATCAAATTAATTCTGATTCCTATATACAGTTCATCTTTTTGGATATTATAAAATTGCTATAACATTTGACTTTCAGATTTTCATAGTTAGTGTCTGGAAAAATAAAAAAATATATATACTTAAACTAAAAAAGAGTAAAAGAATCTGGAATGAGATGTTAAATTTTTTTGCATACTATTCGGTGTTGAGTTGCAAGGATGAAGTGAGTACATGTGTGCTACAGCAGACCATTCAGCAAACCTAACAGTTACGCTAGGTCATAACACAGGAAATGAACTTCATATTAAAGGAAATGACAAATGTCTAAAAGAGCACAGAGTCAAAAGTTAGAATAGTTGAATTTGAATGGAGGCTTGTTTCTGTCTGAGTTATAAGGCTCTCTCCCCAGTTCACCAGTGTGTCATTAACCCAGTTGCATGCCCTTTTTGCTCTGCAAGTAATTAATCAGAGAAATAGGTTTTCCTCTCTGCTTATAGACTGGAAATGCCCAGTTCCATCTGTCCTCAACTATTTACCCTGTTATATTAGTTTCTCCCTGTTTTTTTTATTTTTTTAAATTGGGTCTTAAAATGCTACATATTTTGCAACTGAGAATGATGGCGCCACATATGGTTTCAATTGAATGATTCTAATATATCAGGATGAACAAAGAAGAAAAAATAAAAACTTAACTTCTTTACTTTTGTAAATGTTTTTTAATAAAAATCTAAAGCATGAAAGGTCTGGTATTAAATTAAGATAAATTCATATTTGCTTATTTTTACCTTCTCTGTTGATTATGTCTAAAAGTCAAAAGTAGTCAGAAATAGCTTTCATTCAGCTGCTTTTATGAGTTTTGAAGTTTGAGGCTCTGTTTACAGAACTCAGACTATAGCTCACCTTGTCTGTCTATGGCCTTCTGGTGGTTCAGGAGCTGCCAGCCTGGTTTAGTTTTTTATCCCAGAAAGACTGTAAGGATTTAACACACTACTACTTATTTTCACTGAAAGATTTTTTTGTTTTTTCTTTTTTTGGTTTTTTGAGATAGGGTTTCTCTGTGTAGCCCTGGCTGTCCTGGCACTCACTTTGTAGACCAGGCTGGCCTCGAACTCAGAAATCCGCCTGCCTCTGCCTCCCGAGTGCTGGGATTAAAGGCGTGCGCCACCACGCCCGGCTCACTGAAAGATTTTTATGTCTGTGAAATCTTGCCTATGAAATCCTTTTCTTGGGAGTGAAGGAATTTCAATTAGATTGTGGTTATCCTCGCACAAACCAGTTTGGTAAAACCTGGTGTGGTATGTCAGAAGCAATGACTGAGGTAGCCTATGGGAGAATTCTAACTCTTCAAGAATGTTTGGCTCAGAGTAGAGAAGCCACTGATATAACACTTGCTGTTAAATAAAGCAATCATAGTTCTTTTGTATATATTTATGATGTTCTTATAGTGGAGGTTTGAGTTATTCTTTCGACAGCATTTTAATATACAGGTGTGGAATTCTTATTTTAAGGAAGCTTTGGCTTACCTTAGCCCAGATAGTTAATGTAGACATAGACCACTCATACACATAACAGTGCCCTCATTTTGAGATTGACTTCTATGCGTCAATCTTTTTGTTTTCTTTAGTTGTCATTCTCAACACTATGTTTATAACCATTTTTTTCTCTTTTTGGCAAGGACTTAAAATATTGAGAAAATTACTATTAAGCAAGTGGGTTTTCTTTTGACCTATATGTTTGGTAGATTGTCTTATTCTCACATTCTTTAGTATTGTGCATGCTGAGTTCATTATGCCACATTTATCATGAATGATCTATCACTTCTATTCCAGTGAAGAGAAGCAATCTAAATTGTGAATTTTCTCACTTTCTTGTTTACAAGCTTGAAAACAAGATTGAAGTTCAAGATCATGAGCTGCAAGACGAAGAACCTGAAATATTGACGAACCACGGGAGGAAAGCGAGCAGGAAAAACCAGATCCTCTTGAGACAGAGCTGTAAATAGTATGCAAATTTGTCAGTGTCAAGACGTTGAGGTATCAAGGTTTATTGTTACTGTTTTATGGCTTATATTATCAAAAATTATTATTAGTGTAGACTAATGGCACATGATAAGCATCATTATGACATTTTTATATGTGTGAATATTATAGTTTGATCATTGGCAAACTTTTTGTTGTGAAGAGTCAAATAGTAATATTTTAGATTTTGAAAAGTCAGGAGATAATACTAATGATATTATAGGTGGTTATGACAACAGAGAAGATGCATGTTCCTAAATCATAGTGATTGAATTAAATATGTAGTAATAATATGCAATTATATAAAACTTATCAGTACAAAGAGTAATAATGTACCCTTTATAATATGTATCTACTAAAGAGAAAAATGAAATGGAGAAATAATAGTATTTAATTTTAACTTAAAAATAAGTGTTTGCAGTCAACAAAATCAGTTGCCAACTTTCTCCTGTCAGTGTTTGCCTGGTCCAATTTTGATGTTATGTATAAAAATATTTCATCATTTATAATGTCTTTTCATATGTATTTTTGTTGAATGCTGGTGTTAATCTAAGTTTACATGATTTTATGGGATATATCTACTGCTTAGAAGGATTTGTAGAATTTGATTAGATTTCTCTTCTCTCTCTCTCTCTCTCTCTCTGTAAACTTCTGCCAGAGGACAACCTAAAGGAGTTGGTTTCTTCTTTCTATTGTATTACTGTATTAGTACCATAATTTATTGTGTGTTGTCAGGCATGATGATAAGTGTCTTTACCCACTGAACCATCTGGTTAGCACTACCAGAATTACCACAAATTGCTGCTTTTTAATATACAAACTAAAGGGCCTAGAGGCAGTATCCAAATTAACAAAAATTACCAAAATTAAAAAATTAAACAAAATTAAAAAAATTAAAATCAGAAATGAAAAGGAAGACATAACAACAGAAACGAAGAGAATTAAAAAAATCATCAGATCTACTATAAAAGTCTATACTCAACAAAACTGGAAAATCTAGATGAAATAGATGGTTTTCTAGACAGATGCTGCATACCAAAGTTAAATCAAGAGCAGCTAAACTGAGGGCCAGCAGAAAGAATGGAAATAGGCAACCTCAGGAAATAGGAGGTTGGGAGGATCCTCCATAATGCAGCAGAGACCTAGGAGGTGAGAGACTCTCAGGAATCAAAGGGAGGGATTGGAGATGACATGCCCGACAGAAGGAAGAGGGAATTTATAGAGCCCACCTCCAGCAGAAAGACAGGATATCAAGTGAGGAATGGGGTTGCCACCCCATAGTCACATCTCTAACCCATAACTGTTCCTGTCTGAAAGAATTGCAGGGATGGAAATGTAGAGGAGCCGGAGGAAAAGAAGGTCCAGCAACAGGCTGAAACTGGGATCCAGCTTAAGGGGAGGTCCCAAGGCCTGACACTATTACTGAGGCTATGGAGTGCTCACAAAAAGGGACCTGTCATGACTGCCCTCCGAAAGACCCAGCAAGCTGCTGAAAGAGTCAGATGCAGGTATTTGCACCCAACCAATGGACAGAAGCAGCTGATCCCTGTTGTTGAATTAGGGAAGGCTGAAAGAAGCTGAGGAGAAGGACGATCCTATAGGAGGACGAGCAATCTCCATTAATCTGGACCCCCGAGATCTCTCAAACACTGGACCACTAAACAGACAGCATACACCAGCTGATATGAGGCCACCAACACACATACAGTAGAGGACTTCGAAGTCTATGTGCATTTAGAGATGATGCACCTAACCCTCAAGAGACTGGAGGCCCCAGGGAATTTAGAGGTCATGTGGGATTGGAAGTGGGAGCATCCACATGGAGTTGGGGGTATGGTCAGGAGGAGGTATGGGATGTGGAGCAGTTGGAGGGTGGATGGGGGGTAGGGAATAGAATATGGAGTGTAAAAATAAATTAATTTAATAAAAAAGGAGGCTCTATAAGGAAGATTTTGTGTCTCTCACCATAGATGGTGTCATCTATGATCACAAAGCAAACTTTAATACCTTACTCTTGAAATTCTCAGTTTCTAGTCCCAGGGCCTATTAAAAAAATGATTTTACATTGTTTATAAGCTACTTAGTTTATAACACTTAGCTATAGCATTCCCAAATGTCAAAATCCTAACATCCTAACATCTGAAAATTTTGAATTTTATAAATCAATATGATGAAATAGAAATTTTAGCTTCTGCTATTCCCACTTGTACTTTAACTTAAAAGGACTTTGATCTTGACTGAGGTCTAGAAAACTAAAAGAATAAAAGATCAGTACAATCAATACATTACTGTAGGTGGAGCAGACGCACTTTTTAAAATATAGCTGTGCCTTAAAAAACAACTCAGTATTAAATGAAGGAGAGGGAGAAAGGTGCAGACACTTTTTTCCTTGTAATTATTTATTGTTTTTGCTTTTGAATATCAGACTAAAATACAAATAGCAATGCAAGTTGTTTTCACAGATCTTCTTGTGCTCTATGACTGTAAAACCTGCTGAGTCCATTTAGTGCTGCTCTGCTGCACATGCGTTTAAGGTTGGTCACATGAGATTGAACAGCTTATTAAAAGGCTCATTTGTGGAAGTGACCAACTCTTCTGCCAATTAATTGCTTGTAGCTCTTCTTCTATGGATGGGCCTTGTGAGATTTCTCACATTGCATTTACAGGTCAACTAGCATTGTCATTATGAAGGTCTTGTTTAGGTGATGATTTTTTTTTGGGATCTCATGGATGCAGCTTCCCTCTTCTAATAAATGTTCTCATCCTCCGGCTCTTACAATCTTCCTGGTCTTTCTTCTAGAATGTTCACTGGTCCTTAGGTGCAGTGATTTTCTTGTAGATGCATCAACTGTGATTGTTGTTCTCTGTGCTTTGACTACCTGTTGATTGCTATAATTATCTCCATGTAATGCAGGAAAAACTTCTTTGATGACTTAGGTTAGGTTTGGGTTAGCATTAGGGAGGGATGAGAGTAGCATTTATCTGTGGGTATAAGCATATGGTTTTAGAATGGATTTAGATCTATACTAATTTAGGAAGGTGGTAGTAGTAGTTTCTCCTGTAGAGTCCTTGGTTACACCAGCCATGGATTGTTGGTTTGTAGTACCAGGCATGAATAACTTCCTAGTGAGTGGGTCTTAAGTCCAACAAGACAGCCGTTGACTACTCCTAAGGTAGAAATGTTTTTACTGCACCATTTACTGAGCTGATTATTGTTGTGATCCACTCTGAAGTGGAGTAGAGCTATTGATTACTTTTTATCTCTAAGCAGCTTACATAGCATCTTTGGATATTATAATGAAAGGATGTCATTCCAGCACAAATTTTCAAATTCAATTTTTGAAAGTGTGTGTTATCCTCAGGAATAGGGCCTTACATTCTAATTTTGAGAGAAAACAAAGGACAATGGTAGTGTCCTCAAATATTGTCTAGTTCCTATTTTTTTCCTCTGAATACACATAGACATTTGGGGCCTATATACATATAGCCATGCAAATAATGTTTTTAAATTTATGATTCTTGTGCATGACCCAAATATGTTTTAAATATGTTTTTATTATTTTTGGTCGCTGTGATAAAATACCCTGACAAAAAGAAATTCAGGAAGAACAGGTTTACTGTAGCTTATAGTTCTAGAGAAATACAGTTTGTAATGACAGGAGAAGACAGGGAAGTATAGAAGGCATGATATTAAGGTGAAGAGGCAGTATGATCATATTGCATCCACACCCAGGAGGTACAGAATGACAAATTCATGGTGCTGCCCAGCCCCTTTTCACCGATTATAGTTCAGGATCCCAGCTAGGGAATGGTGATGCCCAAAGTGGACAGGTCCCACCTCAATTATTGCAACACATCATGCCCAAAGGCTCACCTCTCAGGTAATTCTGGATTCTGTCAATTGCCTCTTAATACTAGCCTGCACAGCACATGTTTGGAAAAGCCCCATTTATCAAAAGAATGAGTTAAGGGGAATTGAAGACTCATTAAAAGCTGAATTCAAATTCATCTGGAACAACAAAAAACCTAGGATAGCAAAAGCTCTTCTCAAGGATAAAAGAACCTCTGGTGGAATCACCATGCCGGACCTAAAGCTGTACTACAGAGCAATTGTGATAAAAACTGCATGGTACTGGTATAACGACAGACAAGTAGACCAATGGAACAGAATCGAAGACCCTGAGATGAACCCACACACCTATGGTCACTTGATCTTTGACAAGGGAGCAAAAACCATCCAGTGGAAAAAAGACAGCATTTTCAACAAATGGTGCTGGCACAAGTGGTGGTTATCATGTAGAAGAATGCGAATTGATCCATTCCTATATCCTTGTACTAAGGTCAAACCTAAGTGGATTAAGGAACTCCACATAAAACCAGAGACACTGAAACTTATAGAGGAGAAAGTAGGGAAAAGCCTCGAAGATATGAGTACAGGGGAAAAATTCCTGAATAGAACAGCAAAGGCTTGTGCTGTAAGATCGAGAATCGATAAATGGGACCTCATAAAGTTGCAAAGCTTCTGCAAGGCAAAAGACACCATCAATAAGACAAAAAGACCACCAACAGATTGGGAAAGAATCTTTACCTATCCTAAATCAGATAGGGGACTAATATCTAATATATATAAAGAACTCAAGAAGGTGGACTCCAGAAAATCAAATAACCCCATTAAAAATGGGGCTCAGAACTGAACAAAGAATTCTCACCTGAGGAATACGGAATCGCAGAGAAGCACCTGAAAAAATGTTCAACATCCTTAATCATCAGGGAAGTGCAACTCAAAACAACCCTGAGATCCCACCTCACACCAGTCAGAATGGCTAAGATCAAAAATTCAGGTGACAGCAGATGCTGGTGAGGATGTGGAGAAAGGGGAACACTCCTTCATTGTTGGTGGGATTGCAAGCTTGTACAACCACTCTGAAAATCAGTTTGGCGGTTCCTCAGAAAATTGGACATAATACTACCAGAGGATCCAGCAATACCTCTCCTGGGCATATATCCAGAAGATGTTCTGGAGGAAGAAGGACACATGCTCCACTATGCTCATAGCAGCCTTATTTATAATAGCCAGAAGCTGGAAAGAACCCAGATGCCCCTCAACAGAGGAATGGATACAGAAAATGTGGTACATTTACACAATGGAGTACTACTCAGCTATTAAAAGGAATGAATTTATGAAATTCCTAGGCAAATGGATGGACCTGGAGGGCATCATCCTGAGTGAGGTAACACAATCACAAAGGAACTCACACAATATGTACTCACTGATAAGTGGATATTAGCCCAAAAACTTAGTTTACCCAAGATATAAGATACAACTTGTTAAACGCATGAAACTCAAGAAGAACGAAGACCAAAATGTGGACACTGTGCCCCTTCTTAGAATTGGGAACAAACACCCATGGAAAGAGTTACAGACATATAAAGTTTGGACCATCTAAAGACTTCCATATCCAGGGATCCATCCCATAATCAGCTTCCAAACGCTGACACCATTGCATACACTAGCAAGATTTTGCTGAAAGGACCCAGATATAGCTGTCTCTTGTGAGACAATGCCGGGGCCTAGGAGACACAGAAGTGGATGCTCACAGTCAGCTATTGGATGGATCACAGGGCCCCCAATGGAGGAGCTAGAGAAAGTACCCAAGGAGCTAAAGGGATCTGCAACCCTATAGGTGGAACAACATTATGAACTAACCAGTACCCAAGAGCTCTTGACTCTAGCTGCATATGTATCAAAAGATGGCCTAGTGGGCCATCACTGGAAAGAGAGGCCCATTGGACTTGCAAACTTTATATGCCCCCGTACAGGGGAATGCCAGGGCCAAAAAGTGGGAGTTGGTGGGTAGGGGAGTGGCCGGGGGAGTGTATTAGGGAGTTTTTGGATAGCATTGGAAATGTAAATGAGGAAAATACCTAATTAAAAAAAAAGCTGAGGACTGGTGAGATGGCTCAGTGGGTAAGAGCACCCGACTGCTCTTCCAAAGGTCCAGAGTTCAAATCCCAGCAACCACATGGTGGCTCACAACCATCCATAACGAGCTCTGGCGCCCTCTTCTGGAGTGTCTGAAGATAGCTACAGTGTACTTACATATAATAAATAAATAAATCTTTCAAAAAAAAAAAAAACAGGCTCTGTCTTCCCAACGGAGACAAATGGGGTTCTTAAAAAAAAAAAAAAAAGCTGAATTTAAACCCTATCCCCATCCCTTCAGTGCAAAGCTAATTTTAAATCTTGGGCCGATTGATGTAGCACTTTCCTGGCTTGAGCTCAGCTCTGGGATGACCTCCTTGATGTGTTTTCACTAGCCATTGAATCTTTCCCAGGGGGAGCAGGATGTCTGGCACTACTTTTGATGACACACAAAATGATGTGATGTCTGGTTTTCACTAAAAGTAAAAGAGCAAAGGATGTAATGCCAGAATAAAAATATAGACAATACTATATATAAACATCAAACCATTGCTAAGTATTTGAAGCAAGCATCCCTGCGGGCTGCAGTGGTCTGGTCCACAGCAGATAGTCTTATGATACTTAAAGAAGTGTAGTGTAGAAACTGGGGAATTTGTAGGCTTTTCTCATCATAGTTCTTTTGATTTTCTATTAAATGATCCCAGTTAATATAAATAGAAATGTAATGAATTACAAAGTATTTTATTATCAGGTATTGGGCATTTCTTAAGTTCAGAGTTTTGAAGTAAAGCCTATCCCACTTCTTAAATTATAGAAATGCTCCAAATTTGTCACACATTGGAATGTGGCTCATTCTCATACAATCTCAAGAGATCAGTGTCTTTGTCTTGTCTTTTGAATGAAGTGTCAAGGGGCTTCTTTATTTAAAAAGAATATTTAACTATTTATTCTATGTGTAGATAGTTAAGCACTCTGTGCTAGCTTTTATAAGACATTTTGGAGAACGAAAAAGTTCTGGTGTGTGTGTGTGTGTGTGTGTGCTCAGTGAGTATGCAGTGTAAATGAGGCTATAGGGTTTACAAAAGTGTCCGTTATGAAAAGCTATGGTAATAGACACACTGACTGGCACTGAGTTGCCTGCAGGCACATATGATGCTTGGTAGATTCCAATTACATTCTTTCTTTTGTGGCCCAGACACTGGCAATAGTTGAAATGATATATTCTATATGGGCAGGACACAGAGAATGAAGGAGCTTACCAGGACACACAGACTCATATTAATTTTTATGTCAAGAGGGAAAGAGTAATAATAATTTTTAAGCATTAATTCAGGACATACATCCATTCCACCAGCCAACTTCTATTCTAACAATTTTGCACGTATCATCTCATTTACTTTTCAGATAATTCTACCAGTTTGGTGTTACCCTGACAATGAGAACCTTCCGGAGAGACAGGAAAAGCCTTGTAGACTGAAGGAGAAGTATTCTTTTGTGGAAAGAAGAAGTAGTCAACGTTGAGTGGAAAGCATCTAGGGCATGCCTTAGTGAGGAGTTTGTTTCTAGAATCTGAGGCAGCATAGGAAAGTGAACATCTTAGAAGTAGCAGGAAGAGAGGATGGCATGTGGGTAGAAAAGCTAGACAAATTTTACTGAAGAAGACAAGCACAACTTTATTTTAAAATGTGGCCCTCAAAATTGTGATAAGTACCCTATTCACAGATTAGTTTTAATAAGAAAATGATTTCTTCTATAGGGAAAATAAAATGATAGAAAACATTAATTTAGAAAATTTCTAAATGCTGGAAGCTATTTCTTTTTTTTCAATTTTTTTTTATTAGATATTTTCTTTATTTACATTTCAAATGCTATCCCGAAAGTCCCCCATACCCTTCCCCCGCCCTGCTCCCCTACCCATCCACTTCCACTTCTTGGCCCTGGCATTGCCCTGTACTGGGGCATATAAAGTTTGCAAGACCAAGCTATTTCAAGTCCTTAGCATGCACCATTTTACTATACCTGTCCAAAGACTATAATGCTGTATAGATGCTATAATTTATAGACATTTTTTTTGCCCTTCCCATTTCTAAGGCAGTTGTCTGAACCAAAGATTTAAGAGATTTAAGAAAAAAACAAAACTACTCTGAGTTCTGAGCCTGCAACCCTAACCACATATTGAGGAAAGTGTTAGATTTTCAGTCAAAACAAATATTTCAGTTATAGAGAAAAAAACTCAGAGAAGAAAATTGTAGCAAGATGTGCCCTTTCAAAATTAAAATATGGCTTAAGTATTTAAAGATTTTTTTCTCCCTTTGCTGTAAGGCTTTACTGACCACTGATAAATGTGCGGTGTCTCAGACACAGATTGCAAGCAATGAGGTGGAAGCTTTGAGCTGTTGCTCTATGATTTTCTGCAGCTGTGGTTTTTCCATTGCTGGAGTTTGGGGCTATCTTGTCTTTTAGCTTTTTGGTGCCAGAGCCCATTGAATATTGAATTTGTGAGAATTTTTATTTCATGTGGACTTTACTATGCTTGAATCATCTAAAATCATTACCAGTTGTGAGCCTTTCCTGGCACTAACATCTTGCTCCTAAGATGTTTTCTGTTTTCTTATTCTGATTGCTTCATTCTCCAGGGTCATTTTTATATTAAGAAAGAAGTTACAACCTATCTTTTGATAATTTTGTTCATTGTTCATTGGAGGAAACTTTCAGGAATGTTATTCAAAACTTTTTAAATGGTATAAAAATGTTGCATATAAATGCAACAGACCAGTAAGCGATCTGTGAAGAAAGGATCTTCAGGAAACTTGGACAGGAAAGTTTTAAAGCCATTTAAAATGTATCTTTGACTGTTGAGTGGCCCTGTATCTGTCTTAATGTCTGATTCTGCTTCCTCACGAGCTTATGCTCCTGTTGTTTTGGCAATAGACAAATACAAAATAGTTGAGGTACAGAATAAGGCAGACAGGGCCATTGAACTTAGCAGCTAACCATCATGCCTTTGACACCCGCAGTCTTCCCTTCTGAGCATGGGGAATAGTAATCATCACCCATGGTGGTTGAGGGATAACATTTGAAATGTAAATAAATAAAATATTCGATAAAAAAGAAAGATGAAAGATTTCTATAAAACTATAAAGTAGCTGAAACATTTTACACATTAAACACTGGTGTATTATTCTATAAACATTTTTTGGGAGGGAGAGGGAGAGAGGGGAGGGAAGAAAATATGATTAAAATAGATTTTATGCATGTATGAAAATGTACTATTTAACTCATTATTTCTTTACAATTAAAATACAGCAGAAGATTAAAAAATAAAACCTCCAAGTTAAAAACATAAAGGAATCCTGGCAGATGTTAGCCTTCATTTACTGGAGTTTTCATCAGACCTAAGCACCCACCACCCTCTTTCTCTTAGAGAATATCATTGTCTGCTGTAAGAGAAACACACTAACTGCCTAGTACAGTCATTGGTGGACACTTCACTCTCTCTATGATAGTTCATAGCATCCTGGGGAAACTAACTGACTCATAGAAGGAAGTCCCTCTTCCAAATACTTATTTTTCTCCAGAAATTTCTACCTATTGGTCTCAGTTCAGTTCCTTTGGACCACCCAAGAGGACCCACTCTGTTTCCCATATGCACCAAATATGTGGAGATACTATGGACAAGTTACTTGACCACTCATTCTGGGTTGGTTCCGATCATATGCAGGCTGGGAATTAGTGGTCTGTCCTTATGGTGGTCTCCTCAGGATTAAAAACCAGCGGCATCTGACTGGAAAGAGTTACGGACAGGGCCTCACTGAGCCACAGTGTACCAGACCTGACATAAGTGCCTCTGCAGATTTTGTGATTTAGTGTCAACTGTTTTCCTGCATTCTACAAATGGGAAGCTTGATCGTTAATGTGCATGGCAGCCTTTTTGGAAGGGGCTTTCCTTTATGGTATTATCTTACTTTTTAACCAGGCCCATTTTCAGGGCTTCCCAGTTCATTGCCACAAGCATTTATCACTCAGCAGTGCCTTGCTTCACTTGTTTTGAAATCTCCTAGGGCTTCCATCTTGCTTCTGGACTCAGCAAGCACTGAGAGGTATCTGCATTTGTCCCTGGTTTGCCCATCCAGGCCAGTAGGGCACAGCAGACACAGATCACAGCCACAGCCCTGCCCTCCCCTTTGCCATGGCTTGTGACACAGATAATCCAACAGTGTGCACAGGTCAAGTCTTTCTCTGTTGGGACCACATCATTCTGAGCTGAGATGTAGTTAGTTTTGTGTTGATCACCGTGACTGACAAGATTAAGTTGTCCTTTTACTCTCTGATGGACAGTTTTTAAAGAGCACTAACTTCAGGAAGCTCTCTGAAGGTGGCTTATGAGTCTGGTTCCTTACGAGCATTTTTGATACATGGGCTCTATTTTTTTTTTTACCCCTCTCTTTTGGAACCATATCTGAATATTCTAGGGAGCTAGTTTGTATGGTTTTGTTTCAGACTTCACTAATATGCATGTTAGTGAGGCCTATAACAGTAGCAGTAGCATTAACCCCCTGGTGTGTAGCTAAGATCATTGACAGTCTTCTTTTCTTGCTCAGATTCTGCTTTTCCAGGCTTGCCAACATCATTTACATGGTTAAGTAGTTAGAACTTTTCCTGGATATGCCTAGGAAACTACCAAACTCTACAAGTATGGTATGAGAGAAGATATAAACATGTGTCAGGGACAGACTCAGTGTATTTTAATAAACTTCACAACGATAAGTATAAGGTCAGATTTTGGCTCGTGGGCTTTAGCTGGAGATACTCTAAAGTAATGGTGCCATCCACCAACTGGGGTCTGGCTCTTTGTTCTACTTGAACAGACATCACAAGTACGCAAAAAGGCTCTCCACAAAGGCAGCCTATTTGTCATGGGCAGACATAAAACAACAGCAACAAGTGATACTGTCCAGTGTTACAGTCCTTGTATATAGGCTTCATGTGCCAGGACTCAGCTTGGGCAGTGGCAAGTACCTGAAACTGGAGTCAGCCTTTATTGACAGCCTTAATCCTAGAGACTTGACAGCTCTCAGGGACTGGTCTCTGACAGTTTTCTGGCCATTACCCTTATTTAGCCAGTTCCCATCTCCCTTTCCTTTGTTCTTTTCTCCACTTCCAATCCCCTTCTGGCTCTGGCTGCTTTCTAACTGTTTAGCTACTTCTTCAGTTCTCCTGTTGATGCTTCATTCCACAACCCATTGTCATCTGCTGGCAAGACTTAGGTGCTTACTTCTTTCTGGACTGCATTCAGAAGCTAGGGTGCAAGGCATCCACTCTCACTAAAAGCCAATGCACCTGGTGGGCCACTGAGGAAATGTACACTAGCAAAGTTGGGATCACTTAGTAGTGATTATCCAGACATCTATGGCAGACATGATCCCTGGTTACTCTGCTTGGCACAACTACGTCACTGAGCCACAGCTCTCTCTGTCTTTGTTGCTTATCTCTTCATGTTAGTATCTCAGTCCAAATTACTAAAATTAGGGATGGAAATAGCACCAAAGAGAAGCCCTCATTGAATCACCACCAGAGGAGGCAATATAGGAGAGTGTCTAACAGTCAACTTGCTTGAAAATGTCTCAATGGCCTGTTTATACAGCTCTAGAATGTGTGTTTAGCTCAGCTATAGCTATTTGTTTAGACTAATCACAGCCTTGCCTCTTCGCCTCAGTCCCAGTAGTTCTCCTAGGAGAATTTCTCCCTACTGGTCAGGGTGGAAATGGTTGCAAGATCATCTAGAAATCACTGAAGCCTGTGATTGTGATATGCCTAATACAAACTGTTTCAAATTGTCCTGGCGAGGGTCACATCTTCAAGAGCCAGGGCAAGCAGCTGCAATCTTTTACATAGTTGTTTCAAGGGGCAGTAGAGTATTCAGTATAGCTGATGCTAGCGTTACAGTGATGCAGCTGGCTCTTAGGCTAATGGTCCTTTTACTCAAGACACTAAGAGTGTCCAGCAGCTGCTAATTAGGGAACCAGATTGCCCCATTTTAGTGTCTTTGCTTATTCACAGGAAACTGAACATGCTTGTAGTATGAACTCAGAGAAGAGGTTAGCATGAACACTGACAGTGATCTTTCAAATAGTTCTTACTGTTTACTGATGCTTAATACCTACCCAGGATTCCAAGATACAGTGAATACTCTTCAACTTTCTCATTGGGATTATAAGAAAATAATTAATGTAATTATTATATATTATATTTATATATACATAATTAATATAAATGTGGATTAATCAGTTTTTCAATCTCATTTTCTTTATTTTAAGTTTATCTTACCTTAATCAAAACATACAGATAAAAAGAAAGGGAGAATTTTCCTTTAAGAATTTAGTGAATTTTCCTGATGCGTCAGACTCTGGGCTAGATTTTATTGTTCTTAGTAATACTAAAAATAAAGATAATCAATCTTGGGTGAACTTTATTGATGCTATGCAAAAAAAAAGTAAAAAAAAAAAAAAGGATTGGCTAAGTCTATCTCATTCAAGGAAACTGCTGGGTTGCAGCAAGACCTCTCTTTATTGCCCGTTCTTGTGTTAATTGGTTCAAGGATCTTATAGTCCTTGTGAAGTATAAGCTCTTTCACCTTTTGATGTAGTCAAGGTTTTTTTTTTTTTCATACTTACAAATGAGCTTGATAACATGGCCAACAAAGGCAACGCCAACTCCAGAATCAAATGTGTAATGAAATATTTGGTCTTCAGTATAGCTCAAGATGCCCTTTAGGGCCTTCTCCAAAGCTTGCTTCACCACCTTCTCAATTCCATACTTGGCTGCTTTCTTTAGGTGACTGGTCATATCCATGGTAAACACATTGGGTGTAGAAACCCAGAAGACCACTCCAGTAAGCTAACCATTAAGTTCTGGATGACCTTTCTAACAACTTTGCCAATGTCAGTGGATACAGGTATGCTTGCTGTTCTGGGCAGCTCAGTGGTCATCATGCAGTTTCTCAGAGGTGTCTTCCATGATATTCTGGGTGGGAATGATGTCATGCTGTAACATATTTAGAATTTGAATAAATATTTCAGCAATTATTTTTAACATTTTAATCTTCCATGGATTATAAAGATAATAAGGATATATAAATTTGTATATCCTTTTCTTTGTATTTAGCACATGGTTTTTAATGTAGTATGTGCTCAATAAGTAGATATTGATTGATTTACTTGAATAAATGAATTAATTCATCCAGGTATGTTTTCCTGGTACATAGCCAGAGCTCAATTCTTGTAATAACTTTCCCAGATTTCCCCATGAAACAACCTCATCCAAGGATGAATTCCTGTAATCCACTTGTGTTTTCCTTATGCTCTTATGGTCTGTGGCCATTGCCAGGAAGATGTGCTCAAAACACCTAGTATGACTGATAATCTTGCATCATCCCCCAGAAGGAGAGTTTTCAAGCTGTGGAGAGAAGAGGTTCAAACTCCAAGAGGTCATCAGTGCTTTTACACTGCCCTTGTGTTGTTTTCATATAAATATTTTTACTGGAACAATTTTTGGCAGATGAAGCCCACTCCCAGGACTGTGGAAAGAGGAGAATTTTGTTCACCACATGCCAATGGTATGCACTTGAGTCAACTTAGGGCCAATGTGATTTCAATTCATGTCCTTTTCACTTCTGTCTTGATGCTTTCCCACTGACTCAGTGTCTATTCTTTATCCTTTTTTCAAATGGAAAACAGCTGGGCTAAAATGAAGTTCATGCCCAAATCCCCTACTTTTCTCTCTTATCAAGGAAGCAGCTGCTTTTTCTGACACATTGATCCCACTACAGATGTTTTGCTAATTACCAAAATGTGAAATTGGGCAGCTTATTAGTAGAGAAGCCCAAATAGATTCACACATGTAAGCACCTTCTGCCACTCAGTTATGGTGGCTTCCTTTAAGGGCTCTCATGTTCTTTACTACTAGAAAGTGCAAGAAGATGCCTTTGCCATGAAGTAAGAAAGTTTCTTTAAGAAATCACAAGAAGTGACTGGTCAGGGATGAGATGGGAATGAGAATGGAGCTATGTGGTTTTCCCAGACCCCTTATTGAGGGGAATGGAATGCTCTAGCTTGTCCCAACTACTGAGAGTCGGGAGATGCAGAGAAAGAGAGAGCAGAATGACTTCAGGGGTGAGGCAGTTGGGTCACTCAAGCCCAGGAGAGATGGAGTATGACATGTGGCAGTGAAGACCCAAGTGGAAAACTGACGGTCTGAGGACAGGCAATTAGAGGGAAGTCTCCAAGGGTAGCCACAGATTTGATAGAAGTTTGATACCTTTTCAAAAGGATTCCTGGTACATTAGAATCTCTGTGAACTGCATACTCAGAAACTTCAGAACAAGTGAGATTGGGTAGCACATGGAAAGATAGTACTCCAGTCTTCCTGTTTTTATATCTCATAGCTGATACAAGCCAAAAGCATAGTATCATCTTCTGCAGGAATCATCATTTTTTCTTTGAGGCCATCATGATTATTGTGGAAGTTAAATTTTCCCAAATCATAAATCCAAGTGAAGACAACCTAGAGTAGAAGAACTCACATAAAACAAAATCATGTGTTAAAGGGAGAAAAACTCAGAAGATAGCTACTCGTTTGCAGATGTATAAAACACAACAAAGAACAACAACAACAAGGAGCTAGCGTTCCACCATGACAACTCCATAAAGAGTAAACAGAAAATAAAGATGATCAGTTAGCAGACATAGCAGGAAGCATGGCAGCATACAGGTAGACATGGTGTTGGAGAAGCTGAGAGACCTATATCTTGATCCATAGAAAACAAGCTTACCTATGTAGCTAGGATGAGGGTCTCTTCCCCAGGCAGCCTGTAGGGGAGGAAGCTCTTTCCTCACTGGGTGGAGTTTGAGCATAGAAACCTGAAAGCTCACTCCACAGTGGGCTTCCTCTAAAAAGGCCACATCTCTTCCTAATAATGTCAAATCTCCTAATAATGCCACATCTCATGGTCCCATGGACCAAGTATATTTACACAAGACCAAGGAGAAAATTGAATGTCATGGATAGTGGACAAAGTTGAATCAATAACACACACACACACACACACACACACACACCAATGAAAGTGACAAGTACCTCCAAGAAATATGGGTTATATTCAAGAAACCAAACCTAAGAATTCATTGTATGAGAAGCTGAGATAAAAACTATTAGCCTAGACATATTATCACTGAAAATATAGTTGAGAAATTTGGAAACCTGTAGAAAAACAAATAGACACCTAAATACAAGAAGCTTTTAGAACTCCAACTAGACAACAGGAGAAATTTATTCATGACATGGTATAGTCAAGATGTTAAAATTACAAAGCATTGAAACAGTATTAAAAAGTAGAACCTAGGAAAGAATGGAATAATATAGATCCCAAGAGTTTAAGTTAAATAGTTGTCAACCAAGAATTCTGTTTTTGTTTTTGTTTTTTGTTTTTTGTTTTTTGTTTTTTTGAGACAGGATTTTGAAGTGGAAACTTAAGGTTCTTTGGAAAGTCAGTTGTGTTGGATGGTGTTTTGCTGGGCAAACACATGAAGGAATATTTCACTGAAGCAGACACAGTGAAAGGATGTTCTGCTAAAGCAAGCACATGAAAGGACACATGCTGAAGAATTCTTCACTAATGATACACATATATTGGTCCACCATGGATCCATGGAGGACACATGATGTTTAGAAGGAGTATAAATAGGACTCCATGGACTGGGAGAAAATTGGACTTAGCTTTCTGTTAGAGATAGCCTTGCAATGCTTGTTGGTCTCACATCTTTGCTGATCTTCGAATTGCTAAGAGAGGCACAGTGGGGACTTTTGCTGACATTTCTGTTGACCCTGGTTTCTCCTGCTTATTCATGCAGATTCTGCTGATGCTTGATAGTTCCTGCTAGGTTGTGCCACTGCTGCTGTTATCCTGATACTACCAAACTGGACTGCTGGAATATACATGAAGTGTTTGTGAGTTGATTGAGCTACCGCTGCTGACCTGTGTACTGAACTGCTGCTTTCCTGACAACACTGATGGGAGCTGCTCCAGAGAACCATTTCTAAACACATCCACTTCCCCTGTATCCTTGCTTTTCCACTACCTCTGGTGAGTGGTGGGCTAGAAGGGAAGTTAAAGCATATAAGAACTATCATTAAAAGTTACAGGGTTTCTCTCTGTAACAAGCCCTGATTGTCCTGGACTCTGTAGATTAGGCTGGCCTCAATTTCTACACCCAGCAAAATTTTGCAGTTAAAAATAAAATGAGAAATAAGACTATATAAAGATAAATTCAAGTTAAGACAATTCACAACTTAGCCAACAATATACAGAATTCTTAAAGCAATAATGTGTGTAGAGGAAGAAGTATGTTTACACAAGGACACAGGGCAGAATACAGTCCATGAAAGCAACAGAAGAACATAATGGAACAGGAAAGATATCAGTCATCTTCAACATAAACCTGCAGCATCCAAGAATACGAGGAAAAGGAGACAATAACTAAATTACCAACTAACAAGGACAATAAATAATGAAACTACAAACAATTTACGCAAACACTTCTCAATTATAACCTTAAATGCAAATTACCTTAACTCATCAATTAAAAGAAACAGACCAATCGACTGCTTTAAGAAACACAACTCGCCAGGCAGTGGTGGCACACGCCTTTAATCCCAGCACTCAGGAGGCAGAGGCAGGTGGATTTCTGCGTTCGAGGCCAGCCTGGTCTACAAAGTGAGTTCCAGGACAGCCAGGGCTATACAGAGAAAACCTGTCTCAAAAAACCAAAAAAAAAAAAAAAAAAAAGAAACACAACTCAACTATCTTTCATCTCCACAAAAGACTCATAGGTAGGAAAGGTATCTATAACCTGAGAGTCAAAGGTTGGACTTCAAACCGAAACTAATCAGAAAAAACATAAAGGGTCACTACATTTTGGTAAAAGAAATTCATGAAGATTATATAGTAACTATAGTAGGTATTTACACATCAAATCTTGGCAGTTCAAGTCCATAAAATAAATGTCAAGTAACATAATGATACTTCGATAACCAACTCTCACACCTAGATAGGTCTGCCAAATAAAAACTCTAAATCTATAAATTATAAATAAAATATACCACAGATCTATTGGACCTAACACATATATAGAACACTTCTACTAATAGATAAAAAAAATATACATTCTTCTCAGTATGGAAAGGACTGTCTCTAAAATTAATCACATTTTAAGTCACAAAGGAAGCCATAATAAATAAATTTTAAAAAAGCAGTAATTCCTTGTATCATACCATAGTGCAATTTAACTAGGAAGCAATAATAGCATCTAATGACACAGTGAATCTACTCAGTGTAATTACAGCAGGAATTTCCCCAAATTTATAGAGCAAATAGAGATCCAAATCCATTTCAAATTTATTTAGAACTACAGATAGGCATGACAGAGAAGAGTAACTGCATGATATAGAGTCAAAATACCAGATATACAAAGCAAAAAGCAGAAATTGTAGCAGAAAAATAAACATCTTCAAAGTCAAAACACACCAAAATAATGAGATTGGTCATTACCAAGTCTTTTTTTTTTAATTTAATATTTCTTTTCATTGGGAGCTTTGAACTCCCATTTTTTAAATTAGGTTTTTATTTCATTTACATTTCCAATGCTATCCCAAAAGTCCCCCACCTGCTCCCCCCCACTCCCCCCCCACTCCCACTTCTTGGCCCTTGCGTTCCCCTGTACTGAGGCATATAAAGTTTGCACGACCAATGGGCCTCTCTTTCCACTGATGGCCGACTAGGCCATCTTCTGATACATATGCAGCTAGAGACACGAGCTCTGGGGGGTACTGGGTAGTTCATATTGTTGTTCCACCTATAGGGCTGCAGATCCCTTTAGCTCCTTGGTAACTTTCTCTAGCTCCTCCATTAGGGGCCCTGTGATCCATCCAATAGCTGACTGTGAGCATCCACTTCTGTGTTTGCTAGGCCCCAGCATAGTCTCACAAGAGACAGCTATATCTGGGTCCTTTCAGCAATTTCTTGCTAGTGTATGCAATGGTGTCAGCATTTGGAGGCTGATTATGGGATGGATCCCTGGATAAGGCCACCAACAGATTGGGAAAGGATCTTTACCTATCCTAAATCAGATAGGGGACTAATATCCAATATATATAAAGAACTCAAGAAGGTGGACTCCAGAAAATCAAATAACCCCATTAAAAATGGGGCTCAGAGCTAAACAAAGAATTCTCACCTGAGGAATACCGAATGGCTGAGAAACACCTGAAAAAATGTTCAACATTTTTTCATATCCTTAATCATCAGGGAAATGCAAATCAAAACAACCCTGAGATTCTACCTCACACCAGTCAGAATGGCTAAGACCAAAAACACAGGTGACAGCAGATGCTGGCGAGGATGTGGAGAACGAGGAACACTCCTCCATTGTTGGTGGGATTGCAAGCTTGTACAACCATTACCAAGTCTTAAAGACAGAACAGCATGGAAAGACATATTTCGTTTTTTTTTAAATTGGATATTTTATTTATGTATGTTTCAAATGTTTTCCCCTTTCCCATTTTCCCCTCCACGAGCCCCCATTAGCATTCTCTCTTCCCCTGTTTCTATGAGGGTGCTTCCTCACCCACCCACCCACCCCCACCTTACCACCCTGGCATTCCCCTACACTGGGACATCGAGTTTCAACTTGAAATTAAATGACTACCAGTAAAGATGGCTAAGTTCAACAATGCCATCTTTAAAATTGACTGAGGAATAAAGAATAAGGAAGGAACTTTTAAGACAAATAAATGATTTTATAAATGAGGAATGTCACTGTGGGGTATACCAGGAAACAGCATAAATACAGGAGATATGACTCAATTCCAGCCCCTGTATTTATTCATTGAAAGCTCTCCCTAGACCTGTTTGCTCACTTATGGGATGAATGTATTTGATGGAGGTGGTTGTATGTTAGTTCATATTTTCTAGTTAAGAAAGCCAGACTCAGTTTCTCTCTTGGAGCCTAGGTATACTTAAGATGCTTAAATTTCTCAAACCAATGGTTGCCATTAAATAAAAAGAGAAACAGCAATCAAAAAGACACCATGTATTATAAAATCAGTTCATGTTAAACCAGGTGTATGACCTTTAGTGTGGTCTAGAATCTCTGGCTCCAGTATTTCCATTTGTACATGGAGAATTTAACATTGTAAACACACAACACTCCTCTAACTACTACTTGCTGCTTCTGTGCAGAAAGTAGGCATTGGCAATTAGTTGCTGAACATTTCCTCTTAATAAATCCATCAATAAGATTAAAGGTGTCTTGACATTGTCCTACAACAAGCTACTCCTAGTCTATTGGATCTTTTAAATGCCAAGAATATACATGGGATTTTAAAGTAAATGTAACTTTTGTCCTTCTGTGCATTAGATATTTTTCCGGGATCTAAGTTTTGTTATTCTTTAACAGAGTCATAGTGGACTTCAGATTATTGGGATTTATGCTTTCAGTCTCTGAGGATAGTGATAAGGCAAGGCTACGAATGGATCCTTCATCATGAGCCAATGCATAATCACCATCCTGTAAGCAGCCTGTAGTCTTTTTGTTCCAGCCTAATGCCAATGACTCAGTTGTATAAGCCAACAAGGGTATCTATGTTAAATGCATCCTAGCAGAGTGAAAATCAATGATAATTGGCAACAGATGTGGACACATGGCTCTTGTGTGTCCTTTCTCTTCCCAGTGGACTTTTGCAAAGGAAGTGTTAACTGACTTTGGCATCTTCTCTACTTTCTGAAGGTCTGTCTAGCAAAGCATTTGAGCAGTTGGGAAATCCCTGATGCTTTTGGAGGCTAGGTTACATCAGAGAAGTCTCCTAATTAAATTCATGTTATTCCATTTGATTCTGGCATGCTATAAGTGTAAAAATAAATATTTGCAGGGCAAATGAGTTTTTCTTAGAAGACAATTAAAGTCAAAGTGCCATGATCCTTGATCATCTTAGCACATATAGAACCTCCCTGTTGGTTGCCCTAGTACCTTTGAGTTTGGAAACAGCTGATGTGGTATAATTATATGTTTTTTTGATGCTGAAGACTAACTTTCAAATCTCTCAGGGGAGAGAGCACCAAGCATTCTATATACTTAGTCTTCAATAACTACTTAACAATGGATTGTTAGTTGCAGTGCTGGAAAGATAGCTTTCATGATACATATGAAGGCAACAAAGGGTGTTTTTTAATATTATATAAAAAAGGATAGGCTTAGGCTATGTAATTAGAATTATAGTATTAAGCCCTTAATATGGGCTGGTCCCATGGTTGTTGAAGACAGTCTTTGTACTCTTTCTCTGCAGCTTATTTGAGGCAAATTGGCACAGCTCAAAGACATTAAAGGGGAAAATGGCTGGCAACAGTGGTGGTCAGTTTGAGGACACTACAAAGCAAATTTTATTAAATTGGTGACTTAAATCCCAAAGTTAATTTCTCATAGGCACAGAAACAAGAAGTACAAAATCAGGGTTCCAATGTAACAGGGTTTTGGACTGGGTTTTCTGACTAAGTCCTCATTCAGGCTTTCCTAAGTGTAAGTACACAGAGAGCAAGGTCTGGTTTCTTTATTATGAAGTGCAATAATCTCATAAAAGATGCTGTACCCTCATGACTGAATCTGAACTTGAATACCAACTAAATTGCTCATCTCATAATAGCAATTTAAGGGGACTTGGGATCCATCATATGGATTCTGGAAAAACAAAAACTAAATTCATAGCAATGAATGATATGGAAAGCCTGTTGTGTAAATCTGTTATTAGAGCCCTAAATATATTTATTCACAGATAGGAAGGCTTTAGCAGAGACATAAGAGCTGTCTCTATCATCTGAAGGCCTATTATGGCAGTGGGATACTCATGTATGTCTTCTTAGGGCAGAATGGATGTCAGCAAGTAGGAAATATTGGAGAGAGGTAATGGAAACTCATAAATGCACTCTGCAGCACAACTCACAGTCACCTTCTGTATTTCTGAAACCATAAATCCCCAAACTATAATATGGTGATCAGGTTTAGAGTTTTATATTTAATCACATAAAACTTTTTTTTTTCTTCTTGGATGATATATATGGGAATAAGTATTTGGCACCTATCTCCTACTTGGAAATATTCAGGCATAAAAACCTCACACCTACAAAACAAGCTTGTCATATGGCAAACAAACCTAAACAGCTATTTAAATCAATTTAGTACTTAAAATGTAAACCTAGGCCATGATGTAAATTGTAAACTTTGAGATCCTGGCTCTAAAACCCAGCAGAACCTTGGCACGCTATGATAAATCCTTGAAATATTTTAATAATTAGAGCTTCAAAAATATGTCAGGTTTGATGGCAACTTTAGAGATTTTGACTCTCACTCATTTCTATAGAGGCTGAAGGTTCTTGAAGTCACAGGAAAGAGTTTCTCTAATTGCTAGTAGACACAAGGTTAATGATATTGTAGTCTTCTCCCAGGAGGCAGATTTCAGCTTAGCAAAGGGGATGAGTTTTTATGAGCTGGAATTGTCCAAAGATAAATATACTACTTTGGCAGATGATAAACCCTCCAGAGCAGTTCAAGCATGAAATATAGGAATAGTCTTCTGGCATGCTCTAGACTAGGATAGCAAAGCTGACAGACTTTCCTTTAGAGATGGTCCCCACACAATCCTCATCAGACACGCCATGGTTTACTGTGTTGGTGAGCCATGTCATTTGGTAAATTAGATATTTAAAATGCATTTGAGAATTAAAATATTTAACTTTAAATGGGTTTATTGGCATGTATCCTTGCCATAAGCTCAAGAGTATCTGTATTTCAATTTTGCCAGTGTAACTCAACCACTTCTAAGTCTTAAACACAGTCCCAAGGGAAGCCACAACACACAGTTTTGCCATTTTCTATATTTGGTTTGAATGAATGTTCTTTCTGTGTCATATTATTCATCGGGCTTTTCTACCCTCCACATCAAATTTTATGGTTAATCTGCCTAAAAATATTTTCCCCCCAAGCCCCCATATCTTGATCCTTGGTCCTATGGCTGTCACTCATTGCTGCGCTGTTTTTAAGTACCACACAAAAGCACAGTTATGTGTTCTCAGAGCCTGTGTGGTACTTTGATTGAGAGTAGCCTGCATAGGTTGATGTATTTGAATACTTAGTTCCCAGTTGGTGAAACTGTTTGGGAAGGATTAGAAGGTGTGACCTTGGTGGAAGAGGTGTGTCACTGAAGGTAGGCTTTGAGCTTTCAAAAGCTCATGCTATTTCCAGTTAGTTTTCTCTGCCTCAGGGTTGTGTATTAAGATGTGATCTCTCTCCTACTGCCCCAGAACCATGCATGCCTGCTGCAGTGTTCCATTCCATAAGGTTCATAGACCCCTAACATTCAGAAACTATAATCCACAAATAAATGCTTTCTGTTGCATGCTGCCTTAACCACGGCATCTTATTATAGCAATAGAAATACAACTAAGACAGCCTGGGATGCTTCTTTCCTGATATCATCCACTTCTTCCAACTCTCACAAACAGGATATCAGGGACCTAAAATTCCTTAGTTTGACCCTCTATTTTGCAAAGTTCCTTGGTTCTCCAGATGTAGGCATTCAAACACCCAAGAAGGAGACATACTCTCCTCTTGCCCAACAACTTGAGATGCTGAGTTCTTCCAGCTGTATAGAGAGCAACTGTTAAAAATGAAATAGAACCATGTGCTCTGTTCTACCTCAACAGCTATTTCTCTAACAAAATCATACTTTGCACAATACAGCCTAACTAACTGATACTTAACATGGTTCTTATTTTGGTTTTACATCTTAATAAGCACAAAATAAATTGAACTAAAGAGAAAATGAACCATGTCTAGTTATTTAGCAACTATTCCATTTAGGTTTCTTTCTTGGTAAAACAGTATATTCTTAAATTTTCTGCACTAATTTGCCTTTTGAGCCTATGTTAATGGCATGAGTAGCCACATTTTTTTTAAATTTCCACCTCTCTATATAACATAAAGTGATTTCATTTTCATCTTCTGAAGTTTTTTTTTTAACTTTTTATTGATTCATTGTGAATTTCACATCATGCAACCCAGTCCCACTCATCTTTCCATCCTATGTTTCAGTCCTCCACCCTTGCAACCTCCCCTCTGAAGTAGAAAGAACACAAACAAACAAACAAAAAACCCAAAGCATAGAAAAATTCTCATTGTGGAAGCTGTAATGTGTCACAGTGTGTCCAACAATGTACTCCTCTGTCCATATACCTTTACTTGCTAATGTTCATTGTAATGAGTCATGGGACTGGTTCAGTGTTTCTGTGACACCATCGATACTGGATCTTCAGTGGAACTCCTCCTAGTTATCCTGTTGTTGCTCTGTGTGAGGGAGATCTTGCAGTTTTGGATCTGCACGAGTAGCCCTTTCATGCACCCCAACAGTTCACAGATGATGTAGGTTTGGGGGTGGGCCAACCCAGAGCCCTAAATCTGGGTGGCAATGAGCTGGTCAGCTTGGTGGCTCTCCTTTATCCTCACAACCAGAGAACGTTCTTTAACTCTGCTCTGGCTAGGCCACCTAATGGTGTCATTGGTGAGACACAGGGTGGACTCTCCTGTTTTCACACCTTCAGGGCTGGCTCACTTGCAAGCCTTCACCATCAGGGCCAACTCAACTGTGAGCTGTAACAGGCAAGTTACAGGGCCTGTTCTCCTGTGTGCTGTAGCCAGGGAGAGGAATGGTCAGCTTCTCTGCTTTCATGATACTGGGGTCAGCTCTTCTGACTGCCTCATTTGGTGAGGAGCAAGGGAGCGTAGTTTTTATTTTTATTGTTAAATTTATTATTATTATTATTATTATTATTATTATTATTATTATTATTACTCTGTGTGTGTGTACATTCATGTACATGTCTGACATAGCATACAAGAAGAGGTCAAAAGACAACTGTCTGGATCAGAATTTTCTTTTACTATAGACTCCTGGGATCTAGAGATTGAACTGATGTCATAAGGCTTTGAACCATCTCACCAGCAAGACACACTAAACTTTTCATACATATTTATTCCACCAGAAAACCTAGACTTAGTTATGTTTATGCAATTAACAGACATGTCTCACTGAAATGCTTTGGAGGATAAATTTTTGTAATTGAATATGAACTAGAAGAACATTTTAAAACTGTGTTTTACTTTGGATAGGAACCATAACAACCACGGCCAAGTGTTCTGGAACCTGGATCAGGACACTGACTCTGAAATGGAAAGATGGAACTGGAAAATGATTCAGGCATCAAGAATGGGATCGAACCTGTCTCTGAATTCATCTGAGCTGTTCTTGGATAGAAGGATGATGAGATGTTAAAAAGAAACCCCTGGTTCCTTTCATTCAACTGACACTGCTCAGAGCAGTGGTTCTTAACCCATTTTGAGGTCAAAGACTTTTTGAGAATTTGATGGAAGTTTTAGATAGTTGCCCAGAAAAAGAGTCTTTCTTACATGAGCAATTATAGCATTATACAGATCAAATAAAAACTTCAGGTGAGGACGTTATAAGGGGTTAGGTACAAAATGTAGCCTAAAGATCTTATTCACTAGCTCAGTATTAAGCTAGTACTATTTTGTATATAAATGGCACGAAAATTTCAGTGTCATATTTAATAACTTGCTAAATGTCCCTAGAGAATAGCTATTTGTGCTTACTATCAATAATACGAATTTATTTTACTCGATGCCTCAAGCTGCAAATTGGAGTCACTTTGACAGTTTCTGCAGCACCCCAGGAGTTAGTAAAACTATTTCAATTATGGAGGCCCCTTCTCCAGCTTTTACTGGTTCAGTTTTGATTCTTCCTTGTGGATCCTTGCACTGTCCAGTCCCTCACTGCTTCCAATGTGATGTGCCTGCAGTTTTCTAAATGGTTTTCTCATTTTCACCAATATAACACAACTTCAGCACTTTATCATTGGCTCAGTGGCTCTTAAATTTCTCCACTAGTCTCAGAGGTCATATTTAAAACTTTTAACACAGTAATCAAGGTATGCCACCCAAAACTTGGGTTCCTGTGGGAAAAAACTGCTTCCTTTTACCTGGTGACTTCATGTTTACTTCCAGGAATCAAACTTTGTTTAGAATCTCTTGACCCCTTCCTTACCTGCCTTTGTCTTGTCCTTTTCCTTTTGTAAAAACCATTTTTTTTTCTTTCAAAACTTCTAGAACGTTGTAATTTGAAATGCCAGCACATACAAAAAGGTCAGTTTAGTGATTTCATGAGTGCGTATCCCTGTTTCACAACTGGTTTATTTTAGAACTACTCCATTATTGTTAATTTCCTCCAAATGAACCACAATAGTTGTCTTAGCGATGGCATAATTTATGCAATCATCTTAGAGTGGGGTAGAGATGAAAACGTTTTTAATCCCATTACCACAGAAAGAAAATGAGTAAAGCCACTAATTTATACCACCCTTGAGTAATCAATTCTCTCTCCATTACATTTCTGAATTTGTTACATAAGGGAGTGTTCTGTGTATACTGTTAAAGACTGATTGATTAAAGTTGAAATGAGAATAAGAGGAGAAAATAAAGGAAACTGGAAAGAAGAAAGTGAGGAAGGACAAAAGACAGGAAAAATTAAGAAGACATGGAAAGAGAAAGAGGTGCCAATTTTAAAGCCTGGATAAATCCTCTCTCCAGATGAATGGGAAGAACCCCAACAGTTTAAATAAATTCTGTAAAGATTGCCTATATTGTGATATACCTTATGTAGAGATCTTTGTAATAAAACTGAACACTTAATTGCATATGACCTTTTAAAATGGCAGTTTTCTTTTCCCATTTATAAACCTGGGATTTTCTGGATATCTCTCCCAAACTCCATTTATATCAAAACATGTATTTTTCACCCCTGTGAAAGTTATTCTTAGTTGTCACCTTGTTTACACGCAGAATTAACTAGAAGCCAAGAGGCTAGGAACACCTGTGAGGGATTTTTTTTCTTAAATCATTTGAAGTGGGAAGATGACCCACTTTTAATCTGGGTCTTTTGAGTTGGGAAGATCTACCTTTAATCTAGCTCTTTTGATGTAGGTCTATCCTCCTTTCATTTGGGCCATATCTGCTGTCAGCCTATATAAAGGACATTGAAGAAGGGAGGTCTCTCTCTTTGTCTGATTGCTCTCATTCTGCTGGCAAGTCCATTTCATCATTAGAATTACTGTCTTTTCCTTTGGTGCTATATGATTCCATGATCCCAGCGTATACTAAAAACCAGCGGAGACGTCCAGCTTCATGGACTGAACAACTGTGGCATTCTTGGACTTTCCATTGGTTGACAGCCATTGGTAGACTGCCTAGAGTACACCCTGTAAACCACCATAATAAATCCATTTTAGATATCAACTCAGTCTATTAGTTCTGTTCCTCTCGAGAACCCTGACTAACACAACCTAATTGTGTGACCTTCGGGACCTATGGTTTTCTTTTATCAGTAATCCTGCCAAACAGACCAGAAAAAAAACAAGCTATGATTTCGTTTATTGTTAATCTCCCAGATTTGAGAAGAAAGATCACTGGTCCACATTATCGTAGACATGTAGCAGAATTTCCTCCTAATTGATTAAACAATAAAGAAGAGGGAAGTCAAGAGGAGGGTACTTTTTTTTGGTTGGTGGGAGGTAGTCAACCACAATGTAGGCCAGGGGCTTTTAATTCGGGCGGCAGAATCCACCAGGATCTGCCACCAGAAGATTACTAACATAGAACAGTTGGTGAATTAAGGATGCTAGATTCTGTGCCCAGAGATTGTGTTATCTGCTGATTCTAAACTAAGATTGTCTGGTGTTTTCCAGTTCGCTGTGATTCAACTGAGCTCCAGGGAAAGGTAACTGGGGAAGAGAGTGGATTTGCAAGAGTGTGTCCTGGAAATTTAGAAGTGCTGAATGGGTTTGGCAGCAACCAGCCACAGGGAGAAGAGGGGAGACCTGAAGAGACCTTGGCAAGGGAAAACATGAAGTCTTGGACTTGGTACTGGGCTGGGAACAGACTGAGACCGCCGGTCATTGCCTAGCCAGAGGTAGTGTGGATTGGTTTTAATAATACACATTACATAGACAAATGAATTAATGAAAGCAATTAATTAAACAAAGTTTTTAAAAAATTCATGTACACAGGCTACT
Organism: Mus caroli; assembly: GCF_978045245.1. NCBI lineage: Eukaryota > Metazoa > Chordata > Mammalia > Rodentia > Muridae > Mus > Mus caroli. The sequence continues at coordinate 70,184,255 of NW_028227257.1, read as the reverse complement.
TCCCCTAAGGTGGGGTTCAAGAGGTCAGATTGGACCAAGTATTGGTCAAGTAGTAGTCCAAGAGTAGGTAGTTTCCAAATGGGATATTTTGCAGGCAAATAGACAAGGTTACCGAAGTGGAACACAAGCATAACAAGTTGGTCATAACAATCTGAAGTATGTTTGCAAGGTACTTATAACAAGGTGGTCATAACAACAAATGAATTAGAAGTCACTAAACTGGACTGCTGATGAGACTGCTGAACCACCCATACCCATGCTTGTGTATGAACTACCTACCCTCCCATAGAGCGTCTCTCTTTTCATAGCCCCATATTCATATTTTCTTAGTAAAACTCTGCTTTATGCCAGTCCATCCTGAGGTTGGTTTTTGTGGCATGGTCTTTATCAGAGTGAGAGTCTCTGAAGGATTATCCAGGCTGCCACAGGCAGTAGTATGGCAGCATCTCTGGTCAATGCACACTGCTGCTGCCACAGAGAATGTATACTGATACATTTCTTCTCATAGGTGTTGAGAACTGCATACTGTATAAGAACACTCCTGTTGAGATATCCTCCCCTCCAAAGATCTCTTTTAATTGTTCTGAAATTTCAGAGTATTTACAGTGTGGACTTAGAAAGCTATAAGTCAATGAGATTTTTTTATTCATGGTGATGGTAAGGTTGTTTGTTTTGAAAATTAAACTTTCCAAATACATGAAGAACAGAAAGAAGAGGTAATATATATGAATAAATTCATGAAAGAGAAAGAGGAAAGGGATGAAGAACATAGTGGTTGGAACAAAACAATGAAGAAAATAAAGGGAGGTGAAGAAAACAGAAGGAAAAGAAGGAAGACTGGATGGAGAAAGTTAAAGAGTAGGAAAAATAGAAAAAGAATGTAGTCTAGAAAAAAATTGGATGGAAAAAAAGGAAAAGTTAGTTTAATTTCAGCCAGGCCTGTGTATTTTTTGACTTCATGCTTTAAGCACAGGCTTTGAACCCAAGTTAGATCTGGGAAGTGTTTTACTGCTGAAAAGCTTATCTTCTGCATAGGATCTGAGTCTCAAGGCAATGCCTGAAGGCAAATCTGAAAGCCATGTTTTCTATTTCCATAAGGGAAGGAAGGAGTCTTGCCTTATGTGAGCCAGGCATAGAAGGGTGGAGTTCACAAATGCTCAGTGCCAAGTATATGTAAGTTCTGCATTGCTGTTGGGAGGCCAGCTTGTTTATGTCTATCTTGACCCTAGTCCAATGTGATCTCACTCATTGTGACGGGGATTCTATCCTGGGCAGTTAAAAGCAGTCCTTGTTAAATGAACCTTAGACCAAGGCAGGATGAAGGAGGCTGTGGTCTAGGCTGGGGAGTCTGGAAAGGGAAAGAATGTTGGAATCTTTTAACCAAAGTTTAAGTCAAGCTCTCAAGATAATTCATGACTTAGGCAAACCTTCTTTGAATTTTGTTTGCACATGGACAATGGGTTTTGTTTATCTGGAAAAAATTGCCTAGCCATTTTCCTTCAACTCTTGCATTCTTCAAGATGACTTACTCTCTGTTTTATATTAATACCCCATAGATAATAATGAACATTTTCATTCTGTTATATTTGATCCTATTTGGTAAGATGGTTTAGCACACAAAAGTACTTGCCAAGAAAGCCTTGTGACATGAGTTCAGTTCCTGGAAGTCAGCTCCAAAAAGTTCTCCGATATACACATACACACATGTAATACCCTACCCTACATAATGAAAACACACATACATACACAGAGTAATGACAAATAAAAATTAAATAAACAAGTACTTTAGGTCTCTTTTGTAAAGGTGGCATGGATAACAGTTGCTTTTTACATTATTCGAGATCTCTTGAAACTTTTCTCTGTAGGATGTTTCTAACTGCTCATATCTTTTGGCAGCTAAAACATGAGAGCTAGTGAGCTGTCCCTGCCCCTCACTAGCAGCACACTCAACAGAGCAGGCCCTAAACCTCACCTGGATGGTATAGTAAGGCTAGCCCTGTTTGAGTAGGGTTATGAGTGAGTCAGCCCCCAAGTATGAGAGCACAGGAGAGCTAGCCTTATGAATGCCAGAGAGATCTAACCTTACCACTTGCTGGCCATGAGGTGGCAAAGGGTGTGGGAGTGATGCCTCTCTACCAGAGAGCTGCCCCTGGGGTCATGAGAGCAGGCAACAAGTCTCTGACCCTTACTGGCTGCAACCCTTGGGAGAGTGGGCTCCACACCTCGCCAGGGCAATACAGTGGAGCAGGCCCAGGTGATCCCTCGGACATGAGCGAGAAGTACTGACTCTGCCTCCTGACAATAGCAGTCTTGGGTGGTCTAATCAGTGCTGGAGAGCTTTTCCTGGTGCTGTAGATAAAGGAGGGCCAGGAGACTGACCAGGTCATGTAGCACCCAGGCCCAGATCCAGAGCTCTGAGTTAACACATATCAAAAATCTATATCATCTGTGTGTGGTTAGGACTAGTGAAAGGGCCCACCATGCTGATACAAAACTGCAGGATCTCCATGATACCAGGCAATTACAGAATAACTGGGAGGAGTCGCAGTAAGGATCCGATACTGGTGGTTTCACAGAGCCAGAGATCTTGAACCAGACCAATGACTCATTGCAATAAATGTTTGCTAGTGAAGATATTTGGACAGAGGGGTATATTGTGCTACACACTGTGACAGACTACAGCTTCCACAATGAGATGTTTTCTATGCTTTGTTTATTTAGTTTGTGTGTCTTTTATTTGGGGGAGTTTGCAAAGGCAAAGAGCTGATATGAGGGGATGGGAACATGAATGAGGAGTGGGATGGGGGTATATGATGTGAAACTCACAAAGAACCAATAAAAAGTTAAAAATGCATCTTAAGAAAGGGCAGATACAGTTGGGACTAACATGGAAAGGAAGCTCACCTGAAGGAAGCAAGCAGTTCTATGGCATCTTATAGGAAGAACCAGACATTTTAAATCCAAGAATGGCAGCAGAGAACCTCAATTCCCTAGAGATAATCAGTGGTGTGATGAATAGAGATGGAGCTGCAAAGTCTCCCTGGATATAGAGGTTTTCTTGTTTTATCCCAAAATACTGGCTCCATTCCAGAAGTAAAGAGAGTTGACCTCTATGCCACAGAGGACTGAATGGCATGATAACTGGCTTACCTGTGAGGCTCTGCTTGGAATCCAGCACTCAAACTACAGTATCACAGAAATATTTTTGGCTTAAGTACCAGTTGTTTGTTTTATTTTGTATAAAATTATACACTTTTGTGGTTTCATGCCAATGATAATTTTCTCTGTGTAGCTTATTAAACTGTAATCAAAATTAAAATGCTTTTTCCAGAGAGAGAGAGAGAGAGAGAGAGAGAGAGAGAGAGAGAGAACGAACCCTTGTTTTCAGCTACTGAGAAGTCTATGTCTCTACCTTGGTTCTGGCTTCCATGATGCGTTTTGTTTTTCATTTCCATGTCCCATCTTCTACTTTGCAATACCTATCTCATCTACTTCTCTGTTTTCTCTTTTCTTTCCTTTGTTTTCTTTCTCTAATTAATATAGACCCACAGATACATACTCCCTCCCACATTAAGCACTCACATGAATATTATGCATTGAACATGCTGTAGTGTGAGTTGTACAAATGTCACCGATGTGAGAGCTTAACCTTAAGGAATTTAAGGAAACCTGAACCATCAAGGTGATACCAAAAATTTCAACCTTGAAACAGTCCACATCTCTCAAAAGAATGTTTCCACGTTGGAAGCCAAATTCCCAAATGCCGAAGGAATTGGTCTCTAAAATCATCTTCTGTTTGGCTCATCGGAGAGGGAATCAAATCCACGACATGGCTCCATGCCAGGCATAAGAATGCTGCTGAATGATTTTCCTTGTCTTTTGTTAATCACCATCATGTTGTTGCTGATGAGATAAATTCCCTAAGCAAGATGAGGCAATATTTTCCAAGGGAAAGTGAGTTTTGTTTTGTATTTTCTTCTCACCATTGCAAGCCGTGCTCACATCCCAGCCTTGGTCTGCCCACAGAAACCATCTGGCCCACAGCTGCTGTATTCAAGTGGAAACTCCAGCATGAACAGTCCAAGGACTCTTCTTGCTTCTTGTAAATATCAAAGTCTGTGTTATAGGTTGCTCCAACCCTAGTACTGTAAAGTCAACAAGTATCCTTTTCTTTTATTCTTCTTTCTAAAAATGGTTGTTTACACCAGAGATGCTGATATCAGGCATATGGCAGTACAAGTAGGCTTAAACTATGAGCATAGCCAGTTGAGTTTCATCAACTTTTAGAGTACAGCTCTTGGGGAAAAACAGAAAATGAAGCATCAACATCAGAACTGTGGAATATAGCCACATGTACACTCACATGGCCAGGAAAGCCCTCTGCAGGTTCAACCATGGAAAATAACCTGCTCCTTCATTTTTCATTCTCCGGTCCTGACCAAGCCTGGTGGCACTTGATCTCATATTCTCCATAAATAGAATGCCTCCCTTTTCTCTTTGTTTTCATTTGCCCAGTTCAAATGACGACTATGGATGTAGGCAGAGTTTTATAGTAAAAGGATTTCTACTGAGATATTTACTAGTATAGGTATTTAAGTGTGACAGGCACTTTTGCTATACCATATTAGACTAGGAATCAAAGAGAAGGACTAGCCTGAACTGAAACTATACTAATGTGTTCAGCTGAGATTTTAGGAGACGCCTGCAAGTCTTGTGTGGGCTTTTTTTTTTTTTTTCTGGAATCTGCTTTCTCTCTCCTTTGCTGATCTGTAAAGTTCTACTCCTGGAATTTCATTTTCTCTTAGCTAATCTTAAACACAGCCAAACATTTTAAGCCTTGATGACCATAATACAGATCTTGAAGAGCTTTCCCTCAGGCCTTTCCAGACTCCTGCCATCAGACCAGCTGTGAGGTTTGCTTTGCTTCTTACTTTATGCTTCTGTTTCGGAACTACTGTCAAGACGACCTCAAGCTAATATTTGCCCTGAGATCCATGGTCCACACAGTGACCATTGGCTCTCTCCTATGACTTGAAATTCCTTATGAAGGATAAGAAGACTTATAGCCTTACTTTGAAAATGAAGAAAACAAGACATAGTAGCCAAATTTCTGGCCTCAAATCACACTGCTGGTCGATATAGATCTGATGTGCTCCTAAGTACATAGCTTTCCCATCATACATTTCCCATTCCTAACATTCTCTGACAGTTTGACTTAGACCAGAATTACCTCAGATGCGCATAGCAAAGGCCAGGGCCAAAGCATTCCCCCCACCATGAGATCCTAATTTCAGTGGTAAGAGAGGGCAGTTAGAATTTGCACGTGCTCCCCAACTTTAATGTGGGAACCATTGGTCTGTTGTGTTTACTTCTATGGCACTTAGTGAGCTACGAAGAACTCTATAAACCAAAAGCAGTATAAATATTAACGACTTCTTCTTTGCAGCACTTGTTGAAAGCCAGGCTATTAAACTAATGAATCCCTGGAAAAGTAAATTTTCTGTGGCTATAGAGGCTTGAGTATCCAAGTCTTTTGTCATTCCGGCAGATGGTTTTCTACTCAAGACTGCATGCTGCCCCAAGCAAAACACCAGGAGACGGTGATCATTTCAGCTGTAAAGATATTGATCCTTTCATCTTGTTTATACTACTGTGGATATAATATTTACAAGCCCTACCACTAGCTCAATTTCATATATGGTCCAGCTGTCCAGAAAAAAAAATCAGTCTACTTTTTTTTTTTAGAAAATTCTATGATGAAAACATATTTTCTAATGAATAGGTTTCTGGTTTTTTTGGTTTGAAGCAATAACACTTTAATCAGTGTGATCTGTGGCTTAGACACAGAAGCAGAGTCTGGTAACTTCTATCCAATAAGGCCAATTTGCTAAGCACCAGCAGAAAAATGGCAGGCATCTTAAGGGGCCAGTCTTCTAAACTCACCTGCACTCAAGGCAATTTGTGTAAGGATGTGAGCCATTCTCCTTTCTGGCTCCCTGGTGGAGCATAGGTTTGATATGATAGAGAAGCTATGGGGCAAATACTTTTTTCTGAATAATAAAAATATGATTCATCAAAAACTTCAAATAATGCCAATCTGTTTTGACAGAAAGATATGAGTTCTAATTGGGTGAATCATAAAGGCAATTTTAAATATAAGAGAAAAGCCCCTCCTTGTTCTCACCCAGATTTTACGAGATGATGAAACCTGAAGGTTGTATACACTTTGTATCCATCTGTCTACCATTCCTAGGTAAGTTGTTCATGCCACAATTTGACAAATAAAGTCACCTTGCCCTGCAAATATGGCTTGTTGAGGAACTAGTTACACTGTATACTATAATTATATTTTGAAAATAAAAACACATCATACTAAAATCTATGGGTCTCAAAGAAGGGAATTCTGAGTAGAAAGTGCGTAGTGTTAAGTATATACCTCAAAATAAACATATCACAGTGAAGCCACACACATGAAATGATTGCCTAAATAAGGACAGAGCAATGACAATACCAGTTGCCATGCCAACAGAAATGGGGTAGCTTTATAAGGCCCTACCCCTAGATGATATAAGCAATTATTGACTACTGAGAAAGAGAGAATCAGTCTTTCCCAGGCTAGGCCTCCTAATTGGTTATCTAATATCAAGTTGTCAGCTCTAAAAGTGAATACACATGAGTAAGACCAAATGTACTTAGCAGATGCTACTTATATATTTATCTACACACAAATATATGAGTATGTAGTAACAATAAGTAAAGAGAGATGAGGACTTTGTGAGTCAGGAGTGGTTCGATATAGAAGGAATTGAATGGCTGAGAGAAAGAGAGAAATTATGTCAATACTGAACACATATATGAAATTTTAAAAATAAACAAGGAAAATATTGGGAAGTCTCAGATTAATAACTAAATAGTATAACTAAGGCCTTAGGAAAAAAGCATGAACCAAAACCAAAAAGAGTAGACAGGAGATAATCAAAATCATGGGTAAAATTAATGAAATAAAAACAAAGAAAAAAACAATTTAAAAAATTAAATGAATAAAGAAGTGGTACTTTGCAAACATTAACTTACAAATCCTTAGCTAAATTAGCTATAAGAAATAGATCTAAATTAATGAAATCATAAAAGAGAGGGAGGACATTACAGCTGATACCAATAATTGAAAATTCTAAGGGCATATTTTAAAAACCTCTGGTCCACTAAACTTGGAAGCCCAGTTGACATGGAAGAGTCAACATAGATACAACATAGGAAAATTAAAGTAAGTTTAAATAATTTAAACAGATTCATTAAACAGCAATAATTTTAAAATAGTAATAAAAACCTTTCCCAATAACAAGAAAGTCAGGAACAAATGGGTTCCTTGCATAGTTGTCAGAACTTCTAAGAACTAATATCAATGCTATATAAACTGTTCCATAAAATAGACAAGGAAGAAGAGCACTTAAACTGTTCCTAATGAAGTCCTATGACTCAGACACCCAAACCAGATAAAGACTATACTTACTTCCCTAAGTCTCAGTAAAAAACTAGTCAACTCAATCCAAATCCTCTTAAATAGATTATTCATCACGGCCAAGTTGGCTTTATTCCAGGGACACAGAGATGATTTAGTGTATGCAAGTCAATAAATGTTATCTATTACATAAATAGTCTCAAAGACAGAAATTACATGAAAATGTCATTATATAAAGAAATGGACTTTGATAAAAGCTGACGTCTCTTTATAATAAATGGAGAGGCTAGGGATGAAGGGAGTGTACCGCCACATAATGAAGGCCATAGACAACCAACCTGTAACCAGCATCATGCTAACTAGAAAACAATTCAACGTGTTTTCACCAAGACCAGGATAAGACAAAAGTGTTCACTCTCTTCACTCTTATTCAATATAGTGCTTGGAGTCTTAGCTAAAGTAATAAGAAAAGAGAAGGAAACAAGAGGGAAAGTATAAGTAGGGAAAGAAAAACTAAAAGTATACCTGTTTGCAGATGATGTGATTTGTTATATAAGAGAATCTAAAGAATCTACCACAACACTCTTGGAGCTGATAAATACTATCAGCAAAGAGGCAGGATACAAAACCAACATACAAATCCGTAGCCATCATAGAAATCAATGACAACTTACTGACACAAAAATTGTTTTTGGTGTTGCCATGGGAAAACATAACTTAAATTCATATTTGTTTTTCTTTTCTGAGGGTGTGGTGTGTTTTTTCTGAACCTCAGACAGTATTGTGCCATAGTGGGGCTTATTAGTTGTTTATTCAGTACACCAGACAAAGGCTTGGCGTTCAGCCAGATCACACAAATGCAAAGTAGAAGTTGATTTCCATTCTGATCAGGTTGTGCTTGCAATAGATGTTACAATCCAGATTTTCCTTCAACACAAACAAAAACAAAACAACAACAACAGAAATCAAACCAAAATAACATGATTCATTCAGCTTCAGGGAGAAAGTCCAGTGGATGCTCTCACCTGAGTTCCTTATTGTTTGGGCTTGAGATTACTGTCCCACTTGTCAGTATGCCCCCTGTCTTAGTCAGAGTTTCTATTCCTGCACAAACATCATGACCAAGAAGCAAGTGGAGAGGAAAGGGTTTATTCGGCTTACACTTCCATACTGCTGTTCATCACCAAGGAAGTCAGGACTGGAACTCAAGCAGGTAAGAAAGCAGGAGTTGATGCAGAGGCCATGGAGGGATGTTCTTTACTGGCTTGCCTCCCCTGGCTTGCTCAGCCTGCTCTCTTATAGAACCAAGACTACCAGCCCAGAGATGGTCCCACCCACAAGGGGCCTTTCCCCCTTGATCACTAATTAAGAAAATGCCTTACAGTTGTATCTCATGGAGGCATTTCCTCAACTGAAGCTCCTTTCTCTGTGATAACTCCAGCTGTGTCAAGTTGACACAAAACTAGCCAGTACAATTGACCCCTTGTCAACTTGACACACAAACACATCACTAGTAAGCCTCAACCCTTACATTCTTATTCATCCCCAAGGTCTAAATAACTTTAAACGTCCCACGGTCTTTACATATTCTTAAAATTTCAATCTCTTTAAAATATCCATCTCTTTTAAAATCCAAAATCTTTTTACAATTAAAAGTTTCTTAACTGTGGGCTTCACTAAAAAAGTTTCTTCCTTCAAAAGGGAAAATATCAGGGCACAGTCACAATCAAAAGCAAAAATCAATCTCCAACTGTTCAATGTCTGGGCTCTTCCAAGGGCTTGGGTCACTTCTCCAGCCATGCCCTTTGTAGCACACACATCATCCTCTAGGCTCCAGATGCCTGTACTTCACTGCTGCTGCTGCTTTTGGTGGTCATCTCATGGTACTGGCATCTCCAAAACACTGCATGACCCCTTCAGTCCTGGGCAGTCAATTGCAACTGAGGCTGCACTTTAACCAATGGCCTCTCACAGTGCGGAGCCTCAGCTGCTCTGTGTGACTCCCTTCATACCTTCAAAACCAGTACCACCTGGGTAACCCTTACACATTACCAAGTCCCGCTGCAGCAGGAGTACAGCCTTGGCTATCTCTGGAGCACAGCCTCTTTGTGCTTCCAGAAAACACTTCCCAGAAGATGTCACCTCAGTGATGCTGGTCTCTTCTAAATCACTGCTCATTTCTTAGCTCCAGCTAACCAGCATCAATAGTCCCAGTAATGCAAAGTTTTTGCTTTAGTAGTTCTGGTATCTTGTTAATCACAGCTGATTCTTCAGCCCCAGCTAACCAGAACTACAGAATCTTCAGTCAAAACAGCAATGGCCCTGAAGAGAGTCTTTAATTTTCCCTCTGAAATTTCACAAGCCAGACCTCCATCTTCTGCACTGTTCTCAACATTATCTTCCAAGCTCCTACACAACATCTGACAGAGCTCTTAACAACAAATGGATCTTCAAGCCCAAATTTCCAGAGTCCTTCCACAGTCCTCCCCAAAACATGGTCAGGTTGTCACAGGAATACCCCACTACGCTGGTACCAATTTGTCTTAGTCAGGGTTTCTATTCCTGCACAAATATCATGACCTAGAAGCAAGTGGGGAAAAAGGGTTTATTCAGCTTACACTTCCATACTGCTGTTCATCACCAAGAAGTCAGGACTGGAACTCAAGCAGGTCAGAAAGCAGGAGTTGATGCAGAGGCCATGGAGGGATATTCATTACTGGCTTGCCTCCCCTGGCTTGCCTCAGCCTGCTCTCTTATAGAACCAAGACTACCAGCCCAGAGAAGTTCCTACCCACAAGGGGCCTTTCCCCCTTGATCACTAATTGAGAAAATGTCTTACAGTTGTATCTCTTGGAGGCATTTCCTCAACTGAAGCTCCTTTCTCTGTGATAACTCCAGCTGTGTCAAGTTGACACAAAACTAGCCAGTACACCCCCTTTAGAAGAAGTTTGCTAACAATGACTAAAGGAAAGATATAAAGGCCAAGTTTTCTTCATCAGTACTATTCCCAAAGTGCTTGCTGAGACTTTACAGCAGATAACCTCGACCCTCTCAGTGCTGCCTGCTTGCTATCCATTTCACAGATACCAATCGAGGAACCCTTCCTAATTAACACCCTGCATAATGACATCCTTCACACAGTGGCTTCCCTGCCACAACTTACAATGGGACCTGTGCTATTCAGACATTCAGTGCTTTCAGTAGCAGCCTTGGCTGGGTGCTCTTGAGCCCTGCTTTGTATCAGGATGGGATCACATGGGCTATAGTTTGTGGATAGTTCCTTAAGGAATCTTCATTGTAAATTCCTCCCTAGTGCTTCCTTTGTTCTTCTGATTATCTTTAGTGTAGAGTTAGACTTCATTTGTTGATCTTTGTATTTATCATAGTTTTACATCTTGAACTTATTTCTTAATGACCTCCTTGACATGTCTGGATAGTTTAATTAATTAAATGATCATGAGTTCATTTCCAAATGGTCTTTATTATTCTTTTTTTCCCCACAAATAGGTCTTTTTATTTGTTACTATTAAAAATCTGAATTTTACACTGATTCTTGGACTGGTGGTCCATATCCATCAGCTTGCCCAACCTTAGCACCCGTCTTGTCTCCAGCTGCTTTGCCAGAGCTGCCACCTTCCCCATACTGCTCCATGAGCTTGCCCAGTTCAAACTTGGGTTTCTTCAGCACTTTTACTTTTCTAACAAAGACATCATGAAGAGGATAAATGGACTGGCAAGCCTTTTCTGTCTTTCCCAATGCTGTCTGGAATCGGTTTATTAACTACTTCCTTCAAGTAATTGGTCTGCACCTCTCGGGTCATGATTTCCATCATCTTCTTCTGGATCTGGCGGACTTGTTGGTGCTGGGCATAGGATGTCTTTCTTATCTGGTTGTTGCGTTTCTTATTGAAGCCAACACAGAAAAGTTGGAGCAAATACCCATCTGTCGTCTTGACATCACCGTGAGCTTCAATCATGGTCTGCCACTTCTTGACCATGGAGCACATTTTGTCCCGGGTAAGATCCATACCATGGAAGTTAGTCAGACAGTTTTTGCCCTGAACGTCCTCGGTGATTAGCTTGAATTTTCTAAATGCAACTTCATCATTCTGTAGATCTGCAAGTCTCACTTCAAACACACGACCTTTGAGGCTATCAGAGGCAATTTTGGTTCCTTGAGTCTTCGTGACTAGCCTCTTCTCGATGTCCCTAATATTGAACATAGCTGGGGCTTTCACATCGTACCAGTCTTTCTTAGGGAAAAAAAAAATGGATCGACCACTTTCTTCTTAGCTCCCTTCTTGCCCAACCTTTTGTCAGGCGCTTGTTCTTGCCAACCGCCATGGTGCAGACCGGAGAGCCAAAAGGTGGTCTTTATTATTCTTTCTCAATCTTTCACGCCCCTCCACATTTCTCTTTCTCCCACTACCTTCTTTCAATTCCATGGATTTATTATTTCCAATTTTTAGTATTATAATAGGTAAAACACAATATTGTAAATAAAGTCTGTCTCATTAGTTTTTAGACTTAGAATTTTTACTAAGCAGGTTTTAGTGATGAAATTTTTATCTATCTAAAATTGGGTTTATTAATTCTTCACAAACTTGTATGTTATATGTTCTCAGCCTCTGCTCTATCCTCCTTTGGTTGTACTTGAGTGGGAACCCTTGGCAGGACAGCATGCTAACTTTTATTTGTGTATATTTCTCTGGCCAGAGAATGTGCCTTGAGGATTCAAAGAGAATATTTCAAAAAGCAACAGGATGGTACAAAATCAATAAATTTGATTAAATCAAATAAGATTAAAGAATCTCTTCTATCTGAGTATAGTAAAGAAATAACTATGCCTCTCTGAGCTTGTGCCTTGCTTAGAGAAAAATACATGCAGTAGCCTTTTATATTTAATGGAAAGTAGCAGGAAAAACCCTGGATACCATGAGAGAGAGCAATCTGAATTACAGGGAAATCAAGAGTGACAAACTTAAGGTGAGCTGTTGGCCTTTTCATCCTGAAATTTAGAATTTAAAATAGTAACCTAAATAACATTGTTAGAATTCTAAGGGAGTAACATACTTCATTATGAGCTATTTTACTTGCAGAAACCTAAAGACAAGACATGTGATCATCTGTTTAGCAGAACAGTAAACATGGGATCAATCGGCCTTTTATTTTAGGGAGTGCTTTGATTTTCTTAGTCAGGGAAGGCAAAGCTGAGACACAGCTCCAGACTTTGAGTGACCTGACATCTCATGTTATCTCTAACTAATGCAAAAATCTTGTGGATGTGCATCGAACTGTTCAAGGAAGCTCCCAGAGCAGCGACACAGCAGGGCTCCTTCCTGGGTTAGTCTTGTGGCTTCCCCACCTCATCAGGGGACTTTTTACCAACCATTACTGGGACAGAAGGAAGGCAGACTAGAGGATCCTAAAGATTTCTTCCAGTCTCAGAAGGACGTTCAATATTTCATTCCACTACTCATGAGCCACAGCTTTTGAGAATGAGACCCATCTTGCCCCTCCCCACTTCACCTACCTCAGAAATTCTGGGAAGCATCCAGAAGGTAAATGAGAACTGGGTAGTGGGGGCAGGAGGATAATAATGCCTCCTTGTAAGCACTGTTGGAGCATACTTCCACTTTCATGGATCAGAAACTGATGGAAATGACTGGAAATGAACTGCCAGTGTCTCATTTTGAGAAAAGAAAAAAAGAGAAAAGCCACAGGGTTTTGACTCCTGAATTTCCCGAAGTGCAATTAGATTGCACTTGTACACAGTTCACGAAAGACAGAGCTAAACTTTGGGGTCAACAAGCTAAATTTGTAGCATAATTTTATCTATCTATCTATCTATCTATGTAGTATTATTTATTTACATTTCAAATGATGTCCTACTTCCTGGTATTCCTTCCATAAGATACTCACCATATCTGCCTCCCCTTCACCTCTAACAGGGTTCTCTCCCATCCACCCACCCACTCCTACCTCACCCTTCTAGCATCCCTCTTCTCTGGGGCATCAAGCCTCAGGATCAAGCACACTGCCTCCCACAGAGGCCAGACAAAGCCTGGTAGATATATATTGCAGGGTACATTGACCAACCCATGTATGCTCTTTGGTTGGTGGCTTAGTCCCTTGTAGCTCTGGGGGTTCTGGTTAGTTGATACAGTTGTTCTTTCTATGGGGTTGCCGTCCCCGTCAGCTCCTTCAGTCACGCCTCTCTTTCAACTGGGTTCCCAACCTCAATCCAATTGTTGGCTGTAAGTATCTGCTTCTGTTTCAGTCAGGTGGTGACAGAACTTCTTAGAGGACAGCCATGCCAGGTTAGTGTCTGCACACATATCTTAGCATCAGCAATAGTGTCGGAGCTTGGTGTCTGCACATATGATGGTTCCCAGGGTGGGGTGGTCTCTGGATGGCCTTTCCTTCAGTCTCTGCTGCATTTTTTGTCCCTGCATTTTCTTTAGACAGGAACAATTCTGGGTTAAATATTTTAAGATGGGTGGGTGGCCCCATCCCTCAACTATGGGCCATGTTTATCTACTGGATTTGGTCTCTTCAGGTTCCATCTCCTCACTGTTGGGTGTTTTGGTTAATGTCATTCCATTAGGAGCCTCCCACATCCCTGGTGTCTAGGATTTTCTAGTGTTTTCCCCTGTTTCCTACTCCACACTGCTGCATATTTATTATTATTATTATTATTATCATCATCACTACTACTATTATTACTATATCTTTTTTTACAGTCCAGTTGTTATCCCCCTCTTGGCCCACCCTCCAACAGTTCCTCATCCCATTCCTCCTGCCCTACCCCCACCACTCCCCCTGTTGTGGTAAATCTCCAACCCAAATATGTCCCGGCAATGAAAACACAACTCAGTTAATATGAATACATGCTGTGCACTTAGATTGGGCAGATCTACTGCTACACTACCATCTTCCACATTTATGAGACCCCTTATAACCTGCAGTTTCTCCAGGCCATGTGGTTTTGCTCTGCTTTTCTTCTTCTTCCTCCTCCTCTGTATCCTTTCCCTCTTCCATTTTCTCCTCTCTCCCAGCCTTTTGCTCCACCTTCCCTTTTATCTGCCCAGTCATCAGCTCTTCTTTATTTTACAAATTAAGGTGGCAAGCAGGTTTACAGGAAGACACCTGAGTGCTGACTCATTCCTTGTTTGCAGCTACTCCCAGGAGAACAGAATTAACATCAAATATAATTAGCCCTAGGGCTATCCACAACATTTCCCCCTTTCTGTCCAATTAAAAGGCTATTTTATCTCACATATAATTGAACATAACCATTACTATTTTGTAATTTATAAAGTACATCCATTGGTTGGGTGTAAGTATCTGCATCTGACTCAGCTGCCTGTTGGGCCTCTAGAAGGGCAGCCATGCCAGGCTCCTGCCTGTAAGCACATCATAAGTTCTAGCTAGAGCAATAAGATAACAAAAGGAGATCAAAAGGATACAAATTGGCAAAGAAGAAGTCAATGTATCAGCATCTGCAGATAATATGATAGTAAACATAAGCAACCCCAAAAATTCTACCAGAGAACTTCTACAGCTGATAAACAACTCCAGGAAAGTGGCTGCATATAAAATTAACTCAAACAAATCAGTAGCCTTCCTTTATACAAATGATAAACAGACTGAGAAAGAAAATAGGGAAATAAGTCCCTTCCCAACAGCCACAAATAATATAAAATATCTTGGGGTAACTCTAACCAAACAAATCTAATTTTAACATAATTTAATACACAAAAGCTTAATGTTTTGAAACCTTAAGAAATTACAGAGGAATTTGAACATAAGAACACCCCTTATCTGCAATATCTTTTTTTTTTTTTTTGTCAGTATCTTGCAATTGAGACTCACACTTAAGGAAGTATTACATTATCACATGCACTTGCAAACCTATGAGGTGGGCTCAGTTAATTTTGGGAAGATAGACTCAATGAATGCTACAATTTTTATTAGGCATCCATATCTTGTGTGTATCTGTGTGGGATGTATAGTACACATGTGTAGAGGCCACAGGACTACTTTGGACACTGGTTCTCAGAAGTACTGTCTACCTTATTTTGAAACAAGGTGTCTGACTAGCCTACAGCTTGCCATGTAGGGTAGAGTTACTAGCCATTTAGCCCCAGACATCTATTCTGTAGTTTGTGTTACTGCTATTGTTTTGTCCGTTTGTTGTCTTTCATTTTATTTCATTTTTTTCTTCAATTCTTTTTTTTTTGAGAAAAATTCTCCTAGATAGATTCTTCAACCAGCTACACACTGGAGCCAGAAATTTGAGAGATATTCTGTGTTGTCTAGGTTAGCTTTGGTTCACAATTCTCTATCAGTTTCTTAGGTAGTTGAGCTCATATGTATGCCCACACTGCTCCTGATGAAATTTCCAAAACTAAAGTAGAGATAGATTCTATACAAATAATGTAGCAAGGTGTCACAAGTTCTATTCTAGATACAGCACTGATGTGGGGGGCACAGAATAGATATGAGAAAAGTTTGTTTATGTGAATGGAAATTTTGAAGTCTCTCACATCCTTTGATTGAAAGTGATAGTATCCTGAAGCTTACTACTAACTCTTTCTCCTTCCAGTAAGGCTCTAACTGACCCCTCAGTGCCTTCTGGGAGTGTTACACAATGCTTTCATAATCTTGTTAACGAAATCATGCAGTAGCTCTCCCTCTCTTGTCATTTGCAGATTTGATCCACCTCCCTTGTATGTTCCCATCCAAGTCTGTAATAACAATTTTGCTCCATCCAGTGCCATTGACCTACACATTGAACTACTCTAGTATGAAAAAAGCCTCAAGCCACTAGAGAGTTTCTTTGTTCTCAAACTGATTCCAGCTATGAAAGCTCTGAAAGAAACAAAACTTTTCAATTCTCCAGCGGAACAGTTGCTTTCCAAAAAATCCTTCAGTAAAAGTCGCTTCAGACAAGAAAGCATGGCAATGGATGCAGAGTTCTATTTTCTACAGCCCCTTCTTCAAATGCTAATTATCATACTTCAATGGTAGACCTGGTGACAGGTACTCCTGGACATTCAATTTAATCCCTACAAAATCTGCCTTACAAGCTGGCTTCTCTTGCTTACACTTTATAGATGTAGAGATTGAGATAATAAGAATTTATATAGTTTATACACTAATGTAAGACAATAACTAGATGAACTGAAATAGAAAATGGTTTTCATCTCTCCCAGATGTAAACAGTTTTATTGGCAACCTGCTGTGCCGGCTCCCTGAATGCAAAAGCACTCATTATTTTATTGACATGTGAATCTTCTTGCGTTTTTTGCCTAACACTTTGCTGAGGATTTTCTCTACACATTACGCCAATAAACTATTAGAGCGGGAGATTTGTTTAAAGTAGATTTTTAGATTCAACCTTTAGAGAATTTTGATTATGTGATATTTTAACTAGGTACTTATAATTTATGTGCCTTTCTTTCTCTATGTCAGTGGTTTTCAACCTGTGGGCCATGACCTATTTGGGAGTTGAACTAATATTTCACAGGAGTTGAATATCAGATATCCTATATATCAGCTATATACATAACAATTCAAAACAGTACGAAAATTACAGTTATAAAATAGTAACAAAATAATTTTATGCCTGGGGGTTACCACAGCATGAGGAACTAGGTTAAAGGGTTGTAGCACTAGGAAGGTTGAGAATCACTACTCTAGGTGATCTGATGGCCAAGAAAGTGTTGAAACACTGGGATATCACCCAGTGTTAGCTGTGAATGCATAGTTGAAAACATAGTTGAAAAGTTTTCCCTTTCTAGAAATAGGAGAGTCAGTTTCCATCTTCTAGGAAATGTGTCTTTCTTCTATGCAAATAATGGATTTCCTATTTCTGAAGCAAAAATCCAAACAGTTGTGTCTTGTTTACATTTGGCTCTTCACGTTCGTCATGCACACCATCATGAACTTTTACAAAATTGGATTTTCAAGGATTCTTGTACTGTGACATTGGCTACCTCCAGACTAATGCACAAAACACAGACAGGAACTGGCTTACATCTGCTTAGTAAACTCACTATGAAAAAAGGGAAGAAATATAGGCCTTTATTTGGATAGAAGTTACCAATAGTTTCTTGTAGGAGAAATATATAGCTCTTTTATATATTTATAATTTATATATATTATAGATATATAAGAGAGTTCTGGAGTGTTATTCTGTTTTGTTAGAGAGATGCAACTGTGCTATTTTAAGGTCTCTTTTCAAAAGCCACTCTTCTATATTATTGATTTCTTCTCGTAATTAATGCTATGTACTTTAAGACCAAGGCTGGAAAATGCCAGCAGGTGTTAGAACCTAAAAGTATTCTCCACAACTTTACATAATGAAAAGTAAAATATTCAAAATGCATAACTACCGTCTTTCTGAAAGATCACTGTCAATTTTAAGGACTTCTGTAGTTATACTGATAATAAAGCAAGTTTGTGTTTTTCTGTTTCTGTATTAGACAGTAGATTGTGAATTTCAGATCCCCTCCATCTTCCTTCACTTCAGCCTGCCTGTCAAAGCATCGTGGTTGATGTTGAACTTTTTTTGTGATAGTTAGTTCATGACGTTTTATTTTTCCATAATTTAACAGCATCGTAGAAAGCTCCACTTGCTGCAAATATCAAATGGCGAAAAGAATTCAGACATCGCTTCTTAACCCCTGCAAGGAATCCTCTCAACAGTAATTTTCAATTATTTTTAATTACAGCAACTTTTTAAAAATAGTCAAACCACATATCAGATGATTTCTTCTAATCTTCTGTTTAACATGTGCCACTGTTGAAACTGGAAAGTTTGTTCCAAAATCCAGAGGGCACTGGTTTGATGTCAAGAACCTATATGGTGGCTCAAAACCATTTGTAACTGTAGTTCCAGAGGGATCTGACACCTTCTTGTGGCCTCTTTTGCCATCTGGTGTGAATGTGACAACAGACAGACAGACATGCATGCAAAAATATGTGCATATAAAAATTTTTGTACATAAAAATAAACAAATTTTTAAATAAAAAGTAATGTCTAATGTAATCAACTTTGTCCTTGTATTAGCAAAGTCATGAATGTCTGGGAGTGCACACTGGCTACAGACATTCTTAAGAGTAGTCCCATTCATGAGTAGCCCCAGAGGCTGAGGTTACATGTTCAGCAAGGGGAATGCTGTATGATCATTAAATTAACATTTGGTTTTGTCTTGAAGATACATGTCATCATTGTGCAGTTCACAGGGTCATCATGTTAAATGTCTCTTGGTGTCAGCTTTTCCTGTGAATTGACTGCAACTAAGTAGTAGATTTAAAAAGAACCTTCTTTTATGCCAAAAGTATCAGATAACTTTCCTCTACTACACCATGGTGCAGCATAACATGACACTAGCTGCTATGAGCATCTAGGACAAGGCCCCTGTACCTTGGCTCCAACTTGTCCCAATTCAGCTTCTTCTGAAACAACACCAAATTGTACCAAATTGTAGCGGGTCCATAATCAACAGAGGATTTTTGTGGCTCAAAAATATACCCCAAATTGCCAATAATGAATATTCCATAAGCAAGAAAGCCTTTTTAGTGCCAAATGCTATTAGGGAAGCAGAAACGTTGTCAAAAAATACTTATTTTGCTAAATACTTTTGAACTGAGCAAATGACTTTAGAGATGCTGCAGGAAGAATCCAAGTTTAAGATCCATTTACATCCAAAGTGGGACTTTGCTGTGTGAGCCCACTTCAGGTGAAAAGTCCCCACAAGCATCTCCTTCCAAAGCAGATGAGAGATTTGTTCATATTTTCCAAGAGCTCATTCTCTAGGTTCAATCAATTTTGCTTGTATTACTGGAATAATTCTATTTATAAAAGTTTGGAAGTATTCCTGCCAATGATTAGGGAATAATTTGGTCAGTGTTTGGAAGACAATTGACTTTCTTGTGTTGCCAAAGGACACTGCATGTTTTGGGACTTGCTTTAACTGTAGTGCTACATTAATATAACTTGATTCCATACAGAATTTTTTAGAATATCCCTAAAGACCTTTGAGAGCATCTAGTTAAGATATATGGTTTTAAAACAAAGGCTTGGAGACCTAAGAAGCATCTCCAAATGTCTGCAGTGTGATCAGTTGGATTCTTCAGTACTCATTCCGTCAGGAATTCTGTCACACTAATATGTAGTCATTTTCCATCTCTCAGCAGTTAGAGCACACTGTGTGCCAATCACTGTAACCTATTCTATAAATACACAGATATATGAGTTTCTATACTTAAGGATCTAAATAATGCAAAGGAAGAGAACACAGACAGCAAGATCAGAAGCACACTTTAAACATTGCTATATTTTAGGTCTGGAGAGATGGCCCAAGCACTCCATTGCTGGTGAGATTGCAAGTTGGTACAACCACTCTGGAAGTCAGTTTGGCAGTTCCTCAGAAAATTGGACATAGTACAACCAGAGCATCCAGCAATACCTCTCCTGGGCATATACCCAGAAGATGCTCCAACATGTAGTAAGAACACATGCTCCACTATATTCATAGCAGCCTTATTTATAATAGTCAGAAGCTGGAAAGAACCCAGATGTCCCTCAACAGAGGAATGGATACAGAAAATGTGGTACATTCACACAATGGAGTACTACTCAGCTATTAAAAAGAATGAATTTATGAAATTTTTAGGCAAATGGATAGATCTGGAGGATATCGTCCTGAGTGAGGTAACCCAATCACAAAAGAACACACATGATACGAATTCACTGATAAGCGGATATTAGCCCAGAAGCTTGGAATACCCAAGATACAATTCGCAAAACACATGAAAATCAAGAAGAAGAAAGACCAAAGTGTGGATACTTCGCTCCTTCTTAGAAGGGGGAACAATAAAACCATGGAAGAAGTTACAGAGACAAAGTTTGAAGCAGAGACTGAGGGAATAACCATCCAGAGACTGCCACACCTGGGGATCCAGCCCATAAACAACCACCAAAAATGGACTCTATTGTGGATGCCAACCAGAGCTTGCTGACAGGAGCCTGATATAGCTGTCTCCTGAGAGGCTCTGCTGGTGCCTGACAAATACAGAAGTGAATACTCACAGCCATTCATTAGATGGAGCACAGGGCCCCCAATGAAGGGACTGGAGAAAGAACTCAAGGATCTGAAGGGGTTTGCAGCCCCATAGGAGTAACAACAGTATGAACTAACCAGTACCACCCCCCGCCCCCCCCAGAGTTCCCTGGGACTAAACTACTAATCAAAGAAAACACATGATGGGACTCATGGCTCTAGCTGTATATGTAGCAGAGGATGGCCTAATCGGTCATCAATGGGAGGAGAGGCCCTTGGTCCTGTAAAGGTTCTATGCCCCAGCATAGGGGAATGCCAGGGCCAGGAAGCAGGAATGGGTGTGCTGGTGAACAGGGGGTAGGGGGAAAGGGCTATTGGAGGGGAAACTAGGAAAGGCAGTAACATTTGAAATGTAAATAAAGAAAATATCTAATAAAAAAGGTTTAAAAAAAAAGAGCTATTGATCTTGCAGAGGACCTGACTCATTTGCCAGAATCCATAGTGGGCTGCTCACAACCACCTGTAACTATAATTCTAGAAGATCCAAATCCCTCTTGTGAATGTGGAAGGCACCTGCAGTCTTGGACACACACACTACTCTTTCACATACATAATGAAACCAAAACAAATCTTTCAAAAGTTGCTATATTTGCACCAATGTTTTCCAAGTATTGCCTGCACCACAAGTGAAACAAAAGCACAGACATGACCTACAATATGAGGTAGAATATTTATAATTTGGATAAGGTTTGACTTCTAGAGTAGTTTTGGAATACTGTAAACTCAATGGAAAAACAGCAACTTGATCTGTAAAACAGGCAGTAGACCTTGTCGCACATTTTTGATAAGAAGACACACAAATGGTAAACAAAAACATTTAAAACAGTGTTCAATATCACTAATTGACAGGGAAATTAAAATATTCCCAAAATTAGCTGTCATATCTAATTAATGAGAGTGGATTGTGTAAAAACGAAAAGAAAAAGAAAGAGAGAAAACAAGAAAGAAAGAAAACAAGAAGAGGGAAAAATTATGCTAACAAGTGCTGTGAGAAGCTGGAGAAAGAGAAGCACACTTGTGTCATAATTAGAATACTAGTTGTGGAAAATAACATAAGGATGCTGGAACATGTGAAGATAGAACTACATAAAAGCCTAGAAATTCAGCTACTGGTTATAGATTAAAAAAGAAATAAAATCAGTATGTTGAAGATAGCACCTGTAGTTTCTATGCTTGTTAAAACAGTATTCACAATAATGGCCAAGAAATGGAAACAACCAAATTGTCCATCAATTGATGATTTTTTTTTTCTGTTTTCTTTTTTGTTTTTTTTCGAGACAGAGTTTCTCTGTATACCCCTGGCTGTCCTGGAACTCACTCTGTAGACCAGGCTGGCCTTGATTTTTTAAAAGTATACATATTTGTGACAGAGTATCATTCAGTCATGCCAAAGTAATGAAATTCTGTCATTTGTGAAAGTATGGATGAAACTGAAGATGATGTATAAACTGAAGTAAGCCAGTACATCTCTGTGCTTTCATGAAAGTTTTAAGATTTCTTTTCTATATCTTTGAAAAATGATGCTGGTATTTTGTTTTATGATTGCACTGATTCTGTAGGATGCTTTTGGTTCAATGATCATTTTTTAAAATATTGATTTTTTTGAGGTCCCTCTATCTTTTAATATGTACCTCAATATCTCTCTTTAGTGCTATACAGTTTCTATTCTAGAAGTCTTTTATTTTTTGATTAAATTGATTTTACATGGATTTTTTGTTTGTTTTTATCTTATTTGTTGTTTTGCTAAGGTACATGAGATTATTTTCCTAATTTATATTTTGTATTGGTCATTAATGTATAAGAATGACACTGACTTTTGCATGTTACGTTGTATCCTTTCACTCTTTTTGAAGCAAGGTTTCTTGGTGTAGCTCTAGCTCTCCTTGAACTCACTCTGTAGACCAGGCTGATCTTGAACTCAAGAGATCCACCTGCCTCTGCCTCCCTGGGATACAAAGCATGGGCTACCATCTCTATGTAATGAGGCCTGTAGACTTCCACTTTGTTGAAAGTGTTTATCCACTCTAAGATTTTTTCTGATGGAGTCTTTAGTGTATTTTATAATGTATAATATTATTTGCAAATTACTGTTGAGTCCTCAGCCCCAAATGAGAGAGCCATGCCATTGTCTCTAAGCCCCAGGGAATATCACCAAAAAAGTGGTGAACTGATTGAAAGAGCTGTAGGATGGCAAAAAGTCCTAGGGAACACTGTCTTCTGAATATTTCATTGCCACTGTAATCCTAAACACATTGTATCTATGGCTTCCTGTACAAAAGTGTGAGTCATGAAAGTCAGAAAACTTGTTACAAAGAAGGAGGTCTGTGGGAGTGAGAGAGAGGTAAGAGAAAGTAATGGGGCAATTGTGTTTAAAATACATTGCATACATACATGATATTTTGATTGACTGAATAAAAATATAACAAGAGTTGTAAAGTTCAGTGTACTATGAAAATACAAAATATACAGTCCATACCTTGGAAGGGAGATAAGAGAGATGAAGAAAGATAGAACAAGAAGAATTTTGGGAGATGATTCTTAAGACCCAAGGAGAAAAAAATGCATTTTGTTAAAGTAGAATAATGAGCATATATTCAGAATACAATGTATTTAATAACAGAAAGACACATATGGTTTGCAATAGGGCAGATAGGAGAGGAAGGAAATGTGATAACAGTGGTCAGATGATAAAAGTTTATCTGCATTGATCATGCAATTGGCTTGAATTCTATTCATAGATTATAGCCAAGTTCTAAAATGTTTAATAAATCTGTGGGAGATATGATACTATGGTGATTAGTATTACCAAAGCAAATGCAGAGATTGCATTAGGACACAAAACAGTGAGAGGGGAACATATTGGATGTCAGTGGAGTAACAGGAAAACAAAGACAACATGAACTAACATGAACAGTGTGTATGGACAGGAGAAAAACAGAGGGGGAAGATTTGACAGGGTTCATAGTTCGATATGAAGACTGAAATGAGTTTGTGTATTTACAACATTTATTTCTCAGACTCTTGAGAGATTAGAATCTTTTATCAAAATGGGTTGTCAAAAATGCAACAAATTTGTACTAGAAATTCTGACGAGTTTGAGATGTTACATGTATCATGAATTTAGTAGATCTTGAGTTCCAAAGCCAAGAACATTCCTTAGGACAGGGACAATTTCATCTTCAACTTAAAGATACTTGATGTGGCAGAGTATAGTCTAGTCACTACAGTGGAGTTTGACCTAGTTTCTAGAGTGGAGTTTGACCTAGTTGGAAAGTATGATTCCAGCCTCTGGTTATTATGAAATTTTCTTGAGGCTTTCCCTTACATTACAATATTTCCCTATCTTTCCCTTTAATAATTAGGTTATGATGAGAGTTTTAAACTTCAGTTTGAGCAAAATCTCTTTGATATATATATATATATATATATATCAAATATATATGTGTATATATATATTTAACTTACGTAATTTTGGTCAAATAAAGAAAATCATAAATGATTTCTTACAATGCAGATATCCTAAGATACACTAATGAATTTGAATAAGTTTTGATAGAAAACATAGATACAAAATGTACTGTATTTTGTTAATAATGATGCAAAAATGACTGTTGCTACTTTAATACACAGAAAATTGATAAAAAAATTATGGTGGATATGGAACAAACATTAAACTTTCTATCTTCTTTGATGAGGAGCTAGGTGTCCGTTCAATGAATAAGTTACAAGAAACAACTTTAAGAAACAAGTCCCTTAATAATGGAGAAGAGACTGAAGGAAAGGCGGGCCATCTCATGGCAGAGCACCAAGGCCTGACACTATTACTGATGCTTATGCTGTGCTTACAGACAGGAGCCTAGCATGGCAGTCCTCTGAGAGGCCCAAGCAGCAGCTGACTGAGACAAATGCAGATACTTATACCCAACCAATGGACTGAAGTTCAGGGCACCTATAGAGGAATTAGGGGAAGGATTGAAGGAGCTAAAGGGGTTGACAATTCCATAGGAAGGCCAGCAGTCTCAACTAACCCAGACCCCTGGGAGCTCCCAGAGACTGAGCCATCAACCACGGGGCATACACAGGCTGGTATGGAGGACCCTGGGACATATATAGCAGAGGACTGCCTGGTCTGGCCTCAGTGGGTAAGGATTCACCTAATTCTGTAAAGATTTGAGGTCTCAAGGGAAGGAGCATGCATGGAGTATGTGGGGAAAGAATCTCTCAGAAGAAAGAGGGAGGAGGAATGGGATGAGGAACTGTGGAAGGGGGGATGGGAGGGAGGACAATGTCTGGAATGTAAATAAATAATTAATTAAAATAAAAAGAAACAAGTACCTGAAAACATATATACATACAGTTTTATAAGACTGATCATGTTATATTTATGAATATACATATAAATATATGCATGCAAAAAGTAGTGGATAAGGAGGTAATGAATTTGACAGAGAGTGGAGAGAGGTATAAGGGATTATTTAGTGGGAGGAAAGGGAAAGGAGAAATGTTGTAATTATATAATCTCAAAAAGAGATAAAAGGAGAAAACTTTCAAAGTATGAAGAAATAAAACAAAATGCAAATAACACCTCTGCATCAGTCTAGTTAGTTAGGGTCTTGAGTCTGGAACATCAAAAATCCTTACTGTGGCTTGCAGTACTTGGTCTGCTCTTTCCTGTGACTTCAGCCCTAGGTATTCTCCATCTTTCAATGTCACAGGTTCTTCTGCATCAACTCTCACCATTCTTAACTTCCTTAGAATTCCATGACACCATATCTTTGTTGGTTCTTGTGTTTAGAATTCATTTTCTTTGCCTTCATCCTCTCCCTGATCTTTCTCTTCTAAAATTGACCTTTAAATTTGCAGCAGTATCCTTCAGTGCATTACCTGTGTCATCACCTCCTCAGGATGAAATCCTCTGAAATTTTCAAATGCCCATAACATCTACTGCTACTGCATAGTGTACATGTCTCACAATTTGTAATTGTACATTATTGGTGATCTGTGTAATTTCCCAGAGGGAAAAGGCTGTATATTTCCTGAGCCATGTATCTTTTTTGTATAATAAACAAGCTCAAGAACTCATCCACATGGTGGATTCGGTAACTTTAAATAATTGTGTACTCTGCTCTATCTAAGATGAATATTATTTGAATGTTATTTATTTTTGCAAACCAACACTTTCATATATACTATGCAGCTGTATAATTACTAAGCCATACCCTGAGTTTTTCCTGACTGTTTGAAATAAAAATATGAAGGAGACTAAATACTGGCTTATTTCATTTTTGATAGCTAATTCTATGTATCAAAATTCACATGCAAATTTATTACTGTCATACACAGAAGGAAATAAATTTGTAAATCAAAATTGAATGTTTGGCAAAATATGTAATAGAGATGATCTAGTGTGACTATAAAAATAAATACTTGCAGTCTGATTTTGAATGACTCCAGATGTTTCCAGTGTGGCATGTTTCTGTGAAAGTTTCTTCAACATTACCACTGTCACAAGTAATTTGCTGTATCTACAGCTTTAGGCTGCATTATTCCTGAAACATTACAATGGCAAAGATGTAAGTCAAATAAAACTTATGGTTTGAGGAAACAAAAGATTTTTTATCCAGATCTGAACACAATGGTAAAAGCCATGACATCTTCTCTTCAAGAATGTAAAAAATGCCACAGTTTTGTGATCATTTTTATTATTTTATGGACTTTAAATATGTGAATATTTCTGTTCCATAACCATTTTACTTCAAATAACCAAACATCTGTTTGTAGTGTCTTCTCTGACTCGTTAAGGACTCTTAAATTGAAATGGAACAAACCAAGGCAGTGTGATGCTGTGATGTACACTTCTTTAGGTCTTTTGTGTGGTGAACACACACAGAAGATTCTTTTAATCAGAGTACATGCTAACAGTAAACCCTAAAGATTTGGTTGTCTTATTGATTGGCATTACCTCTTCTAGTTCCCCTCTCCTCACTGCTGGCAGATGGAAAGCTGTTAGAAACGTATTTGTCTCATTAGTTGCCTTGGGATTTTGTTTAAATATTGATTATGATTCAGTAGGCTTTTGGGAGAGCTAGACATCATATCCTACTATTCTAACAAGCTCCAGGGAATTCTTGAGGGCTTCTAGTCTGGGAACCTCATTTTGAGCCATAATGAGCATAAGAGCATTAAGAACTTAGGAGTTCAGTATATGGGGGCAGTGCATTTTCACTAGAGTACTAGCTGCTGAGTAGACTAATCATCCTTAAAGTCTTGCTTAGGAGAAGTAAGGTCATGCTCTCTCATAGTCGATGAAGGTGTTTTCTTTTCCCTTTCAAATCTGAATTGCACTTGTTGATATTCCTGATTCTATAAATATTTGAAAGTTTTAGGTTATCTTTGATTGCTTATTTTACTTTCTGCTATCCCTGATGTTCATTCCTTAGTATAACATATTTCAAATGTATCCCTTTGGCTACCATATTTGTCTTTACAGCCTTCTCATTATTAATAAACATCACTAACATTTATTAATAATTTATAGTATGTTTGGATTTACAGTCAATATTAAATTTAATTTAAACTTTAACTATACCAGAGCTGGAGAGATAAGTTACTGGATAACATTGCTTGTTTCATGAGCATCAGACCTGAGATCCCATCATTAGAACCCATAGAAAGCTGGACATAACTACATATCCAGCTACAACTTCTGTCCTATGGGAAGCAGAATATCTATGGGGGTTGCTGGTTGCTCTAAGATCAAGAATTGATAAATGGGATCTTATGAAACTGGAAAGCTTCTGTAAGGCAAAAGACATAGCCAATAAGACAAATTGGCAACTTAAAGATTGGGGAAAAAAATCTTCACTAACCCCAAATCCAATAGGGGGCTAGTATCCAAAATATATAAAGAACTCAAGAAGCTTACCACCAAAAAAACCAAACAACCCAATAAAAAAATGGGGTATAGATTGAACCAAGAATTCACAACAGAGGAGTCCTGAATGGCTGAGAAACACCTAAAGAAATGTTCAAAGTTCTCAGTGATCAGAGATATGCAAATCAAAACAACCTTAAGATTCCACCTTACACTAATCAGAATGGGTAAGATCAAAACCTCAGGTATCAGCACACATTGGTGAGGATATGGAGAAAGAGGAACATTCCTCCATTGCTGGTGGGATTGCAAACTATACAACCACTCTGGAAATCAATCTGGAGGTTCCTCAGAAAACTAAAAATATATCTACCTGAAGACACAGAAATACCACTCTTGGGAATAAACCTAAAAGATGCCCCACCATGCCACAGGGGCACATGTTCTTCTATGCTCCTAGTGGCCTTATTTGTGATAGCCAGAAGCTGGAAACAACCCAGATGTCCCACAACAGAAGAATGGATACAGAAAATGTGGTTCATTTACACAATGGAATACTACTCAGCTATTAAGAATGAGGACATCCTGAGTTTTGCAGGAAAATGGATGGAACTAGAAAATATCCTGAGTGAGGTAACTCAGACCCAAAAGGACATGCATGGTATGTACTCATTAATAAGCAGATAGCCAAAAAGTACCGAATACCCAAGATACAGTCCATAGAACTCAAAAAGGTCAACAAGCTGAAGGGCCCAAGTGAGGATGCCTCTGTCCCACTTGGGAGGGAGAAAAAAGCAACCACAAGAGGGGAAGGATGGAGGGGCTTGGGAGGGAAAGGGGGTATGGGGGAGGCAGAGAGGGCAACATGATCTCTTATTGGGTGGGGGGAAAGAAATGAAATCCCCGAGGGTCAGTAGAAAGAATGGAAACATGCAACCTCAGGAGGTAGGAGGTTGGGGGGGACCCTCTAGAATGTAACAGATACTTAGGAGGTTAGAGACTCCCAGGACTCAAAGGGAGGGACTTTAGATGAAATTCTCTACATTGGGGAGAGGGAACTTGTAGAGCCCACCTCCAGCAGAAAGACAGGGCATCAAGTGAGGGATGAGGTTGCCATCCCACAGTCAAAACTCTGACTCATAATTGTTCCTGTCTGAAAGAATTACAGGGATGGAAATGGAGAGGAGCCTGAGGAAAAGAATTTTCAGCGACAGGCCCAAAGTGGAATTCAGCTCAAGGGGTGGCCCCAAGACCTGACACTATTACTGAGGCTATGGAGCACTCACCAAAGGACCTATCATGACTGTCCTCCAAAAGACCCAACAAGCAGATGAAAGAGTCAGATGCAGATATTTGCATCCAACCAATGGACAGAAGCTGCTGATCCCTGTGGTTGAGTTAGGGGAAAGCTGGAAGAAACTGGGTAGGAGGGCTGCTCGGTAGGAGGACCAGTAGTCTCAGCTTACCTGACCCCTGAGATTTCTCAGACCCTGAACCACCAACCAGGCAACATACACCAACTGATATGAGGCCCCAACACATATACAGCAGAAGACTGCTGGGTCTGGGTTTACTCAGCAAAGATGCACCTAACTCTCAAGGGACTGGAGGCCTCAGGGAGTTTAGAGATCTGGTGGGGTGGGGTGGGGTGGGAGTGGGGACATCCTTGTGGAGACAGAGGAGTGGGGAGGAGTATGGGATGTGGACTAGGAGGGGAATATAATCCGGAGTTTAACACAAACAAACAAACAAACAAACAAACAAGACTAAAAAGGAGAGAAAAGAAGTAGGCTAATGAAGAACCAGTGGACACTCATTTACTAAGTTGAATACAAGGGTCCTTTTGAAAGTCTTGTAGGTTCTTCATTGAGATCAGAACTTTGACTCTTCATTGGTGAGCTTCTCAGTTCAAGTAGAGCTCAGGAAAATGCAGGAAGGATTTGAATGCTGCATACTTTATTTCTGAAGACAAGATTTGTTTGATTGTGAGCTTAGATCTTAAATTCAAATGTCTTTTCTAAATAATGACAAAAAGTACAAGTTGGCTTCTCAAATATCTGTTCATTAAAAAAATCAGTTCTAACTCATAAATTTCAGGATCTTACACAATTTGGAAGGCATTACTCTAAATTCTGAGTTCCAAATTATCTATGGAATATAGCAGTTCTATTGTTTGAGGCTTCTGAAGCATACTGAAATTACATATGTTCTTTTACTAATTGATATTTTTACCAACATGATCTAACATGATCATGTGTTTATAATCTAAGACACAATACAACATCTAGAACGTGAATCAATCTAATTTGATTGGCATGAGTTTTCAAGCAAGTTGGGCATCACAGACATCCACCAATCTGCTTAGGACTTAATATTTTCGTGTTAATTCACTGCTGCTAGTTTAAAACAACTCTTTGGATAGATAGTGATGCATAGTCTTTGAACACAGGATTTCAGTTCCCCATCCTTCTGAAAGGGGAGGATACCAGCCTTGGCTAGCAAATTCAAGCCTTGACAGTTTAGGGAGTGGTTATATATATATATATATATTTTTTTTCCTGTTGCAATCCAAATGGCCCTAGGTCACATGTGTAGAGACTTACTGAAAACCAACAATTTCTGTCACATAAGACTCCCCAAAACTGAGCCTGAAACCCACTGTTTAAGTAAATAAACTCTAATAACAAAAAAAAAAAAATAAATGAAAGAACAAAAAGTTGAAAGGAGTGGCTTCCAAATGAGTTGTACTGTCAAGAAGCTAGGCAAAAAATATATTTTAAAAATGTAAACACAAACAAACAAACAGACAAACAGACAAACCATATAGTAGCCATTCTCCCAGTATTTTCTCCCTTCTTGCCACCTCCTGATGCTTTCTGCTCCCAATCTTTCCCACCTCAACTTCACCTCCAATATTTATTCTAGTTCCCCATTCCTGGGACATACTTTCATCCCACTGTAAGCCCTTTTTACTACTTAACCTCTCTAGGTCTGTAGATTGTAGCAGGGCTACCTTTTAATTTATGCTAATATCCACTTATAAGTGAATAGAAACCAAGTTTGTATTTCTGGGCCTGGAATACCTTGCTCAGGATGATTTTTTTCTAGTTTCATTCATTTGCCTGCAAATTTCATGATGTCATTGTTTTTAATAGCTGAGTAATACTCCATTGTGTAAATGTAGCACATTTCCTTTATCCATTCATCTGTTGAGGGTCATCTAGGTTGTTTCCAGTTTTTGGATTTTATGATTAATGCTGTTACCAGCATAGTTGAACAAGTGTCCCTGTGGTATAGTGGGACATCTTTTGCATATATGCCCAGTAGTGAGTTAGCTGGGTCTTCAAGTAGATCAAGTCCCAATTTTCTGAGAAACTGCCATTTTGACTACCAAATTGCCTGTAGAAGTTTTCACTTCCATTAACAGTGGAGAAGTGTTCTCCTTGATCCACATCCTTGCCAGCATGAGATATACCTTGTGTTTTTGATTTTAGCCATACTGATTGGTGTAAGATAGAACCTCAAAGTTGTTTTGATTTTTATTTCTGACCAAGCCAGCTCAGTTAGTCACAGGGTCTTGAGGGAGGGAGTGAGGATTAAAGAAAGAAAAGACAATTGGACAATGTTGTAGCATGACTCCAGTGCTGAAGCACCTTCTTTCTCTCACCCCCCAATCTGCTTTTATACCATTCTAAGTATATGTAAAGAACAGGGTCAGTTCTAGGTCAAGGAATAAACAAAGCATAGACAGAATAGCCAAGGAACAAACAAGGCAATAAACAAAGTTTTGTGGTCTTTAGGAACTTATCAAAATGATCAAGATCTTTATTTAGCCTACTTCCTTGTCTTAGCCCAATGTCAAACTCTTGCTAATATCCTTGAAGCAGCACCAAGAGCTCTCCACACATTTTCCCGTTGGCTAAGGATGTTGAACACTTGCTTAAGTGTTTCTTGGTCCTTTGAGATTACTTTTTGTGAATTCTCTGTATAGATTTCCATTTCACTTTTAAAATTGGATTATTTAGTTTGTTGATATCTAGTGTCTTGAGTTCTTCATATATTTTAGATATTATCTCTTTGTCAGATGTAGAATTGGTGAAAATCCATTCCCATTCTGTGGACTGATGTTTTGTCCTGTTGCCAGTGTCCTTTGCCTTACAGAAGCTTACAGAAATGAAGTCCCCTTATTAAATTAGAGAGCATTTCAGGAGTGAGGTGGAAACCTAGTGCAAATCCAAAAAATATACGAAGTAATCCTACTAATCCTACTAATGGGGGACACAGAGCCTGGCACAACTATCTTTTGTAACCAGGCAAGGCATCAAATGGAGGGGTTGGGATACCAAACCAGTTCTTTGACCTATAGTTTGTCTTGCCTGCAGTGGGACTGTAGCCTAGCAAAATGGTTATCAAAGAGACCAGAGAGACTTCATCAGTAACTGATGGGAGCAGATGCGCAGCCACTCAGCCTACATTAGTTGGGGCTCAAGGAGCTAGGCAGAGGAGGGGGAAGGAAAGATGGGAGAAACCAGAGGGTTCAGAGACTCAAGAACACAGCATTGGACAATGTTGTAGCATGGACAGAATCAACTGACCAGGACTTGTGGGAGCTCACAGGCATCAGGGTGTCTGTAGGGGTCTGATCTAGGTTCAGTGTATATATGTTATGACTGAGTAGCTTGATGGTTTTTGGAAATTCTAATGGTGGGTTCACAGGCTGTCTCTGACTCTTTTGCCTACTTGTGGGGAACTTTCCCTTCTACTGCGTTGTCTTGTCCAACCTTGATATCATGATATGTGTCTGATCTTTTGTAGCTTGTTATGCCATGTTTGGTTGATATTCCTGGGAGGCATATTCTTTTCTGAGGGGAGGAGGCAGGATGGATCTGTGGGAGAGGGGAGGTGTGGAGGAGGAGACTGAGAAGAAAGGAGGGAGGGGAACTGTAGTTGAGATATAATATATGAGAGAATAAAAAACAGCTGTATTAAATAAAATTTAAATCTTTTTTCGCTGTGTGATGATATGAGAACTAAGAAAGGCTGTAGGAAAATAGACACCAATGAGGGTCATGTCCATCAGCAGAGGACAGACCCTTTCCACCTTAGAATTACATTAGAGGCAGTGTTTACATGCACATGCTGTCTAGGAGCAGAAAGCTTTCACAACTTGAAAGCTTATTGGGATGGGGTCTTTCCCTGAAGGATATCCTGTTGCTCTAGTGATGAGCAAGAGACCTCTCATTACAGAAAATAATCTTTAAAAAAGTTGTAGCCACTTATAGAATGTACTTTGGCTAGAGCATTAATTTTGTTCCTAATTTTCCCCTTGAAACTACACATTTTGTGTTTCTTTCTGAGTGACTAGATCGTTGTTGCTGTCTTTCTTCTTCTTCGTCTTCCTCCTCCTCCTCTCCCCCTTCTCCTCTTCTTCTTCTCCTTCTCCTCCTCCTCTGTTGTAAATCAGCATATGGTTATAAATAATAACCATACCTACCACAGGTTCCATTGTTATGCTGTCTTAATTATTTTTCTCCAAAGAAATTAGTCCATTACATTTAAATTTAGCCTCTGGAAAGTTCTTTGAACATGACCAGAAACTAGCTAAATTCTTTACCAAAATATAATAAGAATAATCTCTAATCTAGTAGAGACTTATTCCCTCTGAAACTGCTTCAACGAGGCTCCCACAGCCCAAATTTCTTTCAGCACTAGTGTCTTCCACGATCCTACTACTGGCTCATTATGTTTTTATAGCATTCAACCACCTTTCTAGTCCAAAGTTCCAAAGTCTTAAAAAAAAAAAAAAACAATATGTCAGGGTCTTTCTCACGGCGATATCCCACTCTTTAGTACTACATTCTACACTTGGAAGTATTTCTTTTGTTGTAATAAACACTTCAACAAAAACTTAAGTAAGAAAAGGTTTATTTTAGCCTAGGGATTCAGAGGGCTAGAGTTCATAATGGTAGGCACAGCATATTAATTGACAGGCATGGTAATAGAAGTAAGAAGCTGAGTACTTATATCAATCCACAGACAGAAGCAGAGAGAAAACAGGAAGTAGTTGTTGGCCGTTAACTCTAAAAGTTTGCCTCAGTGACATACTTCCTCTGTCAACTCTCTGTGATCTAGAACTTGCCCAAACAGTGGCAAGAAGTGCACAGAAAAACATTTCTCATTCAACTACCAGAGCCATATAATAATAACTGCTGTGATAAACTCTTTATAGATACCATTCCCTCTTAAAGATAAACTCTTTATAGATACCATGCCTTATAATAAAACTAGAAGGCTTACTTCACATTCTAGAGTCATTGGAGCCAACTGAATATGAACTTCTGGGAAAAACTGACACCTGTTTACTTGCTTCTCTTCTTGTCTTGCCTTTCCCTTGTGTTTTCTACTCATACTTACCTAAAACCCAGCACAGGATTCTCCCAGTGGCTGCTCTCTAGTCATTGCTCACTTCTGAGCCATTCAACCCATCCATATCATATCCTTAGTTTGCCCTCTCTCAACTCAGTTTCCACACATATTCTCTTTTATTCTTCAGTTTTCAACCTGATTGACTCTGTGGTTTTTATTATTTTATTTTTTTAGTTGTAATATTCTATTATAAATTAAATTTAAAACAATTTTCATAAGTGAATTAAGAAAAACATTAATTTAAGGTTTACTATCTTTTAAAATATTACTAATAATTTTATAGTTAAAAGTTTATTTGCAAAGACACTTAAATATTTTTAGAGCAGTTTAAGTTCATATCTAAACTGAGCATAAAGTGCAGAGATTTTGCATGTCCCTCATGGTCATCGGTACTTCCCACCCTCTAGAATGGTAGACCTGCTGTCAAAGAATGCTATATTTATGCACTGTTATATCCTAAAGCCCATAGTTTGCCTGAGGGTTTTCTCTTTGTTTCATGGATAATGAAATGCGCCACTATTATGGTATTGCACAGGAAAGGATTCCTGTTGTAAAATCTTTTTGTACTTCAACCATTCATTATTAATTTTTAATATTTATCTTATTTTATTTTATGTGTCTCTGTGTTGGTATGTAGATGTGTGTACAGGTGCCTTCAGAAGACAGAAGAGGGTGACAAATCCCCCTTAACTTGAATTACAGTTGGTTATGGTCTGCTTGACAGGATTGGACTCAAATCCTCTGGAACATCAGTAAGAACCAAGTTCTCTCTCCTGACCCCAGGGCTGTCCATTGTAATAGCTGAATAGTATTTTATCTGTGCAGGAATCTTACTGAAGAGTCTTATTTAGAAGCTGTTTCTAATATTGGCATTTATTAATAGTGATGCTGTATTATGGCTAAAGTTTGTGTCTGTTTATTATCACTACTTTAAGACAAATCACTGCAGTGATCAAACTTTACATCTCTTATTCAAAAGTGAACTTATAAAATGGCGTTGGACTTACTTTTTTATATCCTCAGAAAGGCTGGATGGTACAAAAAAGTTTAAAAGTCCTTGTCAATTTTTTATAGAGTAAAATATATTTTTATAATATATTTTGTATTTTTTCCCGAGGTTGAAACTTTTAAAAATTACTTCTACATTTTTTTTTTTAAATTTCATATGTGTGCTCATGCCACAATGTGAAGGTCAAAGAACACCATGTTTGAGTCAATGTTCTTCTGTCACATAGATAATTGGAACTGAACTCAGGTCATTTGT
Organism: Mus caroli; assembly: GCF_978045245.1. Taxonomy (NCBI): domain Eukaryota; kingdom Metazoa; phylum Chordata; class Mammalia; order Rodentia; family Muridae; genus Mus; species Mus caroli. The sequence continues at coordinate 70,149,099 of NW_028227257.1, read as the reverse complement.
CTTCATAGCAAAGCTCCTTCAGTCACTGAAAATTATTTTGAGAACTAGACCCTGTTTTTTTCTTCCTTCCTTCTTCCTTTCTTCCTTCCTTCCTTCCTTCCTTCCTTCCTTCCTTCCTTCCTTCCTTCCTTCCTTCCTTCCTTTCTGTCTTTCTGTCTTTCTTCCTTAGGGAGTTTATATATGGGCTCAGAGACATTTGTGAATTAAATCCATTAATCTCTCAAGGTGATATTTAAAAAAAAACTCTGATTTTATTATTTTCCTTATTTTTTTCCAAATTTTAATTTTAAGATAAATTTATCATTTACAAATTTAAAGGAACCATTGAAACTACCTGTGGAGCCTGTTTCTACTCTATACATGGATTTCCATGATATTAACTCCTTAAGTAATTACAAAGCAATGGTAAAAAGTATAGAGCTAAAATTTATTAAAGAAGCATAAGAAATTATTTAGATATTTGTACACTTGGATTTTTCAAAGTCTACTTTAGTAATGTTTTTTACATGCTTCAACCTTCCTTCTAGTCCATCAACCAAAGGGGAAAAGAAAGTTTAATAGGAAATGAGGGATGTGGACCTGTTTAGAAGTCATTCTTGATCTGATTCCAAACATCAATCAGTAGGGGCACTTCAGTCTAATCAGCAAACACCAAACACAAATCAGTCACAGCCACTGGATCCAGCGGAAACTGTGAGGCTCCACCACATCAGCATGAGTCCATGGAAGCAGCCAGAAGCAGCTGGAATACACCAGAAGCTTTTTGACACATGGTTCTGTACAAAGTCATAACAAGCAAAGATAAGCTAAGATCAGCAAAGTGTTTCAAGGCAAACCAATGAAAGTGTTGTTCACTGTCTTTGGAGTTATACTTATCCTCTTTCCAAACATCACACATACTCTTAAATGTCTGCCTAAGCAAAACATCCTCTTATAAGATAGCTTCCAGAAAAGCATTACATGACACAACTGAGTCTCAAAAGAAATATGAAATTTACACTTCAATATTTTATTCATTTTCTGTTAGTGTTTATTTTTTTCTCCAAAACTTCATTCAGAATTGTATCTGGCACTTGTGTTTCTTAGTTCCGTAATCTTTTTCTTTCTGACTTTAGATATTTGATATCTATAACTTTTAGATGTGTCTTTTAGAGATACTTAAGTCTTACCATGTTTTGTGTTAAACACATCAAAATATTCCAATGTGCTTTCTTTTTTGGTGTTTAGATACCTAACATTTAGAAAGTAAGGCTCTGTTGCTGAGAATATTAGGTGTTATCTTATAGCGGCTTTTCTGTTATGGGGATTCATGGCCTAGTCGGCCATCACTGGAAAGAGAGGCCCATTGGACTTGCAAACTTTATATACCCCAATACAGGGGAATGCCAGGGCCAAAAGAATGGGAATGGGTGGGTAGGGAAGTGGGGGGGGGGGTTATGGGGGACTTTTGGAATAGCATTGGAAATGTAATTGAGGAAAATACGTAATAAAAAATATTAAAAATTAAAAAAAGAGTCTCATTGAACAGATCTGACTAAACATGAGTTCTTTTATTTAGACTATGCTTGCCTTGAACTTGCTATTATCTTCCTACCTCTGCTTTGAGTATTGGGATTACAGGTTTATTTCAGGCTTGGGTTACTTTATTTTCTGACACTGAATTTTACTTTTTCTGGAATTTGCCTTGGCATGAGCCATGAGGTAAAAATACATTTATTAGTTTGTCTCCAAACATACAAAAACATTTGCCACTGCCATTTGTTGAAAGCTCTGTCCTATAAAAATGTTTAACTGCATTTGTGACTAACTTCCACCATTCTTGCATACTTTTTGATAAATATTCTTGGAAAAGTCCAGAAGTCTTGAGATAATTAAATAAGCACAGTGATTTCCAAGGCTGAATGACTTATTTTTTTCAAAGAATGAACTAAAGGAAACTCTCATATAAAATTCATTTTAAAAGAATTTTAATTTTCTGCAGTCATCTGAACCATTGCACAACTCCTTTGTTAATTCTGAATTTTCCACTGTTCACTTGGAGGGAGGAAAGTGCAAGTTGTTTTATAGTCAAACCCAAACACCAAATTTAAAATATTTTGAATTAATTAATTTTGAAATAATACAAAATGGCATTATTTTCAAAAGAATGATATAAATTTTAGGATCAAACTTCATAACTGAGAATATGGACTAAGAAATATGTCAACACAATACACATACATATATTTACACATACACTCACTCATACACTAATAACACAAATATAAAAAAAATGTTAAAGTAAGGTTCAATGTTTGCTTTAAACTTCAGGAATGTTTCTTTTACAAATGTGTGTGCCATTCCATTTGGGGTATAGATGTTCAGAATTGAAGCATTTGTTGACTGGAGCCTAGTATAGTTGTCCCCTGAAAGGCTCTGCCAGAACCTGACCAATAGAGATGTGAATGCTCACAGGAAACCATCGGACTGATCATGAGCAATCAAATGGAGGAGTTAGGGGAAGGACTGAAGGAGCTCAAAGGCTTTGCAACCCCATAGGAAGAACAATATCAACCAACCAGACCCATTAGAGCTCCCAGGGACTAAACCACCAACCAAAGCATACACATGGGGGGACCCACTACTCCAGCTGCATATGTAGCAGAGGATGACCTTATTTTGCATCAGTGGGAGGGGAGGCCCTTGGTCCTGTGGAGGCTGGATGCTCTAGCATAGTGGAATACTAGGGAGGTGAGGCTGGAGTGGGTGGGTGGGGGAGCACATTTATAGATGCACAGGAGAAGGGATGGAATAGGGGTTTTGCAGTTGGGAAACCGGGAAGGGGGATAACATTTGAAATGTAACACACACACACACACACACACACACACACACACACACACACACACACACACAGAGACATAAAACAGATTTAAAACAACAAGATGAATGACTGTGCTTAGGTTTTTAAAAAGTTCATAGCTGGTGATTTCAGGGACTTAAAAACAGACCTTTTGACTCCATGCTGCTTTTATTACATTAAATCTTCTAAATTAATATGAAAAATAAAATAAGTGTTTCCATACTAGGAATACCCTTTACTTTCAGATAAATTAGTTATGTGAACCACATGAAGCAATAAGAAGTACATATTTGATAACAAATATAAAAGTGAAATATTGGTTTTCTTTTTCTTTTTTAAAAAATTTTATTTTATTAGATACTTTCTTTACTTACACTTAAATGCTATACCGAAAGTTCCCTATACCATCCCACCTGCCCTGCTCACCTATGCACCCACTCTCAATTCTTGGCCCTGGCATTCCCCTGTACTGGGGCATATAAAGTTTGCAAGACCTAGGGGCCTCTCTTCCCAGTGATGGCTGACTAGGCCATCTTCAGTTACATATGCAGCTAGAGACATGAGCTCTGGGGGTACTGGTTAGTTCATATTGTTGTTCCACCTATAGGGTTGCAGACACCTTCAGGTCCTTGGGTACTTTCTCTGGCTCCTCCATTGGGGGCCCTGTGTTCCATCCTATAGATGACTATGAGCATCCACTTCTGTATTTGCCAGGCACTGGCATAGCCTCATATGAGACTGTTATATCAGGGTCCCTTCAGCAAAATCTTGCTGGCATATATAATAGTGTGTGTGTTTGGTGGCTGATTATGGGATGGGTCCCCGGGTCAGATAGTCTCTGGATAGTCCATCCTTTCGTCTTAGCTCCAAACTTTGTCTCTGTAACTCCTTTCATGGGTGTTTTGTTCCCTATTCTAAGGAGAAATGAAGTTTCCACACGTTGGTCTTCCTTCTTCTTGATTTTCTTGTGTTTTGTAAATTGTATCTTGGTTATTCCAAGTTTCTGGGCTAATATCCACTTATCAGTGAGTGCATATCTAGTGACTGCTTTTGTGATTGGGTTACCTCACTAAGGATGATATCCTCCAGATATATCCATTTGCCCAATAATTTCGTAAATTCATTGTTTTTAATAGCTGAGTAGTACTCCATTGTGTAAATGTACCACATTTTCTGTATCCATTCATCTGGTTGAGGGACATCTGAGTTCTTTCCAGCTTCTGGCTATTATAAATAAGGCTGCTATGAACATAGTGGAGCATGTGTCCTTATTACCAGTTGAAACACCTTCTGGGTATATGCCCAGGAGAGGTATTGCTGGATCTTCCAGTAGTACTATGTCCAATTTTCTGAGGAACCACCAGACTGATTTCCAAAGGAGTTGTACAAGCTTGCAATCCCACCAGCAATGGAGGAGTGTTTCTCTTTCTCCATATCCTCGCCAGCATCTGCTGTCACCTGAATTTTTGATCTTAGCCATTCTGACTGGAGTGAGGTGGAATCTCAGGGTTGTTTTGATTTGCATTTCCCTGATGATTAAGGATGTTGAAGATTTTTTCAGGTGCTTCTCTGCCATTTGGTATTCCTCAGGTGAGAATTCTTTGTTTAGCTCTGAGCCCCATTTTTTAATGGGGTTATTTGAATTTCTGGAGTCCAGCTTCTTGATCTCTTTGTATATATTGGATATTATTCCCCTATCAGATTTAGGATTAGTAAAAATTCTTTCCCAATCTGTTGGCCTTTTTGTCTTATTGACTGTGTCTTTTGCCTTGCAGAAGCTTTGCAGTTTCATGAGGTCCCATTTGTTAATTCTTGATCTTACAGCACAAGCCATTGCTGTTCTGTTTAGGAATTTTTCCCCTGTGCCCATATCTTTGAAGCTTTTCCCCACTTTCCCCTCTATAAATTTCAGTGTCTCTGGTCTTATGTTGAGGTCTTTGATCCACTTAGACTTAAGCTTTGTACAAGGAGATAAGAATGGATCAATTTGCATTCTTCTACATGATAGCCACCAGTTGTGCCAGCACCATTTGTTGAAAATGCTGTCTTTTTTTCCACTGGATGGTTTTAGCTCCCTTGTCAAAGATCAAGTGACCATAGGTGTGTGGATTCATTTCTGGGTCTTCAATTCTATTCCATTAATCTACCTGTCTGTGGCTGTACCAGTACCATGCAGTTTTTATCACAATTGCTCTGTAGTACAGCTTAATGTCAGGCCTGGTGATTCCACAAGAGGTTCTTTTATTGTTGAGAATAGTTTTTGCTATCCTATGGTTTTTGTTATTCCAGATGAATTTGCAAATTGTCCTTTCCAACTCAGGGAAAAATTGAGTTGGAATTTTGATGGGGATTGCATTGAATCTGTAGATTGCTTTCAGCAGGATAGCCATTTTGAGTATAGTAATCCCGCGAATCCATGAGCATGGGAGATCTTTCCATCTTCTGAGATCTTCTTCAATTTCTTTCTTTAGAGACTTGAAGTTCTTATCATAGACATCTTTCACTTCCTTAGAGTCATGCCAAGATATTTCATATTATTTGTGACTATTGTGAAGGTTATTGTTTCCCTAATTTCTTTCTCAGCCTGTTTATCCTTTGTGTAGAGAAAGGCCATTGATTTGTTTGAGTTAATTTTATATCCAGCTACTGAACTGAAGCTGTTTATAAGGTTTAGGAGTTCTCTGGTGGAATTTTTAGGGTCACTTATATATACTATCATATCATCTGCAAGTAGTGATATTTTGACTTCTTCCTTTCCAATTTCTATCCCCTTGATCTCCTTTTGTTGTTGAATTGCTCTGGCTAGGACTTCAAGTACTATATTGAATAGGTAAGGAGAAAGTGGGCAGCCTTGTCTAGTCCCTGATTTTAATGGGAATGCTTCCAGCTTCTCACCATTTACTTTGATGTTGGCTACTGGTTTGCTGTAGATTGCTTTTATCATGGTTAGGTATGGGCCTTGAATTCCTGATTTATCCAAGACTTTTATTATGAATGGGTGTTGGATTTTGTCAAATGCTTTCTCCGCATCTAACGAGATGATCATGTGGTTTTTGTCTTTGAGTTTGTTTATATACTGGATTACGTTGATGGATTTCCGTATATGGAACCATCCTTGCATCCCTGGAATGAAGCCTACTTGATCATGATTGGTGATCATTTTGATGTGTTCTTGGATACAGTTAGCAAGAATTTTATTGAGTATTTTTGTATTGATATTCATAAGGGAAATTGGTCTGACATTCTCTTTGTTGGATCTTTGTGTGATTTAGGCATCATAGTAATTGTGGCTTCATAGAATGAATTGGGTAGAGTACCTTCTGTTTCTATTTTGTGGAATTGTTGGAGAAGATTGGAATTAGGTCTTCTTTGAAGGTCTGATAGAACTCTGCACTAAACCCATCTGGTCTTGGGCTTTTTTTGGTTGGGAGACCATTGATGACTGCTTTTATTTCTTTAGGGGAAATCGGACTGTTTAGACTGTTAATCTGATCCTGATTTAACTTTGGTACCTGGTATCTGTCTAGGAAGTTTTCCATTTCATCCAGGTTTTCTAGTTTTGTTGAGTATAACATTTTGTAGTAGGATCTGATGAAGTTTTGGATTTCTTTAGGTTCTGTTGTTCTGTATCCTTTTTCATTTCTGATTTTGTTAATTAGGATATTGTCCATGTGCCCTCTAGTTAGTCTGGCTAAGAGTTTATCTATCTTGTTGATTTTCTCAAAGAACCAGCTCCTGGTTTGGTTGATTCTTTGAATAGTTCTTTTTGTTTCCACTTTGTTGGTTTCAGCTCTGAGTTTGATTATTTCCTGTGGTCTACTCCTCTTTGGTGAATTTGCTTCCTTTAGTTCTAGAGCTTCTAGGTATGCTGTCAGGCTGCTAGTTTATGCTCTCTCTAGTTTCTTTTTGGAGGCACTCAGAGCTATGAGTTTTCCTTTTAGGACTGCCTTCATTGTGTCTCATAAGTTTGGGTATGTTGTGGCTTCATTTTCATTAAATTCTAAAAAGTCTTTAATTTCTTTATTTCATCCTTGACCAAGGAATCATTGAGTAGAGTGTTGTTCAGTTTCCACGTGAATGTTGGCTTTCTATTATTTATGCTGTTATCAAAGATCAGCCTTAGTCTGTAGTGATCAGATAGGATTCATGGGATAATTTCAATATTTTATATCTGTGAAGGCCTGTTTTGTGACCAAGTATATGGTCAGTTTTTGAGGAGGTACCATGTGGTGCTGAGAAGTACGTATATCCTTTTGTTTTAGGATAAAATGTTGTGTAGATATCTACCAAATCCATTTGTTTCATAACTTTTGTTAGTCCATGTGTCTCTGTTTAGTTTCTGTTTCCAGGATCTCTCCATTGGTGAGAATGGGGTGTTGAAGTCTCCCACCATTATTGTGTGAGGTGCAATGTGTGCTTTGAGCTTTACAAAAATTTCTTTAATGAATGTGGCTGCCCTTGTATTTTTAGCATAGATATTCAGAATTGAGATTTCATCTTGGTAGATTTTACCGTTGATGAGTATGAAGTGCTCCTCCTTGTCTTTTTTGATAACTTTGGGTTGGAAGTCGATTTTGTTTGATATTAGAATGGCTAGACCAGCTTGTTTCTTAGGACCATTTGCTTGGATAATTGTTTTCCAGCCTTTCACTCTGAGGTAGTGTCTGTCTTTTTTCCATGAGGTGGGTTTCCTGTAAGCAGCAAAATGTTGGGTCCTGTTTGTGTAGCCAATCTATTAGTCTATGTCTTTTTATTGGGGAATTGAGTCCATTGATGTTAAGAGAATTTAAAGAAAAGTAGTTGTTGCTTCCTGTTATTTTTGTTGTTAAAGTTGGGATTCTCTTCTTGTGGCAGTCTTCTTTTAGGTTTGTTGAAGGATTACTTTCTTGCTTTTTCTAGGGTGTAGTTTTCATCCTTGTGTTGGTGTTTTCCCTTTATTATCCTTTGAAGGGCTGGATTCATGGAAAGATATTGTGTGAATTTGGTTTTATCATGGAACACTTTGGTTTCTCCACCTATGGTAATTTAGAGTTTTGCTGGGTATAGTAGCCTGGACTGACATTTGTGTTCTCTTAGGGTCTGTATAACATCTGTCCAGGATCTTCTGACTTTCATAGTCTCTGGTGAGAAGTCTGGGGTAATTCTAATAGGTCTGCCTTTATATGTTACTTGACCTTTCTCCCTTACTGCTTTTAATATTCTATCTTTATTTAGTGCATTTGTTGTTCTGATTATTATGTGTCGGGAGGAATTTCTTTTCTGTTCCAGTCTGTTTGGAGTTCTGTAGGCGTCTTGTATGTTCATGGGCATCTCTTTTTTTAGGTTTGGGAAGTTTTCTTCTATAATTTTGTTCAAGATATTTGCTGGCCCTTTGAGTTTAAAATCTTCATTCTCATCTACTCCTATTATCCATAGGTTTGGTCTTCTCATTGTGTCCTGGATTTCCTGGATGTTTTAAGTTAGGATCTTTTTGCATTTTGCATTTTCTTTGATTGTTGTGCAGATGTTCTCTATGGAATCTTCTGCACCTGAGATTCTCTCTTCCATCTCTTGTATTCTGTTGGTGATGCTTGCATCCCTGGTTCCTGATTTCTTTCCTAGGGTTTGTATCTCCAGAGTTGTCTCACTTTGGTTTTTTTTTTTTTTTTATTGTTTCTATTTCCCTTTTTAGGTCTTGGATGGTTTTGTTCAATTACATCACCTGTTTGGTTGTGTTTTCTTATAATTCTTTAAGGACTTCTACCTCTTTAGCAGTGTTCTCCTCTATTTCTTTAAGTGAGTTATTATTGCCCTTCTTAAAGTCCTCTATCAGCTTCATGAGATATGATTTTAAATCTGAGTCTTATTTTCGGGTGTGTTGGGCTATCCAGGACTGGCTGAGGTGGGAGTGCTGGGTTCTTATGATGGTGATTTGTCTTGGTTTCTGTTAGTAAGATTCTTATGCTTGTGTTTTGCCATCTGGTAATCTCTGGAGTTAGGTGTTATAGTTGTCTCTGGTTGTAGCTTGTTCCTCCTGTGATTCTGTCAGCAGTCCTTGGTTTCGAGCTCTCTCCTGAGTCTCAGTGGTCAGAGTACTCTCTGTAGGCAAGCTCTCCTCTTGCAGGGAAGGTGCACAGAGGTCTGGTGTCAGATCTGCCTCCTGGATGAAGATGAATGCCCAAAACAGGGACTGTCTCAGAAGATGTTTTGCCTCAGCAGTCAGGGAGCTGACCTGCGCAGACTGGTCTCCAAGGGACCTGGGACACAAGATGGCTCCCTCACCTGCTCTGGCAGTAAGAGTCCTACCAGGCAGACACCTCTTCTCTGGCGGGGAAGGTGCCCGGATGTATGGAGCTCGAAAAGAGAGTCTGTCATATTTAGTAGGGAGAGTGCCAACTACAATTATAATGTTTTCAGTGAAAGTTTATTGTGTGTACATTTACACTATCTACACACGTCGATAGCTTGGATTAGATTTAAGACAGTGTTTTCAACTCTGCCACCACGTAGGAGTGAATTTGATTGGGATGCATGTAATATGTTACCCACAAGCTGGATGTTATACAACAAACACTAATGAAATGCTTGCTTCTTGTGATGGCATCCCATATAACAATTTTTGTACATTGTGGATCCTATTGTAATCATGAGTTCATAGGTGGAACAGTGGGGAAAGTTTGGGGACTTTTTGAAGTCATAAAACAGTACAAAGCAAAGGAGCTATGGACTGATCTGTATAAATTGATTCCAGAGCACATGCACTCTATGTTCTTCAAAGGCCAGAATAAGCACTTCAGGCCAGTCTAAATATTGGTATGATAAAGGAAATGAGGCAACACAGCATGTAGATAAGCATTTAGACAAGTATAAAACAAATAGGAGGAAGAGCATTGACCAGTGTTCTTTCTCTTATCATATGTGAATCAGACACCACAAATGAGAAGGAAGAAACCCTAACTTTAGCAAATAGTTTGACCTGTTAGAAAAAAAGCCAGTTGAAACCAGCCCAAGCAAGCGATTAAAGTTTTCCTTTTCTGTTGTGAAATGGTCTGGTTCAAGTTATAAATCTTTTTGCCTCAGCTCTCAAGGGTGATAGTACTAGGTTATTGTGTGGGCAGGTTGAAAGGACAAACGACCATTTGTTTTCCAATGGGAAATCATTTAAAACTTACAGTAAAGCAATAGAAGAATTTGATTCATTTGTTGCCAAATCAAACTATAAGGAATATTTTAGTATCAAACTCTACCTGTATTTTGTTCTGGCAGGAAGGCCAATATTAAGATCTATGAGCTTGTGTGTACCAAAAAAAAAATGTTGCATTGGTTCTGTAGAAATTCTGACTCATGGTGATTCTATCCAGCTGAGATCTTGGCAGAATTCAAGTGTTTCTTCACAACAGCTGGGAGATCTGCATGATATGCCTCTGTGCACAGGCAAGGTAAATATGAAGGGCAGTGTGAATGAGGGATCTGATTCAGTTACAGTGTAGCATATCTGTGAATTTTGTATTTTGGGGATCAAAAGGAATGTTTGGAGTCCCAGAACATTAGCTGAATTATTGGACAAGATGATCTTGATGTCTCAAAACATTGCTGAGTTTTGTCAAATCATTGTCTCAAATGAGCTGAATATAATATTTAGTCTGCATTGATTTTTAATTGTCTGAATTCCTGCTACTATTGAATCAGGCTATCTTTTGGGGGGATGTATGGCTTGATTTTGAACCATATAAATGACTTCCTAGACTTGAATTTCATAAAATTCAAATGAGTTATGTATTAATGACAGGATTCATGTTCATAGATTTTAAGTTATAGATTTAAAAAAAATAACCATTAGAGTTCTAGCTATTCTTTCCTGTGCTGTCTTCTCTGACCTAGAGTAAGCACTAAAATAGTTAACAATTCATTTTGTGAGGCAGAGGTCAACAGAAAAGAGAAAACAGCCACAAGGAAGTATCCAGTCAGCTAGGGTATTGCTCTACCCAAAACTTATAAGCATTAAAATAAGACTATTGATGCTCAGAGAATTCACAATATACTAAGGACATAATCAGTTTTACTTAGCTGACTAAGAAATAATACAAGATCCCATTCACTTAACTCACTGAGATAGAGATGTAGAGAGTGAAAGGGCTAAGTTTGGGCCAAAGTTTTCATTTGAGAGTCACCAATTTATACAACACATAAGAGCCAGCAAAAGCTTCACTAAATTTTATTAACCACCAACATGTACACAACATTCTGATATCTATTAAGTCACTTGATTATTAAGGGACAACACTGCTTTTTTCATGAGGTGAGGGCAGATTAAGTGAGGAAGCCTTTATAGTACCCATAATAATCCCTGCTAGTAGAACCTTACACCAATGGATTGAGAGTCTGGAAAAAACACTTTGCCTAGCTTACCTGTTCATATATGACAGAGGGCATGCAGCAGACCAATAATTTTTTCTATACATAGTGCTAAAACTATTTGCTTTAATATGAAAAAATAGAGTCCCGTGTCACAAAATTAGCAAATATCAGGTGCACTTAAAGATAAATATGAAAAGCGAAAATATTATTGCCCGCCGCTTTTGTGTGTCCCCCTGGTAAGAACACGCTCAGGGCAACCGGAATCTTCTGCAGTACAAACTTTATTGCTTACCCCATCAGGAGCCAGTGGAGAAAGGAGACAGAGAGAGAGCGAGAGATGGTGGAGCCCCCTCCCTTTTATGGAGGACTGTCCTCCGGCTCGGACGTGTCACTCCCTGATTGGCTGCAGCCCATCAGCCAGAGTTGTCATCACGGGAAAGGCAGAGCACATGGGGTGGGAAACTACCCCAGCGCATGTGCAGATGGTTTGTTTACTACTTAGAACACAGGTGTCAGTGCCATCTTATAATGGCGAATGTGAGGACGGCTCCTTACATCTCCCCCTTTTCTTTTATTTAAGAGCAATAGGCCACCCATAATAATGAGAGTGGAGATAGAGGTCAAATCCCCAGTGTGCAGGTAAAGGAGCCGTACACAAAACCTCCTCCCAGGCTCATCACCCGGAGGGGTCCTGGTCTGGTCCCGTGTCGTTTTTCCTGGGGGAAGGACACTTGGACACTCAACCTTCTTGAAAGATGACATGTCTCCCTAGAATAGGCTCATAAATGCCACAGAGCCCTTCTACTGCAGTGCTTAGCCGTGCAACTCTCTCGGGCTGCTGAAGCACACTCACTCTATCCCGTGCAATGAGACTAGCCTCGTGGGGTGCAAGAGCTGAGTGGCCAGCGACCTATTGCTTAAGCATAGATAACCATATATCAGGGGAAGCACCATGTTCTAGTGCTGCAAGCGCCTGGGAAATAACCACCATGTCTCTCCTAATTTGGGCCTTAAGCTTACAGACCAATCAAAGAAGCAACACTAATCCACAGCAAAGAACAGCTCCAAATAATTCCACCCCCACCCATTCTTTAAAGAAGGAAAATGTTGAAAAGATAGTCCTTAGGTCAGGGACAGGTCCAAGTGCATGGGGCAAGTCTTAATTTTCAAAGGGTCTGTTCAAATTTAGCCGTCCAATTCTGTATCTCCCAACGCTGCTTTCCCTTTGTTGTTGTCGCACTGGACATCACCAAGACGAGGGACATCAGTATTCCCTTGGTCAGTCTGGATTTTTCGGGTGAGTCTTTCTGGTATGGGTTGTCTTCATTCTGTGGAAAAACACAAACAGCTCCCCTGGATCTTATCAAAATAGGATCCGGGCCTTTCCATTTGTTATTTAAAACATCTTTCCATTTAACCATCTCTTTGGGCCTATCTGGCTCTGAACAATGTCGTTCAGCCGTGGTATGGCCATGAGAATCAAGATTTAAAAAATTGAGTGTAAAAGTGCTGTAGACACAGACACTCTTGGTACTCGGGGTAGAGCCTCCTCTTTCTGTTTTATTAGATGGAAGTCCAGTCAGGTGGGTCACGTCCATCTGACGGCAGAACTGTTGGAATTTTTGAGATGTATAAGCTGGTCCATTATCAGTCTTAAGGAGTTTGGGTTTTCCCCAAGCACTCCATGCCTCAAGGCAATGTTGAATCACATGTGAGGCCTTTTCTCCGGTTAAAGGAGAGGCAAACATGATGCCAGAGCATGTGTCAATGGACACATGGAGATATTGAAGTTTTCCAAAGGAAGAAACATGTGTAACATCCATTTGCCAGACCTGTAGAGGTCGAATACCGCGTGGGTTAATTCCCACCTGAGGAACTGGCAAGAACTCATAGCAGCTTTGACATTGAGTAACAATGTCACGGGCTTCTTTTCTCGTCAAGGAGAAACGGCGGCGTAATGTTTCAGCCGTCACATGAAAATTGTTATGAAAATTTTTTGCAGCCTCTATCGGGGATGTTAGGGCAGCAGCCACCACTTTAGTGGCTTTATCTGCCAGATCATTCCCCAGAGCCATGGGGCCAGGTAGGCCTGAATGGGCTCTAACATGAGTAATATAAACAGGAAATCTTCTAGATAACAAAACTAATTGTATCTGCTGAAAAATATTGGCAACTTTACTGGAAGGCTTAATCACTCCAGCCACTTCTAAAAAATTGAGGGGTTCTAAAAAGGTTTTTAAAACTTCTAAAACCACTAAACATTCTACCACTTGAGGTGAATTTTCATTATATTGTTTGGATACTACTTCACCATTAGCCACATAGGCACCTATGCCAGTTTTTGATCCATCAGTATATACCACAACCCCATTTTTAAGTGGGTTTCTTACTGTTATTTGTGGAAACACAACAGATTGATTTTGGGCGAACTGTAAAATTGGATGTTTTGGATAATGGTTATCTATTTGTCCTGAAAAGGAGGTAACTAAAACTGCCCAATCATTAGATGTGGCTGCCAAGGTCTGAACCTGTGCAGCGGTATAAGGTACAATTAAAAGATAGGGATTTCGTCCAAAATGGGTGATCGCTGCTTTTAGGCCTTTAAGGGCGAGCTGTGCAATTGCATCAGGATACCAATTTATTATTTTAGCTGGAGATACATTTGGATGGATCCACAACAATGGCCCATTCTGCCACAAAACTGCGGTTGGCAATTGTGCTGTCTTAAAGACACATAAACTAAAAGGCTGCGAATCCTCAATACGTTGTAATTGTGCATTCTGTAAGGCATCTTCCACCTTTTGTAAGGCCTGGCTAGCAGCTAGAGTAAGAGCCCTAGGGGAGGAGATATGAGAATCTCCTTCTAAAATATCAAACAAAGGCCTTAACTCAGCGAAAGGAATCTTCAAAAAAGGTCTGAGCCAGTTAATATCCCCTAACAGCTTCTGAAAATCATTTAAGGTATGGAGGTGATCTCTTCTTATCTCTACCTTTTGGGGCACAATTTTATTTGGGGACACCACAGAGCCCAAAAATTGTCCTGTATCAGAAATTTGGACCTTTTCTGTGGCTATCTGTAAACCCCACTGACTTAAAGTCTTAAGTAGAAAAGGATATGCCTTTTGTAGTATGGTAAGGTTTTTATGGCATAGAAGGATGTCATCCATGTAAAGAAGCAAAATTAAAGAGGGGAATTGTTCCCTCACTGGCAAAAGAGCTTCTTGCACATAAAGTTGGCACATTGTAGGACTATTGGACATTCCCTGTGGTAAGACCTTCCATTGATACCTCTTATCAGGTTCCATGTGATTAATAGAGGGGATGGTAAAGGCAAATCTGGGCCTATCCCTTGGACACAAAGGTATAGAAAAGAAACAATCTTTAATATCTATAATAATTAAATTCCAGCCACGTGGTAAGGCGGAAAGTACAGGGAGACCTCTCTGTACGGGGCCAAATAAGTTCATTTGCTCATTAATGGCTCTGAGGTCATGGAGCAGTCTCCACTTTCCTGACTTTTTCTTAATTACAAAAATTGGAGTATTCCAAGGTGAGGTAGATGGTTCAATATGGCCCAGTTTTAATTGTTCATTTCCTAACCCTTTTCCCTCTTTATAACCCATCTTTGCCATGATATTTCTTACTTTAACCGAACACCCTCCCGACGGGGCATTCTCATTGGACAAAACAAGGCCCAAATGCTGCATAATATCCCTCCCCCAGAGGTTAACCGGGAGTGGGAGCACATAAGGTATGAATTTTCCTCGCTGCCCCTCGGAAGATTCCCATGTCAAGGCAACAGAGCTTATAGTGGGACATGATTGATATCCTAGGCCCTGTAATGAATGAGATGACTCTGTGGTGGGCCATGCTTTGGGCCACCAATGTGTAGAGATTATACTTTTATCTGCTCCGGTATCAAGGATGCCTTCAAACTCTTTTCCGCTGATCTTAAGGCGGGGCTTAGGTCTATCATTCAAAGATACAGCCAAATAGGCAGAATCATTTTCAGAGGAGCCCATTTTCTTTGTCTCAGGTCCTGCAGATTTCTCCCTGGTATTATCAGGGAGGAGTAGCAGCTGAGCTATCCTATCTCCTTTACTAATAGAAAAAACGCCCTTAGGGCTTGAACACAGGACCTGTATTTCAGGGGAATGTTGACAATCCATAACTCCAGGGTGGACTACTAAGCCCTGCAAGGTGAGTGAACCCCGGCCGAGAATAAGGCCCATGGTTCCAGGGGGCAAAGATGGTATAGGCTCCACCGGCACCGGCTGAATACTCATTTGAGGCATTAGTAGGAAATCGGAGGTGGCGCGCAGGTCCACCCTTGTGGGTCTTCCTGGGTCGCCTCTCTGACTGCTTCCTGGGTCCTGACAAACCGGTTCCCATATCTTTGAGGGCCCTGGGACCGAGGGCCCGATAGCCCGTTTTTTTGACACATCAGCTGATTGGTTATCAGGTGGGGGAAGGAATCTGCCCTTTATATCCCTCACAGAGCGACACTGGTCGGCTCTATGATAGCCCTTGCCACACTTAGAGCAAAGAGTGAGGGTCCCCCTTTTTTTGTCTGGAGCTCTACAATCTTTCTTAAAATGCCCAGGCCTCCCACAGTTAAAACATGTCCTCCAATCATTTCTGCCTATGAAGCGTTTTTGGGATTGGAGGATGGCAGCCGCTAAGCCTGCATTGGTGAGAGGTCCCCCGAGCTCTCGACAAACCCTGAGCCAATCCTGTAAGCCTTTATTCTTTCTTGGGGCTATGGCCGTTCGACACTCCTGTGTGGCTTGCTCATAAATGAGCTATTCTATCAGAGGTGCGGCTTGCTCTGAATCTCCAAAAATACGCTCTGCTGCCTCTGTCATTCTGGCCACAAAGTCTGAGAAGGACTCCTGGGGTCCCTGGATGATCTTGGTTAATTGTCCAGTGGCTTCACCTGTTGGGCATAAGCTCCCCAGTGATAATTTGTTTGATCAGCGGTATAAGCTCCCTGACCCGTTAACAGGTCAAAGGTCCAATCTCTCTGCTCTGGAGTCAAAGCGGCAGCATTTGCTCGGGCCTGAGTTTGTGCAGCCTCTTGCCATAGTGCTCTCCATTCCATATATTTGCCCATACTGGGGAGAGCGGCTTTTGCAATCATTTGCCAGTCGGCAGGAGTTAGTGCCATGCCAGCAAGCCTGTCTAACTGCACCAAGGTAAAATTAGCATTGGCTCCATATTTACGGACCGATTCGGCAAGCTCTTTAATCTGTGTATAATCTACCGGAGCGTGAACACGCCCACCCTCGGCTCCTTCAAAGACCGGAAATGCCTGTTGTATCTTCCTTTGTGCCTCTCTTGAAATGAAGGAGTCCGCGCACTGCCTCTTTGCACAGGGCTGACGCGCTACGCAGGGCGGAGGCTCCGCATAGGGCGGAGATGCACTATGACCTTGAAGCCGACTGCCCTGAGGCCGAGCAGCAAGCTGGCCTTTGCCAGTCGCTTTTGGCTTTTTTTTTTACCTATAAGCTCGCATTTCTCTCTCATAACAAGCTGCTTCCTCCTCCAAGTCTGTTTCCTCAGAAGGGCTAATTTCTTCATCTGATTCACAGCTATTAAGAACTGGCTCCTTAAACTCATCTCTTTTCTCCTCTTTCCTTCCAATCTCTCCCCAGGTATTTTTCCCTGACATTAACTTTTCTTTTTTCCTTTGTTTTCTCTCCTCTTTCCTTCTAATCTCTCCCCACTTTACTTCTGATAGACTGTCTTGAATTTCGTCCAGAATTCTCCACCCTGCCTTAACCACTTGTTGACATGTGAAAAGAAATAAAAGGGCTTTTAACACTAGAGAAAGTTCAAGACTAGACATACCTTGTAAAGCTGTAACACGCGTCCCATCCCAGCAGTTCTGGTTCTGCTCCGTTCCCCAGCTGAAAAGTTCTGAACCCATGCCGGATCCTTCTCAACAGTCTGTTTTGTGGGAACACTTCATTAACCGCTCCTTCCCCGTGATGCAGCAGTTCCCGGGTTTCGGCACCATTTATTGCCCGCCGCTTTTGTGTGTCCCCCTGGTAAGAACACGCTCAGGGCAACCGGAATCTTCTGCAGTACAAACTTTATTGCTTACCCCATCAGGAGCCAGTGGAGAAAGGAGACAGAGAGAGAGCGAGAGATGGTGGAGCCCCCTCCCTTTTATGGAGGACTGTCCTCCGGCTCGGACGTGTCACTCCCTGATTGGCTGCAGCCCATCAGCCAGAGTTGTCATCACGGGAAAGGCAGAGCACATGGGGTGGGAAACTACCCCAGCGCATGTGCAGATGGTTTGTTTACTACTTAGAACACAGGTGTCAGTGCCATCTTATAATGGCGAATGTGAGGACGGCTCCTTACAAAATATAAACTTTTAGAAGACAATGTAGTAGATATTTAAGGTTTCTAGCTAGAAAAGTTATTTTCAAAACAGATATAAAATGTTCAACTGATAAGGGGAAATATTGACTACACTAAAAATTAATGTTTTCTGTGGTTCAAAAAGCATTAAGAGGGGACTCCGCCAAACTTAGGAACTTAGTCTGCACAGGTGAGAGTGTGCACCACAGAGGCAGACAGCTTCTGGGACAGGCGGGAGCCACAGAGCCACTGAGGCAGCACCCTTTTCGGGCCGCAGATATCCGGCACCCTCCTAGCCAGAGGACAGTGGTCCACCCAGCACGGGAGCCCTCTGCCTCAGGAGCAGGGAACGCCATCTTGGATCCGGGACTCCACTGAACTTAGGAACTTAGTCTGCACAGGTGAGAGTGTGCACCACAGAAGCTGACAGCTTCTGTGACCTGCCAAAGCAACACAGCATCTGAGAAGGGTCCTGTTTTGGGCCTTCTTCTTGGGCCAGGAGGAGGTCCAAACACCAGATATCTGTGCACCTTCCCTGTAAGAGGAGAGCTTGCCAGCAGAGAGTGCTCTAACCACTGAAACTCAGAGGAGAGAGCCTGTCTCCCAGGTCTGCTAATAGATGGTAACCAGAATCACCAGAAGAACAATCTCTAAACAGAGACAACTATAACAACTAACTCCAGATATTACCAGATGGCAAAAGGTAAATGTAAGAATCTTACTAACAGAAACCAAGACCACTCACCATCATCAGAACCCAGCACTCCCACTTCGCCCAGTCCAGGGCACCCCAACTCACCCGAAAAGCTAGACCTGGATTTAAAAGCATATCTCATGATGATGGTAGAGGACATCAAGAAGGACTTTAATAACTCACTTAAAGAAATACAGGAGAACACTGCTAAACAAGTAGAAGACTGTAAGAGGATGCACAAAAATCCCTTAAAGAATTGCAGGAAAACATAACCAAACAGGTAGAAGACATTAAAGAGGAAACACAAAAATCCCTTAAAGAACTGCATGAAAACATAACCAAACAGGTGTTGGAATTGAATAAAACCATCCAACACCTAAAAAGGGAAGTAGACACAATAAAGAAAACCCAAAATGAGGCAACACTGGAGATAGAAACCCTAGGAAAGAAATCTGGAACCATAGATGCGAGCATCAGCAACAGAATACAAGAGATGGAAGAGAGAATCTCAGGTGCAGAAGATTCCATAGAGAACATCGGCACAACTATCAAGGAAAATGGAAAATGCAAAAAGATCCTAACTCAAAACATCCAGGAAATACAGGACAAAATGAGAAGACCAAACCTACAGATAATAGGAGTGGATGAGAATGAAGATTTTCAACTCAAAGGACCAGCAAACATCTTCAACAAAATTATAGAAGAAAACTTCCCAAATCTAAAGAAAGAGATGCCCATGAAGATACAAGAAGTCGTACAGAACTCCAAATAGACTGGACCAGAAAAGAAATACTTCCCGACACATAATAATCAGAACAACAAATGCACTAAATAAAGATAGAATACTAAAAGCAGTAAGAGAAAAAGGCCAAGTAACATATAAAGGCAAGCCTATCAGAATTACACCAGATTTTTCACCAGAGACTATGAAAGCCAGAAGATCCTGGACAGATATTATACAGACACTAAAAGTACACAAATTCCAGCCCAGGCTACTATACCCAGCCAAACTCTCAATTAACATAGATGGAGAAACGAAAGTATTCCACGACAAAACCAATTCACACATTATCTTTCCACAAATCCAGCCCTTCAAAGGATAATAACAGAAAAAAACCAATACAAGGACGGGAACCACGCCCTAGAAAAAACAAGAAGGTAATCCCTCAACAAACCTAAAAGAAGACAGCCACAAGAACAGAATGCCAACTTTAACAACAAAAATAACTGGAAGCAACAATTACTTTTCCTTAATATCTCTTAATATTAATGGACTCAACTCCCCGATAAAAAGACATAGACTAACAAACTGGCTACACAAACATGACCCAACATTTTGCTGCTTACAGGAAACTCATCTCAGAGAAAAACATAGACACTACCTCAGAATGAAAGGCTGGAAAACAATTTTGCAAGCAAATGGTATGAAGAAACAAGCTGGAGTAGCCATTCAAATATCTGATAAGATTGACTTCCAACCCAAAGCCATCAAAAAAGACAGGGAGGGGCACTTCATACTCATCAAATTAAAATCCTTGAAGAGGAACTATCAATTCTGAATATCTATTCTCCAAATACAAAGGCAGCCACATTCATTAAAGAAACTTTAGTAAATCTCAAAGCACACATTGCACCTCATACAATAATAGTGGGAGACTTCAACACACCAGCTTCACCAATGGACAGATCATGGAAACAGAAACTAAACAGGGACACAGTGAAACTAACAGAAGTTATGAATCAAATGGATCTGGCAGATATCTTCAGAACATTCTATCCTAAAACAAAAGGATATACCTTCTTCTCAGCACCTCATGGTACCTTCTCCAAAATTGACCACATAATTGGTCACAAAACAGGCCTCAACAGATACAAAAATATTGAAATTGTCCCATGCATCCTATCAGATCACCATGGACTAAGGCTGATCTTCAAACAAAATAAATAATAGAAAGCCAACCTTCACATGGAAACTGAACAACACTCTTCTCAATGATAACTTGGTCAAGGAAGGAATAAAGAAAGAAATTAAGGACTTTTTAGAGTTCAATGAAAATGAAGCCACAACATACCCAAACTTATGGGACACAATGAAAGCATTTCTAAGAGAAAAACTCATAGCTCTGAGTGCCTTCAAAAAGAAATTAGAGAGAGCACACATTAGCAGCTTGACAACACACCTAAAAACGCTAGAACAAAAGGAAGCACATTCACCCAAGAGGAGTAGATGGCAGGAAATAATCAAACTCAGGGGTGAAATCAACCAAGAGGAAACAAGGAGAACTATTCAAAGAATCAACCAATCAAGGAGCTGGTTCTTTGAGAAAATCAACAAGATAGATAAACCCTTAGCCAGACTCACTAGAGGGCACAAGGAAAGCATTCTAATTAACAAAATCAGAAATGAAAAAGGAGACATAACAACAGATCCTGAAGACATCCAAAACACCATCAGATCCTTCTACAAAAGGCTATACTCAACAAAACTGGAGAACCTGAATGAAATGGAGAAGTTCCTATACAGATACCAGGTACCAAAGTTGAATCAAGATCAGATTAATGATCTAAACAGCCCTATATCCCCCAAAGAAATAGAAGCAGTCATTAATAGTTTCCCAACCAAAAAAAGCCCAGGACCAGATGGGTTTAGTGCAGAGTTCTATCAGACCTTCAAAGAAGATCTAATCCCAGTTCTTCACAAACTATTCCACAAAATAGAAACAGAAGGTACTCTACCCAACTCATTCTATGAAGCCACAATTACTCTGATACCTAAACCACAAAAAGACCCAACAAAGTTAGAAAACTTCAGACCAATATCCATTATGAATATTGATGCAAAAATCCTCAATAAAGTTCTTGCTAACCGAATCCAAGAACACATCAAAACAATCATCCATCCTGACCAAGTAGGTTTCATCCCAGGGATGCAGGTATGGTTCAATATACGGAAATCCATCAACGTAATCCAGCATATAAACAATCTCAAAGACAAAAACCACATGATCATCTCGTTAGATGCGGAAAAATCATTTGACAATATCCAACACCCATTCATGATAAAGGTCTTGGATAAATCAGGAATTCAAGGCCCATACCTAAACATGATAAAAGCAATCTACAGCAAACCAGTAGCCAACATCAAAGTAAATGGTGAGAAGCTTGAAGCAATCCCTCTAAAATCAGGGACTAGACAGGGCTGCCCACTTTCTCCATACGTATTCAACATTGTACTTGAAGTCCTAGCCAGAGCAATTCGATAACAAAAGGAGATCAAAGGGATACAAATTGGAAAAGATGAAGTCAAAATATCACTTTTTGCAGATGATATGATAGTATATATAAGTGACCCTAAAAATTCCACCAGAGAACCCCTAAGCCTGATAAACAGCTTCGGTGAAGTAGCTGGATATAAAATTAACTCAAACAAATCAATGGCCTTTCTCTACACAAAGAATAAACAGGCTGAGAAAGAAATTAGGGAAATAACACCCTTCTCAATAGTCACGAATAATATAAAATATCTTGGCGTGACTCTAACTAAGGAAGTAAAAGATCTGTATAATAAAAACATCAAGTCTCTGAAGAAAGAAATTATAGAAGATCTCAGAAGATGGAAAGATCTCCCATGCTCATGGATTGGCAGGATCAACATTGTAAAAATGGCTATCTTGCCAAAAGCAATCTACAGATTCAATGCAATCCCCATTAAAATTCCAACTAGGTTAGCAAAAACTCTTCTCAAGGATAAAAGAACCTCTGGTGGAATCACCATGCTGGACCTAAAGCTTTACTACAGAGCAACTGTGATAAAAACTGCTTGGTACTGCTATAGTGACAGACAAATAGACCAATGGAATAGAATTGAAGACCCAGAAATGAAGCCATACACCTATGGTCACTTGATCTTCAACAAGGGAGCTAAAACCATCCAGTGGAAGAAAGACAGCATTTTCAACAAATGGTGCTGGCACAACTGATTGTTAACATGTAGAAGATTGTGAATCGATCCATTCCTATCTCCTTGTACTAAGGTCAAGTCTAAGTGGATCAAGGAACTTCACATAAAACCAGTGACACTGAAACTTATAGAGGAGAAAGTGGGGAAAAGCCTAGAAGATATGGGCACAGGGGAAAAATTCTTGAATAGTTCAGCAATGGCTTGTGCTGTAAGATCGAGAATTGACAAGTGGGACCTCATGAAACTGCAATGCTTCTGCAAGGCAAAAGACACCATCAATAAGACAAAAAAACCACCAACAGATTGGGAAAGGATCTTTACCTATCCTAAATCAGATAAGGGACTAATATCCAATATATATATAAGGAACTCAAGAAGGTGGACTCCAGAAAATCAAATAACCCCATTAAAAATGGGGCTCAGAACTGAACAAAGAATTCTCACCTGAGGAATACCGAATGGCAGAGAAGCACCTGAAAAAATGTTCAACATCCTTAATCATCAGGGAAATGCAAATCAAAACAACCCTGAGATTCCACCTCACACCAGTCAGAATGGCTAAGATCAAAAATTCAGGTGACAGCAGATGCTGGCGAGGATGTGGAGAAAGAGGCACACTGCTCCATTGTTGGTGGGATTGCAAGCTTGTACAACCACTCTGGAAATCAGTCTGGCGGTTCCTCAGAAACTTGGACATAGTAATACCAGAGGATCCAGCAATACCTCTCCTGGGCATATATCCAGAAGATGTCCCAACCGGTAAGAAGGACACATGCTCCACTATGTTCATAGCAGCCTTATTTATAATAGCCAGAAGCTGGAAAGAACCCAGATGCCCCTCAACAGATGAATGGATACAGAAAATATGGTACGTTTACATAATGGAGTACTACTCAGCTATTAAAAAGAATGAATTTATGAAATTCCTAGCCAAATGGATGGACCTGGAGGCCATCATCTTGAGTGAGGTAACACAATCACAAAGGAACTCACACAATATGTATTCACTGATAAGTGGATATTAGCCCAAAACTTAGGATACCCAAGATATAAGATACAATTTGCTAAACGCATGAAACTCAAGAATAATGAAGACCAAAGTGTGGACACTATGCCCCTTCTTAAAATTGGGAACAAATCACCCATGGAAGGAGTTACAATTACAAAGGGGTTACAAAGTTGGAGTTGTGATGAAAGAATGGACCATCTAGAGACTGCCATATCCAGGGATCCATCCCATATTCAGCTTCCAAACGCTGACACCATTGCATACACTAGCAAGATTTTGCTTAAAGGACCCTGATATAGCTGTCTCTTTTGAGACTATGCCGGGGCCTAGCAAACACAGAAGTGGATGCTCACAGTCAGCTATTGGATGGATCACAGGGCTCCCAATGGAGAAGCTAGAGAAAGTACCCAAGGAGTTAAAGGGATATGCAACCCTATAGAGGGAACAACATGATGAACTAATGAGTACCCTGGAGCTCTTGTCTCTAGCTGCATATGTATCGAAAGATGGCCTAGTCGGCCATCAGTGGAAAGAGAGGCCCATTGAACTTGCAAAGTTTATATGCCCCAGTACAAGGGAATGCCAGGGCCAGGGGAATGGGAATGGGTGGGTAGGGAAGTAGGGGGGGGTATGGGGGACTTTTGGGACAGCATTGGAAATGTAATTGAGGAAAATACGTAAAAAAAAAAAAAAAGAAACTGTCATGCAAAAAAAAAAAACCAACCAAACAACAACAACAACAACAACAAAAAACCAAAAAGCATTAAGAGAGGTATTTGGGTTTTTTAGGAAGCAAAAGCCTAAACTTAGAGACATCAATGTAAAACACTCATATGTGGGATCAGAAAACATACATTAAATTTCTGCAAATCAGAAGGAGTGAAATGAACCAAATAAAGAAACAACATTCAGCCTCCTGGCTAGTACTAGAAGTTAAAACCACTGGCTGCCATCATAAACCTGTCAGACTTAATAAGCATAACAAGAACATTTCTGAGGTTTAGTAGCAATGGGACAGCTTATGGTCTATGAAGACGATACGGTTAAACACTTTGGGTAAACAGCTCCACTTTGCTTAGGGATATTAAATGTGCATACTGTATGATTAAATGTTCTTGTTCCTAAGCATATAACCTAGAGAGAGCACATGGTGGTGCAACCTGAGAGACAAGAAATATACCAGAGAAAATTGAAAAGGGAACTAAACACAGTAAGCAGTCAAATTTATAATTCATGGTATATTTTCACAATGGAATAATATAGATCAATAAGATTAATAGACTATAGCTAACAATCATCTGCCTTAAGAAATATAAAAAAGTAAAATGTTGAATTATGGGAATCAAGTCACAAGCAAATACCTACAGTCTATTTTCATTTAAGTAACCTTTAAAAACAATCCTAACCAAATAATGCTGTCGTTCAAGATACACAAGTCGGTAATGATGACCATAAAGAAAAAGAAAGGATTAACAAGGTCAGGATCACAATTCTTGCAGAGAAAGTACGCTTGGCAGTCAGGGATTTGGAGGGGCCTTGTGATGTTACATTTCTCATCCTGAGTGCTGATTCCAAGAAAATTCATTTTATATTTCTCTTTAAACTTATAGGGACATATTTTGAACTATTTTGAATGCTGGCTATAGTTGATAACAATACAAGATTGATATATGACTAGGAGATGTTCATTAACTCATTTAATTTATCACATCACTTCCTACTTTCTTTAGATTTTTCTGTATCTGCAGTACATTAAACAGGTATTTCTCTAGATTGTTAAAATTTTAAATAAACTTTTCTCCTTGGTTTCAACAAACTTGTCTATGTTTCTAAAAAACTGTTATCAATGTGTTTGGTGTCAGGGCTTGAGGAACATGGCTCAGTGACCAAGAGCAATGTTGTAGACCCAGGCTCAGTTTCTAGCATTTATGGAGGCTCATATGCATCTCTAATTGCAGGTCCAGGAGATCAATGTCTTTGGATGACTTCCAGAGGCACGAGACATACATATAGTACACATGTATTCATTCAGTCAAAACACACACTTCCCCCCCCACCCCCTGTCTCACACACACACATTTTTAAAAAACCAATTAAACTATTGGTCTCTACTTCTAAATATCTTGAAACTTAATATTCAATTGAAAACTACA
The DNA here is from genome assembly GCF_978045245.1 of Mus caroli. Taxonomy (NCBI): domain Eukaryota; kingdom Metazoa; phylum Chordata; class Mammalia; order Rodentia; family Muridae; genus Mus; species Mus caroli. The sequence continues at coordinate 70,123,734 of NW_028227257.1, read as the reverse complement.
TATTCATTTTTTGTCATTTCTAGATTATGAAGAAAAATATCTATATAAGGCCTATTGACTGTGTCTGAATAATCTTCAGTCTGGATATGGAGCAATGCTTACATGTTCTCCTAGTTTAGTGGTTCTGAAAAAAAATCTGTACTGTATTTTTGTAGTTCATTTACACAACTTTTGTGTACTGTACAGGCTAGTTTGGTGTCAACTTGACACAGGCTGGAGTTATTACAGAGAAAGAAGCTTCAGTTGTGGAAATGCCTCCACGAGATCCAGTTGTAAGGCATTTTCTCAATTACTGATCAAGCGGGGAGGTCCCCTTGTGGATGGTGCCATCCCTGGGCTGGTAGTCTTGGTTCTATAAGAGAGCAGGCTGAGCAAGCCAGGAGAAGCAAGCCAGTAAAGAACATCCCTCCATAGCCTCTGCTACAGCTCCTGCTTTCTTACCTGCTTGAGTTCCAGTCCTGACTTCCTTGGTGATGAATAGCAGTATGGAAGTGTAAGCTGAATAAACCCTTTCCTCCCTAACTTGCTTCTTGGTCATGATGTTTGTGTAGGAATAAGAACTCTGACTAAGACATGTACAAATAGACAGAGAATGGAGTGTGAAACATTTTTGCTTTAGCTGCCCGGTTTCAGAGCCCTTTGATTTATAACCATTGTGAAAGTCCAGTGACAGTGGAGTAATATGTTGTTCAGTGACCTTGGAACACACATTTTTACCCGAAGCCCTGCTTATATTTATCAGTATACTATTACTTCACAAAAATCATTTTGGAAATGGATAAAACTGCTACAGATCAAAATTACTAGGGAAATCATCATTTCTTTGACTTCAGAAAATTTTGTGACGTGGGCAGCTCATTTTTCTGAACATCCATTTGATCAGCTTTTTAAGAGAAGTTAGGTGAAGACCAGATATCACCTGCATATTGCATTGAAAACAGGTAGTGAGATAAATTTGAAATTAAAATGCAAATGTATATAGGTCTCTAATTGCAATTCCCTTTTAAGGGTACTGGAAAAAGTGACAGAAGGTGATTTATAGAGCTACTTTAATGAGCATTTCTGCTGAAACATTTATGGGATGATCGTGGAGAATCTTGAAGGCATTACACTTCATAAAACATCAAAAGAATAGCTGTAAGAACTCAGGCGAGAATTGTAATGCTAGCAAATTTATCAATGTCTGCATAAAATGATTCTGGTTTCTCCACTGTTTCTCTGGCAACTTGGTAGAAAAGCTGTAGAAGCAGATGGGCCATAGACGCCAGATCATTTCACATGAAATTGCATTCATGTGATGGAAGAGGCAACATGATGTAATTCTTGGCTTGTCATCATAAAGCAGTAATGTTCTTCACTTAATTCCCAATGCATATCCAATTATAAGATACTTTCTGTATCAAAAGAGTCTGTAATCATTTGTAATTCCTTTACAAAATTTGAGGTCTGAGCTCAAGTTGCTCAAAATCACCGAGAAAGAATAAAAGAGCAATCTACTATTTCTATGAAACATATATTCTGTCTGTATTATACAAATAGAAGAGAGAGGGGGGAGAGAGAGGGGGGTGGTTGGAAGACTCTGAAACACATCACTAATGTCTGAACTTGTGTTTTACATTGTGACAATTAAGAAAGACAATTACTACAGCCATGGATTCCTGATCCCAACAAAGGGAGAGAAGGGTAAGTGGGTGAGAAAGATGATGGGAAGTCTCATGGATTTTGTTTCAGAGTTCTACTGCTGTGATTAAAACACCATGGCCAAAATACTTTGAGAGGAAAGATTTATTTCCACCCAGAAGTCTCAGGTCACAGTCCATCACCAAGGGAAGTCAAGACAGAAACTGAAGGCAGGAAGAAACCTGGATGTAGGAGCCGAAAGCAGAAGCTCTGGAGGAATGTTGCTACCAGGCTTGTTTCTCCTCTCTTGCTCTGCTTGTTACATTGATTATTTTAGTTATGTTTGTCTTTTTTATAACACCCTGCTTAGGGATAGCAAGATGCACAAATGGGCTAATTAATTAAGAAAATACCCCATAGGCTCCACTACACTGTGACCTTATGGAAACATTTTTCTCACCCAATGTTACCTTCTCTCAGATGACTGTAGCTTGTGAGAAGTTGACAGAAAAACTACGCAGCACAGATGCTCAGTTATAAGAAAGACCATAGCTTTGTTTTTCCCTCTCGTGCTCTTGAGAGGAAATCAAAATGTTTCATAGTGATGTGGAGTTATCTTAACTTACTTCCTTGATCCTTGGCTAAGGGGCAAGCCACTTCACTCATGAACCTCATTTTTGCTCTTGAAATAGGGAGAAACTACTCCAGAGGTTGAAACAAGCATTACATGAGAAAATATAAAAGTGGCTGGTATATGGTAGACATTCAATAGATGTTCACAGAAGTTTAATGAAATAAAAAAACAAAACCCAAAAAACTTTGTTTTTAGAATTCAAGGTTTACAACATTCTCGTTATTTCTGCCATCGGTTACATAGTCATCAGTTGATGAGAAAGTAGGCCCTTTGAAATTCTTGGAAGCAAAGAACATGAACATAGAACAGCAGTGTTTATTGTGACTCTCCAAACAATCCCTTCCCTTGTACATATGGGACCTCCAGATTGGAGGAGCTGCAGCTTTGTGTAGTTCTACCTTGAGACCACCCATGAGATCCAGCTGGAACAGTGCATTGGCTCATCTCTCTGGACAGGGAGACAAGAAAAATCTCTGCCATATTTCCTCTGTTGTTTGTCCTGAACACTTTGTGTTTGTCTTTTGAATACTTTTGGACCCAAGAAATGGGTCCAAAATGTGCATTATGTGTCCTGAAGCTCATCTATCCTCAGGGACTCCACCCCCCTCCAACTAGGAATTCCTGATTTTTTTTTAAAGGGGTAACAATTATTTTCTTAGAATCTCCTACAAACAATGACAATGTCTGTTTAATTATTTTTCATTAAATTGACCATTTATAAATAATTACATTTTTGATGCTAAAATCCCATCCCAAGTTTTACTGTCTAACATAAAGAAAGTATATTTTGGGGACAAAATTATATTTGGTGCAATACGGGCCATGGGTTTATTGAATAAATGTCTTCACTCAGGTAAACATAAAAAGGCAATGTCACATATTACAACGGATAGATAGACAGATCTGAATTTCTAGACAGCTGAGCTCAAGTTGCATATACGCCAAGTTCATATTGTGGCATCCAGTGTTAGGTGCCTAATTGAGAATATGATAAAACAGTAGCTTTTGTAAGGTTGTTGTGAAAAGCAAAATTCTAGTCATGCAAAACAAAACCTTTAGTTACTGTCAGGTATGATAGTAATAAAAATTGCAATTACATTTTCATTAGTAAGACAAATCTAAAATTGCCATTAGACGAGATAATTTTAGGGAATGGAAAAGATGCAAAAATAAATGAGAAATTAAAAGTATATTCAGGTATGGACACATCTATAATTTCAGCATGTGGGAGGCAGAGGCAAATTAGAGGCCAGCGTGGGCTACATGGTGAACTTGAAGCCAACACTGGCTAAGTAGTCAGATTGTAGAAAGAAGAATAAAACTTCCCCAAGTACACTTTGTTTTGTAAAATAAGTAAGAAGAGACTAGAGGAGGCAGATTAGTATGACGTGAAAATAACCTGATATTTTCCTTCACATTTCTTCAGTTTACTTTTATTTCCTGAATGTTTAAAAGCATCTCAAGGCAGAGGTTCCTTTACCCAGTCACTAAATATTGCTCTGCAATTGTCAAAGGATTATGCATTTTGTTGTGTACTTAGTTACAGATAAATTCAAGGGCTGTCTTAGAAATGCATCCTTACATTTGTGCATGACATTAGTTGAAAACTACTTTGGTACTTTTTAAGGATTTAAAAAAGTTATGAACCTGAAAAAGAAGAATCCAGTTTATTGTTTTATAGATTTATTGTATTTGCTAATGATATAATGCAACAAACTTTTTTTCCAGTATGGTTCTTTTAGAGTATGCTGATTCTGAAGTTAAATTTTAGTTTCATTGCTGAATTAAATTTACATGACAGTGTCTCTGAGATACCAGTTTTATGTTCTTTGTTCTTGACTGCCAGTGGGAATGACAACTTCAATACAACTTTAAATGTGTTATTATATAGTTTCCTTCTTCTAGATTCATAACTATTTGGCTTTTAAGGTTGATATATTTCAATATAATATGTTCAAGATTTCCATGGTCAAGTTACATTGTAGACATATGACCTCATAAACTCTACTTTTGAAAGTAATTATATAAAGACTCTGGCTAGTGAAATGGAGGTCAAAATACGTTTTTATAATGTGCTTTAGAAATAGGCTGATATCATAGGCAGAGCTAAGGCAAAAAAAGGTATGTATCCTTCACTTTAGTTTTGATTATCATTTATTTACTGATGATAAGTTTTTAATATGGTTATATAACTCCAATGAATTTCCATTCATGTTCCTTTACATCTCTAGTTTACAGCATTTATAGCCATAGCCCATCTCTAATGTTGCAAAAATTGTTTTTAAGGCATGGCCATTGAAACATCAGACCAAATTCTTAAGCTGTGAAATCATATTGTTCACTCTAAGTAAAACATAATTTCTGGAATGGTGAAGACTCCATTTTCTTCTGTCTTACATCCTCATCATATTCAGATTTACTATGAAGAAAACTAAGTAACAGATTCTGACAGATATGACCTACTCTTCTCTAATTTCCTTGGGAGTTAGGAAAATTATCACTCTAATCATAAATATGGCATTGCCCCCACAATAAAATATGGCTTTAAATATAACCTATGACATTCTGAAGGCTTTTAATAATAGTACATATTATTTTCAGTTTGTATAACAGTGTTAAGGAACAATTTAATCTACATATTAGAAACAACAAAACTACTCCTGGGTAAACTAATTTTGTTCTATTTTTAACTCTCTCCTCTAGGAAATTTATAAAAAATATTAAATCAAATAATGTCTGCTCAAATATTTTTATTGTGATATTATTAACATTAGCAAAACTTGGAAAACACTAAAACTCCCAATGGTTGATAGATGGTTTTGTATGGAGCATTTTTGCCTCAATTTGATGTATGTTTAAAAAGACTAAAAATCTGGTCAAATTATTATAATACCTATATCTAAAGCAACATGTATTATATATTTATAAAAGAAAAATGGTATCTTTTAATGTTTATAATCATGAAAATACTCATATAGAAAAATCATATAACAACAAAGATACATTTAAATAATAGAATGATAGATAATGTCTATATATTTCTTTACTCATCTTCTTTTCCCTTCCTTCTTTTTTTTTTCTTGTTGGTTATTCCCTACAACATTATTGGGTACTTTTGGAAAGCAATAAAAATTGTAATAAAAGGAATTTATTATATCTCTTCATTTGAATTGTATTATTAAAATGCTGACTGTTATACATGTTGTGAGATGGCAAATTATTAGTTTTATAACATGAAACAATATCAATCTTATAACTAATACACTGAATATTGATATAGATTCATAAATATTATTTTAATATTTTATATTCATTTGTGTGTCAGTATGTTTGGATTAAAACAGGAAAGAGTCAGGCTGCAGAGATGCTCAGAGGTTAAGAGCACCCAGTGCTCTTCCAGAAGACCTGGGTTCAATTCCCAGCACCCACATGGCTGCTCAAAACTGTCTGTCACTCTAGTACCAGGGTTTCCAACACCCCCACACAGAAAAATATCTAGTTGTGACACAAATACACATAAAATAAAAATAAGTGTAAAATATAAGAAATAATCAGGTAACTATGCACATGTTATGAACTAGCACTTGATGAGACAGACTGTTACTGAACAAACTATTTTAATGACTATATAACATTAAATAAAAGCGGATAATATAGTAAATCCCATTAACAAAAAAGCAGCTCAGACAATAATCATGCTTGCAATTGATACATATTTTCCAGGCAAGCTATAATGTTTTCACTTTAAGGACTATTGAAAAAATATTTGAAGACTAAATTCCAAACATCTGTAACCTGTCTTATGTCAAACTCTCCTAATTGCCTGTGGTTATTTTGAAATCTTGTTAGACATTCTCAATTTAACAGCAGGATGGCACAAAATGTTTCCTTGGTAAAAGAGCCAACAAACTGGGTCTTAAATAACATCTGATATTGTCTCTTTCATTGACTTTGGAAAACTTAATATGCCTCTCATAACTTACATTTTTCTATCATGAAATCAAAGAGGGAATATGACCTATTAGACTTTCTTATTTCCAATATTATCCACTAGAATTCCCAAAATAAAGATTTTGATTTGCTCTAACCATTGCCAGTGAGGAAGTAAATGATTGTCCACTAAGTTTGTAAAAGAGATTCTGGTCTTAAAGGTGACTATTTCTGGTCTTAGACACAGATAGTACGTCAAGACTTCAGTGAGTAAGGATATGCTATTTTCAGATAGGACCCAACTTAATCCTGACAGCTCCATGATTTCTGGTTGTGCTTGCAGCTTATGATCTTGGGGTTCACAATTCAAACCCAAAGAGAACATCAGCAAACTAGTCAAAGAGCTTGTGATGTTTGAGGGACTGGATTGGGAAGAAATGCAAACCACAGAACAATATGATATTTTGTTTTGTTTTGTTTTGTTTTCAGGATGCTGTAGTTTGCTAAGACTACCCAATCCAAAAGCATTTAACAAAATCAACAACGACATGTGATGATTTTGAGGAGCAGCCTTTAAAGCGATCATTTAAAACAGGTAGATTGGTAATTTCAAAAACATTAAAGCTATCATAAGGACTTTTAAAGCAAATTATCTTCAATATCGATCGTAAACCTCCCGATTACATCTTATTTGAAGTTCTTTTGTGGAGACATTGTTACAACTTGATCTTTTTTCAAAGATAACCAAAATGGTTGCTTTACAACCATTTTGTTGTAAAGCAAACAGCATGTTGAAAACCCATTTTAACCTTACATAATTGTGCCAGTAAGTGCCTGATCTGCTATAAAGAACTATCATTCAGTATGAGAACTGAGCAATTTTTTCAACTGAAAAGTTTAGCAATCATTTTTTCTACCTAAAATAAGTGTATGAAAGTTTCAAGACTTGGTAGTTTTTATCTACATTTCTATCTGAACATATAGCCGTTCAACTACTATATTGTGCAGCAGAAAATAAGCAGAAATGAATTGTTGCAATTACTCATCAAAGCCAGCTTAAATGATTCCATTTTATTTTTGAAAAATTAGGCAAAATTACAATAATGCCAAGTCAAAGATGCCTTATAACAATGATTATATCTGGCAAACATATAGCCAGACAAAGAAGCCAAATGACAAAATGTAGTAATTTCAATGTGTAACATTTTAATACATTTACTTACTTTTGCCACTATGTGCTTATGGAAGTCAGAGGACCAATGGTGGGTGTTAGTTCTCCATGAGGGTCATAGGGATTGAAGTCAGGATATCAGGCTTGGCAAAAGGCATCCTTATTGGCCAGACCATCTCTGTGATCCTGAAATTTGATTTTCTACTATAAAATTTATGCAAAATATAATATTTTAATAATAAAAAGCAACACTAAAATGATCGTTTTATTCAAACACCATCATGTTGGTTGGCTGTGAATTTCTGCAGCTATAATGTATTTTCTGTATACTAGACTTCCATAAGTATAATACTGTTCAAACTAAGCAATTAGAATAAAAACAGAATAGTAATTTTTTTACTCACAAGTCAAAATGATGATTTTTACTTTTATAATTTCCTACACAGAGTGCCAGCAGCTGGTATTCAAATACATTAGTCTATGGGAGATATTTCTCATTAAAACCATGATGTTGTGAAGAAACCTCAAAATGGAAGGAGTTGGCAATGCTGAGAGCAATACACAATGTTTTGTTTCTCTTAATCCTACAACCATATTCATTTATACTCTCTTGTTGTCCTGCTCTTTAATATCTTTATCTATTTATCTTCATTTTCATTGTTTATTATTAACTTCCTTAATTCTTTATAGATTAAAATCTGAATATGGAGCAAAACCATGTATATGTGAGAAACTAAGGGCTGTTTAATTTGATTTTGGGCAGAATTTCCATGCTCCAAGCACACATCTTTCAGGAAACTCATCCTATGTCTTCTCCATTCGTTTCTTAGGTTTCTAGTGAGAGTCATGGGCTAAAATCACATCTTCTCAAAAGAATGTCCCTGGGATCCTCTTTCCCACCCAGACACCTGGCCACCCAATGAGAAGGGGTATCAGAGATGAGGATTTCTCAGTGTAAGAAGACACAGGAGGTGCTAGTGTCCACATGGTGCATGCCACAGTTTGATAGTGAAGAAGGCACCAGCTTGTCTGTTTTCTAACTGACCTGACTTTTCCTCTTTCAGCCTCTTCTTGTGCCTCTTGTCAGCATCATCCATGACTTCAGCTATCCCGTGATGTCTGAAGTGCGCACATGTGAACCAGGTGCAGGAAATGGAGATATTTCAGGCTTCCATCATTGTTGCCTTTGTTCTTCTTTTCTATTTTGAAACTTTTCGCTTATGATCTTGAATGGGGGTTATTCATTGTCTACCACTTCAGCAATTTTTTAAATCCAAATTTGTGAGATTATATTTAAAAATTAGAAAATCTTTGCTTTAACCTAATTTCGTTTTTAACAACTGAATTTCTTAGGGGGTCAAAGCTTTGTTTGTTTGTTTGTTTGTTTAAATGAGGGGACACCATACTGATTAAAGTTGTTTCCAGGAAAAGAGGCAAGTTGGATAGTTTACTGATTCAAATCTTTGTGAATGGGTTTGATGGTTTAGAAAATAAAGCCACATACATAACCTTGAACAATGTCACAGCAGCCCCAGGAGATAACTGCAGCCCGGGCTGTGCTGCTATTTCTTAGATTAGGACATTAGGATCTGAAGACACAGAACTGCCCCAAATTGGGAAAGTTTTGGCTCTACACTTTTTTTTTTTTAATGAAAAACCAACTCATAGGTTATCCATGCTTCAGGTTGCACTGTTGCATATTTAGTCTTCTTTGAAAACACTAAACCTTTTAGATTAATGTTGAACTTTTCCTTCTCTGGCACTAGCCATACTTTTTGGAAACACTAAGTCCTGTTTTCTCTACCACCTGTTCCTTCTGTCTGCCACTTTATAATCACCAGACTGCTATTGCCTCATTACCTTGGGCTCTAGTTGGAATAAACACAGTCGTCTTGCTATGGACTTTATTAGTTTTCAATAGGAGTTTGCTAACAGAGGGGTCCCTCTAATATACTTTGTCATGATCTCCCCTGCTTACAATCCACAATGATTATACTGTACACAAAAAGCTCAAACTTCTGGGGCTGGAGAGATGGCTTAGAGGTTAAGAGCACTGACTGCTCTTCCAGAGATCCTAAATTCAATTCCCAGTAAACACATGGTGGCTTACATCCATCTGTAATGGGATCTGATGCCCTCTTCTGGTGTGTCTGAAGACAATGACAGTGTATTCACACACATAAAATAAATAAGTCTTTAAAAAAAACCCTTAAATTTCTTAGGTTGTAAACATGACTTTCAATAACTGTTAATATAACAATATTGTCTTTTACACTGCATATTTATAGACTATTATATCCCAACTACAACATTATTCATGTCATTAAAAAAGCATTATGCAGTGTGCAGCTGCTAGGTTAAAGTACTCAAGTCATTCCAAAAACTCCACTCTTAAAATTTTTAGTTCAAATATTCCTTAAGAAAAGCTCTTATTTTCTTCCAATTGAACTAGTCCTTCCATATTCTCCCATGGCTTTTGGAAGGGTTTCCATTTTGGTTCTCATTGGACTCCATGTCTATCTTCCCTACTAGGCTACAAGTTCGAGAGGTTTTGTTCCTGCAGGTCATTCTTTATCTACATTTCAGTGCTCTGCAAATTGATGCTTATATAATCATTGTCAACTTTGTTTCCTTGAGGACCTCAGAATATTGAGTTAAATTTCGTATTGCTTCCATTTTTATTAAAATGATTAATGCTATTTAAAAGGAAAAATATGACCAAGTACATTTCCCCCTAGTGATAACCAAGTTATTTTTAAAAAGGATGCATATAACAGTGTTTAGAGAAATTAAGAGGTAAATTAGAGGTCCAGATCGAATGCTGATGGCTTTTGAAGTAGGCTAAAAAGAAACAACATAGCCTTAAAAGGAACAAGTAAGCTTTCAGATTAAATGCTGGGGACATAAGGATAAAGGGAACTTAAAATAGGTATTTATTTAGTTCATATACTTGGAAGTGTTTTCCCTCCCTCCCTCCCTCCCTCCCTCCCTCCCTCCCTCCCTCCCTCCCTCCCTCCCTCCCTCTCTTTCCTACACAACAGAAGGATTGTAACTCAGAGACATTTAGTAAAATTCAACTAAGGAACATCTTTACACTATAGGCTACTGTGTTTACTTGGACAAAAAGGACAAGATATGCATGTATGTATGTATGTATGTATACATGTATGTATGAATGTATGTATGCATGTATGTATGAAAACATCATAGTAAAACTCACTTCTTTACCTGGTAATGTAAAACATAGCAGGAGGGCGTAGGGAATCAAGGATGGTAGAGCTGACTAGACGATATCAAAGAGACATTTCTGTTCTATTTATAACTTTGCCCTCACCTGCCCCCCCCCAAGATAAGAGGCATCTTTAAGTAGAAATATGGCTCAAATCAGATTTTCAACACAGGACCCATTAGGACTCCCATGCAAAGCCTTCCTGTGTTCACAGGCACATTCTGCAGCTTGACCTGGACAGAAGCCCAGAAGGGAGGTGGGCACAGACAGGACAGTTTTATACAATTGCTTTATTTAATTGACTAAATTATGATATAATAGTTAGTCTTGAATCTTTAAAACATAAATCTGAGTAGAACATGCTGTGTTGGAAACTAAACCACAGTAGCAATGTGCTAAGTGTCTAATGACAAATGAAGTTCTTGACAGCGTTAATTACCAGCTGCACTGTAATCAAGACTGGGAGGCAGTAACGCCGGAAAAGGCACTGGAACTGCAGATCAAACCCACGGTCTTCCATCTGCTCTGTCTTTAAGTTCCAACTACTTTCTTTTAAAAGTTTAGGGTTTGTCTTGAGAGAAGCCCCTTTGGAATCTTGGGGAATCCAGAAGGAACTGGTGATCAGGGGTGAGGAGGCTTACGATTTGCTTAAAGGTGAAGCTCAGAGCATTTTTACACATCAAACCTTGTGAAGAGTGTTGGCTTCCCAGCGCAGGTTCCTCAGGCTCCTTATAACTTAGAATTTTTCATCCAGTCATCTCTTGTGATTTCCACTGAACACATTTTATTAGGTGCAATAGCTGGATCCTGCTGTCTCTTTCTCTAGGTCTGGAGTCAGCTTATGAATGAGGGCAATTCAACCTCCACAGCAGGGCTGGGAGAAAATAAATCTAATGAATTCAGGCTGTGAGGGGAAAAGCTGTTCTGGGTCATTCGCATGGGGAACAGAGAAGAAAGGAGACAGTCAGCTGCTACCTGGCAGCAGCCTGGAGCCAGGGTGTCGTCTGGACTTGGGTTTCCTGCTGGAGTCAAGCAGGCCCTCTGTTACATAAGGCCTTGGTGGCTGCTCCAAGGCAAAGCCACTGTCTGCGGGACACACCCAGGTCTGCTCTCAGGAGCCCTACTTTATTTCAGCAAACCACTCCTGTTAACAACCCTTCTTTTTAAAAAATTTGACATGCCCTTGCCCGGGGCACTCTTCTCCAAGAGAAAGTGAGACAGAACTGCCCTGAGATTGAGCCTCAGCAGGGATTGCAGTGTTCCAGCAGGTGGACTGCCCAGATAAATCAGGAGGGGCTATTAATCAGCACCAAGAGTTATGTTCACAGAAGGTCCACGTCCAAAGTTCCAGAAAAGCATCATATACATTCTTCTCAGAGCATTGTGAGTCCTCTTCAATATTTATCGAGGCCATAAGTAAGAGATATCAATATAACATTGGACTGCGGCTGCAGTGAGAGGCAAAATATTTAGTAATGGCATCCACAGTGAACCAACTCAAATGGATGCTAGAAATGAGTAAGGCCTTGCTCTACTTAGTGAGTCCTCATGGACAATTCATCTTGTCCTTAGTGTTTAATGTACTCGGGCTTAAAAGTCTGTGCTGACATTCATCAGATACTGACCTTGATTATATCATCTAAGTGACACTTTATGCAACATTATGAAATATAACAGTTATTTGTATTTTTCAGAAGAAGGCATTACATGGCAAAAGAGTCTGCACTTCATAAGGACACAAAGTAACCGTCAAGGTGAACAGATGCTCACGTCTCGGCTACCTAACATCAGCATTGCCTACATTATATTATTTATATTGATAGATGGGACTGCTAACATTTTAAGCTTGGAGAAACAGGGTATGGATTAAAAAAATTCTTCCTTTGTTCTTGTCCATGTGGTGGATTTTCCTAGTTAATCTACAACACATATCTAAGGGCATACAAATAAGAGAAATAGAAATTTATTTGAGTCAGAACGGTGTTTGTTCTCTTCCAGTGTTTGTTCGTTTCATGTATGTTTGCACAATATGGACTATGTGTTACCCTTTCAGAGACTAATCTTAAAGTCTATGTCACAGCTAACTGGGCTCCCGATCACTGATCTTGAAGCAGCGTTTGCACTGTTTTTTTTTTTTTTTTTTCCTTGCTTGACTGCGTCAAGCCCTTTCCCAGCTATGGCCAAGAGCAACATGAAGACTTTGAAGCGGGGTTTACAACCTTGTTTTTCTTTTACTAATATAGCACACTGTTCTCATCATCAGCCCAATTTGGCTATTGACATGGTGACAAACTGGAATGTTTGTTCAGAGATACAACAGTGAAAGAAGGCAGCAAGACAAAACAAAACAAAGAGGACAAAGTGTTCGGGACAAGTAGGTTTCTTCCAGAAACATCTACAAAACGAAATCAAATTCCTTCAGTGCTCTAAGAGTCTTTATTGCCATAGAATAAGTACAGGTTTTTTATTTTATTTTATTTTATTTTATTTTATTTTATTTTATTTTATTTTATTTTATTTTATTTTATTTTATTTTATTGGTTAGGAGCATGGTGGAAGCACATATAGTTGTCACTGTCATTTTTCCTTTAACCTTTCAATGGTCCTTCCTTGCTTTCTTTCAGGTAGGAATTTTTTTCTATTATTTTTTTATGGAACACACAGTTTATGTTTTTTTTTTTGATTATTTAACTCTTTCTTCAGCTGAACAGTCACCACTTCACAGAGAGTTTTGAACATCCTTGTCTCAATAAAATTGGCACATCCCTCTCTGTGGCCTTACTCTCTCATTCTTCACACTGACTTTCAGTAGTGAGTCAGCATGAGAGTGCATAGTTTAAACACCTGGGAATAGAACCTGACTTTACTGCCACACAGGATTATCTAACTTTCAGCCACTTACCTATCCTCACTGATCTCCAGTGCCAGTAAAAAGATCACTGGAATTAGAATATTCATAATAATAATATTTTTGAGAAAAAGGAAAATCTTTTTCTCAAAATTTTAATGAACCATAGTGATATAGTAGATGTCACAAAAGGTCTCGTATTGATACCAGAAATTCTTGGTTTTGTAAAAAATTTAAATATACTTTAAATATTTTCAACTGTAGACTTCAATGTCTTAATGGATGCATAACTACCCATCTTTATAGGATGATTCATATACATCTCAGCACAGGGTGATGGAGTTAGTCCTAGGTAGCTCCCATTCCCTAACACATCCAATCTCTTCTTTATGTTGAGAAGCTTCAAATGTCTATCTCTAAGCTCTTTATGCATCACCATGAACAGGTTTTGTTCATTAGAGAACTCTTCGTAAAAATATATTTTATTCTATTTTATATTGTTTTAAAAAGCATTCTTCATTGTAGGTAAAGCAATAAAATTTACATGTTAGATAGCACTATAATGAAATAATGCATTCTACTTTTAAACAGAGAGGGAAGGAAGAGAAAAGTTTTAGGTTACAGAACCCCTCACCATAGAACAAATTTCTTTTTAATTCAATTTTTCTCAGTGAGTAAAGGATATGAATGCATTCAGTGTCAAATCATGTCAAATTCCTCTTGTGTTAATGGTCAGTAAAATGGAAAAGAAAGCTCACTTTTCACAGTCATGGCCTCAAAGAAAGAACATATGTTGATCTATTTTAGATTCAAAACCAACTGCTGCTACTTTAATACATCCAAAGTTGAGTTCACAGGTTTATCTCAAAGAAATAAAAAATTATGAGAGAGCTGAAACTCCAATAAAAATAGATTTATATTCTCTTTTGTGACTTGTGTCCTTTCAATAGGCAGTTAATTACCTGAAAAAAAAAAATGAATCCCTAAAAAAGACATATACAAGTAACGTTACACAGATTGAGCAGGTTGTATTTATGTATTTAGGAAGATGTATGTGTGCACATATACAATTTTATGCATGCAACAATGATTAATGGAAGAAGATGCCTTGAATTTAAAAGAGCAAGGAGGGTTGTGTGGGAGGATTTGGAGGAAGGATGGGGAAGGAAGAAAGGATATAATTATAATGTCAAAAATTAATGGAAATGACATAAAAGAAATGCTCCTTGGAGAGGACTTTGGTCTTGTGAAGATCATATGCCCCAGTACAGGGGAATGCCAGGGCCAGGAAGTGGGAGTGGGTGGGTTGGGGAGCAGGGCGGGAGGAAGGTATAGGGAATTTTCAGGATAGCATTTGAAATGTAAATGAAGAAAATATCTAATAAAAAATGAAATGAAAAAAAAACTGCTCCTTTTCTCACCACACACACTCACAGAGTCTCATGAGGAATTTGTATAACTTTAATACTGAGTAATTAATTATTGCTTATCTGAAACTATTATTATTATTTTTTTAATTATGAGATCCTTTATTTTTTTTTTGATTTTTCATATTTTTATTACATATTTTCCTCAATTACATTTCCAATGCTATCCCAAAAGTCCCCCATAGCGCCCCCCACTTCCCTACCCACCCATTCCCATTCTTTTGGCCCTGGCATTCCCCTATATTGGGGCATATAAAGTTTGCAAGTCCAATGGGCCATCTTTCGATACATATGCAGCTAGAGACAAGAGCTCCGTGGTTCTGGTTAGTACATCATGTTGTTCCAACAATAGGGTTGCAGATCCCTTTAGCTCCTTGGGTACTTTCTCTAGCTTCTCCATTGGGAGCCCTGTGATACATCCAATAGCTGACTGTGAACATCCACTCCTGTGTTTGCTAGGACCCGGCATCGTCTCACAAGAGACAGCTATATTTGGGTCCTTTCAGCAAAATCTTGCTAGTGTATGCAATGGTGTCAGCGTTTAGAAGCTGCTTATGGGATGGATCCCTGGATACGGCAGTCTCTAAATGGTCCATCCTTTCATCACAGCTTCGAACTTTGTCTCTGTAACTCCTTCCCTGGGTGTTTTGTTCCCAATTCTAAGAAGGGGCACAATGTCCACACTTTGGTCTTCATTCTTCTTGAGTTTCATGCGTTTAGCAAATTGTATCTTATATCTTGGGTATCCTAAGTTTTGGGCTAATATCCACTTATCAGTGAATACATATTGTGTGAGTTCTTTTGTGATTGTGTTACTTCACTCAAGATGATGCCCTCCAAGTCCATCCATTTGGTTAGGGATTTCATAAATTCATTCTTTTTAATAGCTGAGTAGTACTCCATTGTGTAAATGTACCATAATTTCTGTATCCATTCCTCTGTTGAGGGACATCTGGGTTCTTTCCAGCTTCTGGCTATTATAAATAGGGCTGCTATGAACATAGTGGAGCATGTGTCCTTTTTACCGGTTGGGACATCTTCTGGATATATGCCCAGGAGAGGTATTGCTGGATCCTCCGGTAGTACTATGTCCAATTTTCTGAGGAACCGCCAGACTGATTTCCAGAGTGGTTGTACAAGCTTGCAATCCCACCAACAATGGAGGAGTGTTCCTCTTTCTCCACATCCTCGCCAACATCTGCTGTCACCTGAATTTTTGATCTTAGCCATTCTGACTGGTGTGAGGTGGAATCTCAGGGTTGTTTTGATTTGCATTTCCCTGATGATTAAGGATGTTGAACATTTTTTCAGGTGTTTCTCTGCCATTCGGTATTCCTCAGGTGAGAATTCTTTGTTCAGTTCTGAGCCCCATTTTTTAATGGGGTTATTTGACTTTCTGGAGTCCACCTTCTTGAGTTCTTTATATATACTGGATATTAGTCCCTTATCTGATTTAGGATAGGTGAAGATACTTTCCCAATCTGTTGGTGGTTTTTTTGTCTTATTGATGGTGTCTTTAGCCTTGCAGAAGCTTTGTAGTTTCATGAGGTCCCACTTGTCAATTCTCGATCTTACAGCACAAGCCATTACTGTTCTATTCAGGAATTTTTCCCCTGTGCCCATATCTTCAAGGCTTTTCCCCACTTTCTCCTCTATAAGTTTCAGTGTCTCTGGTTTTATGTGAAGTTCCTTGATCCACTTAGACTTGACCTTAGTACAAGGAGATAGGAATGGATCAATTCGCATTCTTCTACATGTTAACAACCAGTTGTGCCAGCACCATTTGTTGAAAATGCTGTCTTTCTTCCACTGGATGTTTTTAGCTCCCTTGTGGAAGATCAAGTGACCGTAGGTGTGTGGGTTCATTTCTGGGTCTTCAATTCTATTCCATTGGTCTATTTGTCTGTCACTATACCAGTACCATGCAGTTTTTATCACAATTGCTCTGTAGTAGAGCTTTAGGTCCGGCATGGTGATTCCACCAGAGGTTCTTTTATCCTTGAGAAGAGTTTTTGCTATCCTAGGTTTTTGTTATTCCAGATGAATTTGCAGATTGCACTTTCTAATTCGTTGAAGAATTGATTTGGAATTTTGATGGGGATTGCATTGAATCTGTAGATTGCTTTTGGCAAGATAGCCATTTTTAAGATGTTGATCCTGCCAATCCATGAGCATGGGAGATCTTTCCATCTTCTGAGATCTTCTATAATTTCTTTCTTCAGAGACTTGAAGTTTTTATTATACAGATCTTTCACTTCCTTACTTAGAGTCATGCCAAGATATTTTATATTATTTGTGACTATTGAGAAGGGTGTTGTTTCCCTAATTTCTTTCTCAGCCTGTTTATTCTTTGTGTAGAGAAAGGCCATTGATTTGTTTGAGTTAATTTTATATCCAGCTACTTCACCGAAGCTGTTTATCAGGCTTAGGAGTTCTCTGGTGGAATTTTTAGGGTCACTTATATATACTATCATATCATGTGCAAAAAGTGATATTTTGACTTCATCTTTTCCAATTTGTATCCCTTTGATCTCCTTTTGTTGTCGAATTGCTCTGGCTAGGACTTCAAGTACAATGTTGAATAGGTATGGAGAAAGTGGACAGCCTTGTCTAGTCCCTGATTTTAGAGGGATTGCTTCAAGCTTCTCACCATTTACTTTGATGTTGGCTACTGGTTTGCTGTAGATTGCTTTTATCATGTTTAGGTATGGGCCTTGAATTCCTGATCTTTCCAAGACTTTTATCATGAATGGGTGTTGGATCTTGTCAAATGCTTTTTCCGCATCTAACGAGATGACCATGTGGTTTTTGTCTTTGAGTTTGTTTATATACTGGATTACGTTGATGGATTTCCGTATATTGAACCATCCCTGCATCCCTGGGGGATGGATGATTGTTTTGATGTGTTCTTGGATACCATTAGCAAGAATTTTATTGAGGATTTTTGCATTAATATTCATAAGGGATATTGGTCTGAAGTTTTCTATCTTTGTTGGGTCTTTTTGTGGTTTAGGTATCAGAGTAATTGTGGCTTCATAGAATGAGTTGGGTAGAGTACCTTCTGTTTCTATTTTGTGGAATAGTTTGTGAAGAACTGGGATTAGATCTTCTTTGAAGGTCTGATAGAACTCTGCACTAAACCCATCTGGTCCTGGGCTTTTTTTAGTTGGGAGACTATTAATGACTGCTTCTATTTCTTTGGGGGATATAGGGCTGTTTAGATCATTAACCTGATCTTGATTCAACTTTGGTACCTGGTATCTGCCTAGGAACTTCTCCATTTCATCCAGGTTCTCCAGTTTTGTTGAGTATAGCCTTTGGTAGAAGGATCTGATGGTGTTTTGGATGTCTTCAGGATCTGTTGTTATGTCTCCTTTTTCATTTCTGATTTTGTTAATTAGGATGCTTTCCCTGTGCCCTCTAGTGAGTCTGGCTAAGGGTTTATCTATCTTGTTGATTTTCTCAAAGAACCAGCTCCTTGATTGGTTGATTCTTTGAATAGTTTTTCTTGTTTCCACTTGGTTGATTTCACCCCTGAGTTTGATTATTTCCTGCCGTCTACTCCTCTTGGGTGAATTTGCTTCCTTTTGTTCTAGTGCTTTTAGGTGTGTTGTCAAGCTGCTAATGTGTGCTCTCTCTAGTTTCCTTTTGGAGGCACTCAGAGCTATGAGTTTTCCTCTTAGAAATGCTTTCATTGCGTCCCATACGTTTGGGTATGTTGTGGCTTCATTTTCATTGAACTCTAAAAAGTCTTTAATTTCTTTCTTTATTCCTTCCTTGACCAAGGTATCATTGAGAAGAGTGTTGTTCAGTTTCCACGTGAAGGTTGGCTTTCTATTATTTATTTTGTTATTGAAGATCAGCTTTAGTCCATGGTGATCTGATAGGATGCACGGGACAATTTCAATATTTTTGTATCTGTTGAGGCCTGTTTTGTGACCAATTATGTGGTCAATTTTGGAGAAGGTGCCATGAGGTGCTGAGAAGAAGGTATATCCTTTTGTTTTAGGATAGAATGTTCTGTAGATATCTGCCAGATCCATTTGATTCATAATTTCTCTTAGTTTCTCTGTGTCCCTGTTTAGTTTCTGTTTCCATGATCTGTCCATTGGTGAAAGTGATGTGTTGAATTCTCCCACTATTATTGTATGAGGTGCAATGTGTGCTTTGAGATTTACTAAAGTTTCTTTAATGAATGTGGCTGCCTTTGTATTTGGAGCATAGATATTCAGAATTGATAGTTCCTAATCGAGGATTTTAATTTGATGAGTATGAAGTGCCCCTCCCTGTCTTTTTTGATGGCTTTGGGTTGGAAGTCAATCTTATCAGATATTAGAATGGCTACTCCAGCTTGTTTCTTCATACCATTTGCTTGGAAAATTGTTTTCCAGCCTTTCATTCTGAGGTAGTGTCTATCTTTTTCTCTGAGATGAGTTTCCTGTAAGCAGCAAAATGTTGGGTCTTGTTTGTGTAGCCAGTTTGTTAGTCTATGTCTTTTTATCGGGGAGTTGAGTCCATTGATATTAAGAGATATTAAGGAAAAGTAATTGTTTTTTCCTGTTATTTTTGTTGTTAAAGTTGGCATTCTGTTCTTGTGGCTGTCTTCTTTTAGGTTTGTTGAGGGATTACCTTCTTGTTGTTTCTAGGGCGTGGTTCCTGTCCTTGTATTGGTTTTTTTCTGTTATTATCCTTTGAAGGGCTGAATTCGTGGAGAGATAATGTGTGAATTTGGTTTTGTCGTGGAATACTTTGGTTTCTCCATCTATGTTAATTGAGAGTTTGGCTGGGTATAGTAGCCTGGGCTGGAATTTGTGTTCTTTTAGTGTCTGTATAACATCCGTCCAGGATCTTCTGGCTTTCATAGTCTCTGGTGAAAAATCTGGTGTAATTCTGATAGGCTTGCCTTTATATGTTACTTGGCCTTTTTCTCTTACTGCTTTTAGTATTCTATCTTTATTTAGAGCATTTGTTGTTCTGATTATTATGTGTCGGGAGGTATTTCTTTTCTGGTCCAGTCTATTTGGAGTTCTGTAGGCTTCTTGTATGTTCATGGGCATCTCTTTCTTTAGATTTGGGAAGTTTTCTTCTATAATTTTGTTGAAGATGTTTGCTGGTCCTTTGAGTTGAAAATCTTCATTCTCATCCACTCCTGTTATCCGTAGGTTTGGTCTTCTCATTGTGTCCTGTATTTCTTGGATGTTTTGAGTTAGGATCTTTTTGCATTTTACATTTTCCTTGATTGTTGTGCCGATGTTCTCTATGGGATCTTCTGCACCTGAGATTCTCTCTTCCATCTCTTGTATTCTGTTGCTGATGCTTGTATCTATGGTTCCAGATTTCTTTCCTAGGGTTTCTATCTCCAGTGTTGCCTCATTTTGGGTTTTCTTTATTGTGTCTACTTCCCTTTTTAGGTCTAGTATGGTTTTGTTCATTTCCATCATCTGTTTGGATGTGTTTTCCTGTTTTTCTTTAAGGACTTCTACCTGTTTGATTGTGTTATCCTGTTTTTCTTTAAGGACTTCTACCTGTTTGATTGTGTTATCCTGTTTTTCTTTAAGGACTTGTAACTCTTTAGCCATGTTCTCCTGTAATTCTTTAAGAGAGTTATTAACGTCCTTCTTGTTGTCCTCTACCATCATCATAAGATATGCTTTTAGATCCGTGTCTAGCTTTTCCGGTGTGTTGGGTTGCCCTGGACTGGGCGAAGTGGGGGTGCTGGGTTCTGATGATGGTGAGTGGTCTTGGTTTCTGTTAGTAAGATTATTACGTTTACCTTTCGCCATCTGGTAATCTCTGGGGTTAGTTGTTATCGTTGTCACTGTTTAAAGATTGGAGCAGAAGCTGTGTTCCACTCACCAGCAGTCTCTAAATCCTGCAGCGGGGGTCGTGGGTAGCTGACGGTACCCCGGTGCTGGTCCAGCCAGAAGAGGCCTGTGGTCCTACTCAGGCCGTTTTTCTGCTTCCCTAACTAATGCAGTCTCTGGTCCCGCGTGCAATTGGATTGGAGCAGAAGCTGTGTTCCACTCTCCAGAAGTCTTAAGATCCTGTGGTGGGTGTTGTGGGTAGCTGGTGAGTGTCAGCGGACCCTGCGCCCCAGCTGCCCTGGTGCTTTTCTGACTGGAAGAGGGTTGTGGCCCTATGTAGGCCGGATTTCTCTCTCCCCAACCAGAGCAGTCTCAGGTCCCGCGTGATTGGACTGGAGCAGAAGCTGTGTTCCACTCACCAGCAGTCCCAAAATCCTGTGGCGGTGGTCGTGGGTAGCTGGCGGGTGTCAGGCAACCCTGCGCTCTAGCTACCCTGGTGCTGATCCGGCCGGATGAGGCCTGTGGCCCTACTCAGGCCGGTTTCTGCTTCCCTAACTAATGCAGTCTCAGGTCCTGCGCGCAATTGGATTGGAGCAGAAGCTGTGTTCCACTCACCAGAAGTCTTAAGATCCTGTGGCGGGTGTTGTGGGTAGCTGGCGAGTGTCAGCCGACCCTGCGCCCTAGCTGCCCCAGTGCTTTTCTGACCGGAAGAGGCTTGTGTGATACTATTATTATATTATTTAAATATTATCTGGACTTTCTAGTTTTAAGAGGAATTTCTTTAGGACGCAATTCTTTCTTCTTTAGGTAAAAGGATTTACTCCTTTAGAGTGATACTTTACCTGTTTAGTTCTGTATACCCAATAGTCAGTCACTCTTTCTGGGTACCTCCAGTGATAAAAAGGAAAGACATATTAGGGACCATTTCAAACATTGTTAAGCACAATCACCTCATCATGTGATGGGATAACAAGTAGGGAATGCAGACTCTCCCGAAACGGTTTTCCATGCTTTAGGCAGTTTCTGGAGCTGATACTGGAACTTAGTTACAGAAGGTATTTACTACCTCACCAATGTGACCATCTTATTATTAACATCAAATCTAATTTTACTAAGAAGTTTTTTCTTTGGAAATAGACTAAACTTTACTTCCAGCACAAGTCAGTTATGAATATATAATGATAATCATTATTGCTATGGTAAAAATAATAATAGCTGCTATTGTAATAATAGAATGTTTGCCGATCATTCACTTTAGAATATCCCCTTTACAACTGTTTTGGAAGAGTTGTCTCTTCTAATAAAATTAAATCAGAGCAAAGAATTAAGAGACTTGCTCAAGTAGGAGGAAACAGATAATTGAGGAACCCAGTGCGACTGGATTAAGGGACGATGTCAGTCACTGTATTATTTGGCTCTATTTATGAACACTATCTCCCCACCGGGGCAGCAACTCAAAGCATCTACTTTCCTTTATTGAACTATAGTCCAGGAGGGAGTCACATAAATTCAGGTTCCAAATAGTACTGTTTGCTTTTACTTAATGGTAATTTTGGTAGATGGTTATCCTTCTTTCTGTTTCTTTACCTCCTAAGAATAAAGATAATACCCATTAATAAGATTATCATGTATAATGGACTATATTTTATGCAAAGAACTGACATTTAGAAGCTGACATATTAGAGGTCTAATAAATAATAATTTATATCATTATTATAAATGTTTGTACCTTGGCAAACTGGTTTGTAGGAGACTTATTTATTCTTTTAGAAATAGGGTGGCTCACACCTGTAATTTCATCACTTAAGAAGCTTAGATATGTAGACAAAATGGAAAAAATTCTATTCTCTATTTTATGATCATCATGTTACTCTGACCTTTTGCATGCATTCAACACAGACTTCATGAAAACTACAAAATACTAGGAGTAGAAAGCCAAGCATTCCTCAATGCATTTTAGTTGGAAAATATTATGTTATTTTAGGCTTGTTTTCAAATAAAGTAGTTTTATTTATTTTTCCTTAGAGTGTTTTAGGTATACTTTTTTCTATTAAGCAAATTAAAACAAAAATTCCATTATTTTATGACCAAGTTGCTTTGAAAGCCAAAGAATGCTTTGGAAGGAGTACTGATTTCACATGTTTTATTCTTCAAATGAAGACCATGTGTAGTTTTCTGCTTCTTGCTCTCTCTTACCTTTTCTGTAGCTGTCCCTGTACTTGCCTAAGTAGGAAGAAACTGCTTCAAGTTCTGGCATATATTCTCAGGAAAAGATGTTCACCAACCTTTAGTCATTCATAACCAAGCTCTTGTTCAAAGTCACATAGAACTTAATATTTTGCTTTGTCTATTTTGAGACAGTCTCATTTACATATCCCAGGCTGATTTCTAACTTGCTGCAGTTCTTTTGTGTCAGCTACTTTAGAGGCAAGTGCTACCAAATAGAACTTGGAATTTAGCACCAGATTATTGTATGAAGCACCTAGAGCAGTTGACAGAGAGAACTCTGAGCTTCAACTAATTGCCTAGCATTCTACTTCCAGGAAATAAAAAAGAGTCTGTATTATAAGTTGTTTTTATGCTAAACTCACAACTAATATATTTCAGGCATTTAATAAATGCTTGTCTAATTAGTGGCATCCATAATTTAAATAATTAATATGTGGCAGTATCTGACACAGTAGACATTCCAAATTATTACTTTCCAGTTTTAATATAACTGTGCTTCTTATTTATAAAATACCATGAGCCTTGACCTCAGAATTGTTACTAGTGAGATTAGGCACAGCAATCCTAGAACATAACTAATTTATCCAGTCCTAAGTGAAAAAAATAACCTTCCCACCACATATTAAGAACCTGGGTTTGGTAAGTGTATATGGGATGAATCCCCAGTAGAGGATTTAGAGAAAGGACTGAAGGAGTTGAAGGGGTTTGCAACCCCATAGGAAGAACAACAATATCAACCAACCAGACACCCCAGAACTCGCAGGGACTAAGTCATCAACAAAGGAGTACACATGGCTCCAGCTGCATATGTAGCAGAGAATGGCCTTGTCGTGCATCAATGGGAGAAGAGGTCCTTGTTCCTATGAAGGCTTGATAGATGGCACAGTGTAATCAAGGATAGGGAGGTAGAAGTGGATGGGTGGGTGGAGGAATACCTTCATAGAAGCAGCGGGAGGGAGGATGTGATAGGGTGTTTCTGGAAAAAAGGATAACATTTGAAATGTAAATAAAGAAAATATCCAATAAAAAAGAATCTATTTTTATGAATAAGGTGCTTTTTTCAGAGATGAAGACTGATAGGTAGTGTTTTGAAAAGATGCCCATCCTATATGCTGTTCTTGTCTTTACAATGAAGTCCTTTTAAGAATTTTATATGAGTGCTGTATTAATGTTTGTTTTCATCACTGCATTTCCTCCTCCAACTCTCTATTATCTCACTTGCTTTCTTTCAAATAAATGATCTCTTCATTAGTTTTTTTGTACACATACACACACACACACACACACACACCAATACCCCCCCACACACACCATATATAGACATACATATATGTGTGTAGTATCTTCAGCACGATTTGTTCCTTTGAGTTCTGGAAAGCAGCCAAGGGCAATAAACAGCAACAGCTTATATTGTTTTGGGAGTCGATTCCATCTCCCTGATTAAAAGTTGAAGGGAAATATCTTATGAGTGGCACTTGGGTTTTTGTAGATAGCTTATGGTTTGTATGGGAAGCATTATCGGTTCAAATGATGTAAGTTCATGCAAGCATGCATATATATATATATATATATATATATATATATATATATATACACACACATATATATGTGCATACACACATATATAGATATAAACATAAACATAAACATATGAGTATATATATTTTGGTTTATCGAGACAGGGTTTCTCTGTATAGCCCTGGTTGTCCTGGAACTCACTTTGAAGACCAGGCTGGCCTCGAACTCAGAAATCTGCCTGCCTCTGCCTCCCGAGTGCTGAGATTAAAAGCGTGTGTCACCACTCCCAGCTATGAGTATATTTTAAAGTTAATACAAAATAATATGTTTTTCCCTATGACTTTCTCAAACATCCTTGATGTTATTAATCCTCTGTACCACTTTTCCTCCCTGCCCTACATTTAAATGGTCCCTTTTCATTTCTTTCTTTCATCATAGAACTGTCTGGAATTCCTTTCCCTGCTCTCTGTATAGACCATTTTAACTGCCTGAACCAAATGCTCACCAGAGGTTACTACCTAGCCCGTTTTACTTTGTCCTTTCTGTAACACACACTTTCAAAGTGTTATGTCAACATGCAAAACAACCCAGCTATACTCCTAGCTATACTGGAGAAAATATGTAGAGAGGCCTCATAGATATAAAAATGCTTATGAATATTCAACTTTGCAAGATCAGCTATCAAGGACTGGACATAGAGAAGTCTTCCATACAATTTCAGCCATAAACACCTTGATACAAGCTCTTGACAGACATGAAATTAGAGAGTCCACATTGGATGGATTCTCTCTGATCCTTGATATGTAAAATGATAAAATAATACATTACTTTACTGTTTCAACTGCATTGTAGGGTGATTTGTTGCATAGCCATATTAGCTGGGATGGGGGAGTTGGCCAATAATGTTAGTCTAGTTTAGTTCAAATGGTCAAACAGATGAAATATGTATTAGAATGTTCCATTCTTTCATTTAAATGACCACTCTGATGGTAAGGAAATGACACTGTCTAATTTGTGAGCTTTCCATTAGTTTGTGGAGTTGTGGCAATAAAGAGGCTTGTGAGTTTGTCCCAAAAACCTTGTGGCTTTGGAAGAATAAAATATACTTTCCTCTTAATAGCTTTTCCAGTAATTAATGGCTATTTCTGCATCCTTTTCAGTAAGTGAGAAAAATGCACCCAAGGAACTCTTTCTCCAAAAGCCATCAAGGGACAGGGGAAAGCAGAGCACAGATGTATCCACAAAAGTCTAGTCACTGTCTCTCTTTGTCCAAGATAATGTACTTACTATGTAGTACAGATAGTAGAGCGAAGGGGAGCTTTAAATCTGGAGTGCATGAGAACATACTCATCGTGACTTGCAGACTGCAATTTCCCTACCAATTTTCTTATTGGTAGCTTTTTAGTAACATAAAAGAAATAAAGAGACTCTAAGTATATCAAATTGCAATTAGGTAATAGTTATGATGGAAAATAGACAACTCAGACTTTGTAACTTCAAAAAGTTCAGCACTCAGTGGTCACCAAAGTGTAGTAAAATATGAGGTCAGCATAGGAGTTAAAAAGGGAAATTGATGGTTTTCCCTCTGTCTACAAGTGTTGGGAACAAAAGCAAATTTCAAATCTGTTGGTGGAACTGTCTGCAAGTTGTACAGGAACTCCAGGTAATAGCATATATGAGTCGTCATGTATGCTAGGTGAGAACCCTGGGGGGCACATCTACATTTGAATCATTCCAGAGAAATTCACATGGCATAGTTGGCACCTAATTAGGGACTGAGAGGACAAAAAGCGAGTCATGAAATTATGTGCTCATGTGGTGAGTCATAAGACACAAAATCGAATCTGGTCCATCAGAGGGTACAGTATCTATAGGGGAAACTCAGTCTCTACCTTTCCCTCATGTGATATGGAATGAAGAACCTCTTCATTGTAGTGACAATGAAAGATCCTGAGAGAGAGTAAAAAATTATTTAAGCCCCTAGACCCGTGTCCAAAATCAAGAACTTGCCCCAGTGTTCCAGGATGTCAGGTATTTGCGGTTTTTGCCCGGTTTTTGCCTTTCTATAGCCCAATGCCAGGTGTTTGCGGTTTTTACCTTTATAAACCTCTTACCCCTTGAGTTCGTGGTCGACTCCTCTACCCCTGAGTGGGATAGGAGTCCTCCCCAGTGCACTGGTCTTTCCCGAATAAAGCTCTTGCAGTTTGCACCAAGACCGTTTCTCATGAGTGATTTGGAGTGTCATCTCTCCTGAGTCAGAACGTGGGTGAGTCCTCACATTGTGAGTCTTTCAACAGTTGTGTGCTTTCTGCATTGTGTGATGAGATATGCCCCAAGACCAAGTCATCTGAGAGTGGAACATCCTTGGAGGGAATCCCAGAGTGCCTGTCTTCCTTTATGTGGTATTAGGTGGCATGTTTCCCTAAGATTATGGAACTTTCCCCAAATGGCTAATAGACTAAATAATATACTACGGATGGGAAGGTAGTACCTATGAGACAGGATCATAAGCCATGCATAGGAGCAGTTTTGTGGCTTTTGCTGTGAGAAATAAGACATGGAGCAAATGCTACATCTATCTGGAAAGGACTTGCCTATGGAAGGGAGGAATTACAATAGGAGAGAGTCATGCAGATACTTTCTTCTATATAAGAATCCATGCTAGAGCAGGCTTTTCTTTTTCTTTGTTTTTTTTTTAAAATAGGTATTTATTTCATTTACATTTCCAATGCTATCCCAAAAGTCCCCCACACCCTCCCCCATGCACTGCCCCACCCACCCACTCCCACTTCTTGGCCCTGGAGTTCCCCTGTACTGAGGTATATAAAGTTTGCAAGACCAATGGGCCTCTCGTTACACTGATGGCCGACTAGGCCATCTTCTGATACATATGCAGCTAGAGACATGAGTTCCGGGGGGTACTGGGTAGTTCATATTGTTGTTCCACCTATAGGGTTGCAGATCATCCCAGCTCCTTGGGTACTTTCTCTAGATCCTCCACTGGGGGCCCTGTGATCCATCCAATAGCTGACTGTGAGCATCCACTTCTGTGTTTGCTAGGCCCCAGCATAGTCTCACAAGAGACAGCTATATCAGGGTCCTTTCAGCAAAATCTTGCTAGTGTATGCAATGGTGTCAGCGTTTGGAAGCTGATTATGGGATGGATCCCTGGGTATGGCAGTCTCTAGATGGTCCATCCTTTCGTCTCACCTCCAAACTTTGACTCTGTAACTCCTTCCATGGGTGTTTTGTTCTCAATTCTAAGAAGGGGTAAAGTATCCACACTTTGGTCTTTATTCTTCTTGAGTTTCATGTGTTTCTCAAATTGTATCTTATATCTTGGGTATTCTAAGTTTCTGGGCTAATACCCACTTATCAGTGAGTACATATTGTGTGAGTTCTTTTGTGATTGGGTTACTTCACTCAGGATGATGCCCTCCAGGTCCATCCATTTGCCTAGGAATTTCATAAATTCATTCTTTTTAATAGCTGAGTAGTACTCCATTGTGTAAATGTACCACATTTTCTGTATCCATTCCTCTGTTGAGGGGCATCTGGGTTCTTTCCAGCTTCTGGCTATTATAAATAAGGCTGCTATGAACATAGTGGAGCATGTGTCCTTTTTACCGGTTGGGACATCTTCTGGATATATGCCCAGGAGAGGTATTGCAGGATCCTCCAGTAGTACTATGTCCAATTTTCTGAGGAACCGCCAGACTGATTTTCAGAGTGATCATACAAGCTTGTAATCCCACCAACAATGGTGGAGTTTTCCTCTTTCTCCACATCCTCACCAGCATCTGCTGCTACCTGAATTTTTGATCTTAACCATTCTGACTGGTGTGGGGTGGAATCTCAGGGTTGTTTTGATTTGCATTTCCCTGATGATTAAGGATGCGGAATATTTTTTCAGGTGCTTCTCAACCATTCAGTATTCCTCAGGTGAGAATTCTTTGTTTAGCTCTGAGTCCCATATTTTAATGGGGTTATTTGATTTTCTGGTGGAGCAGGCTGTTCAATGGGGTAGCTGCCTTTGAATTGCCAGCACTCCTCTAAGTAACCCCAGGAAACTCATTGGTCCCACAAGTTATTCTTAGATGAAATTGTTTCCACCAGCTTTCATCCTTCTCTATAGAAACAAGGTATCTGTCTTGTGTTCTAATATTTCTGTTGGAGAACTGTCCTGTCTTGAATCTCAAGTGTCCTGGAAATAAAATTTCTTGTATTTGCTGTCTGAAAATTAGTTTTCCTCCTTCCTTTTCTATAAGATAGTCATAAGTCATAAACTTTGTATCTAATAAACTTTTTGTACTCTAGATATTATTTTATGAAATCCTGACTACTGAGAGGACCAGAGGAAATTATAACTTACCTGACAGAAGTCAAGATTGTTTTAGTCTTTAATTTTCGGTAGAGACACTCATTTTCATTTTGTAGTGTTTTTCAAACAATTTAATTTGGATACTCTTAAAATGAATAATTAAAAACAGTTGCATAATTCTTACACACAATGAGGATCCTCTTTAGTAAATCTTCCTAGCTTTACTTTATATGCACTGTAGCCAAATGGATACTGTTCTGTCTATCATGGAAGACAAATATCCTCTAGGCTAGCTGAAATGGTTTCTGTATTTCCATAAGTTGCTCTTTAAGCACTTTCAGTTAGCTTTGTGGGTTTTCAAGCTTTCCTCATAGATGAATGGAATGATTTCCTGAACTTCCAATGTTTGTTTAAATTGGCACAAAATTCTAAAAAAAAAATAATAAAATAAAAAAAAATCCTATCAAGGCTTCCTGTGACCACTATCTAGAAACAAAGCTCAAATTCGCTGCTGACCTGCCTGAAGTCTTGAATGCTAAATGGAGTAGCAGGGTTGACGGAAACTCAGGAATGAGTGTATGGCTTTGTGAAGCAACTTTCTGGTCTTTGCTTTATCACTGATAGCCCAGTGTAACTAACATATCAAACAGGCTGGTTATGTTAGATAAGCTTTGAGTCAAGGCAGACTTGAGTTGGCTTTTACTGTGCCATCAAGTGCTACATGATTTAATTTACTAAGACAGATCTACAAACCTTGGTTTCTTCATCAAATGAATGTTTTTCAGTTATTATGAGGATTCAATGAATAACTATATAAAAAGGACAATGCAACTTTGAATATGTTGGTTTTGACCTTCTAACCTCTAACTGGTGCTGTAGCTAATCTTTACAATATTTGTGAATAAATACTACTGCTCATCCTGGACTATAATTCTGTACATATGGCTAAGAATGTATATTGAAGCACATTCATATGTTTTCCATAGCTATAATTCATTTGCACACTCTTTCCTCAGTCCATTGCCAATGGTACTAAATGCTTTTTGCAAAAGGGAAATTAAACAGCACAGATTCTGATTTTCTCATTATTTTTAGATAGGCCAGACAAAAATGGCATCTTTGCATGAACTATGTGTTTTAGAGTAGGCAAAAGCTCCCAGCAGAGTAGTTCATTTTTGTGTGCTGGCCTATATCCTTTCATGCATAGCAGGTGGTATGTTTCTCCTTGACACTATTTTAGAGATTAGACTTTCCAGTCAGAATACCTGCAGCTGGAATGGAATATTGTTTAGAACTGTGTGATCTGGATCTTATTGGGTTTATTTTGTATTTAGAATACTAAAGTGATTTTATTATCACAATAAAAATGATGCTATAATGGTAAGGTCATGAGCATTGTCGTATGCTTATCATGTTATGACACACACACATTTATTATTTCAATATTTACCTTGACAGATATTAATACTAGATGCACTTCATAGACAATACAACCAAGGTTAAGAAAGGTTAAATGATATGACCAAGTTTATCAAATAGTAAGCATCAGAGTTTAGGTTCAAAGCCTGTATCTATGTACTGTTCTCTGTTTTTTAGTTTTTGTTTGTTTGTTTGTTTGTTTTTTAAATCCACAAATGAATGTAATACTTTATATTTGCTTATTGAAATTGTTATTGGGGGACTAATATAGTGAGAACTTTCTACAATAAAAATCTATATAAATGCTCTTTATTTTACTGCAATTACAGGATCTAGCTTACGAAGTAGAATTAAGACTACTCTAACATTCAAAAAAAAGTAAGAAATGTTTAATGACCTTAACTTTATAGGATTTTAAATGATTGTGAATGTCGTATATGGTGATTTTCTAGCCGAAGGCTATTTCTGAAACTCTTCACTATATACTGAGCCAATTTCTTCTATTGAGATCAAAATACTAGGCACATATTTCCATTATTTGATCTATACATACAGTGTGTGTGTGTGTGTGTGTGTGTGTGTGTGTGTGTATACACGCACGTGGCTCACTCGTGAGCACATGAGCAAGTAGTATTGTGCTATGTTTTTCCAAGATTTCTGCAGTAAGTGATCACAAATGTGGTGGTTCAAAGCAACAGAACAGCATCGCAGTAAACTTTCTGACCCTCTGGCTCTTACAATTGGTCTCCCTTTGTTTTGCAGTGTTTCCTGAACTTTAGGAACAGGAGTGTTTTTCGAATGTATCCATTGGGACTGGGCTCCACAACTTAAAATTCTGATTGATTGTGGTCAGGAAGTTTACTGTGAGACTGTGTCTCCTAATAATATCAGAAACTATGCCCAACTATGGACATGCCACATTGAGTAGGAAAACCTCCATGAGGTCTCAACCCCACAAAAGGAAGTATAGGTAACTAAAGAATGGCAGGAACAGAAGATGCTATCTTCTCCAGGGATAAGCACAGAAATTAGTTGTCTAGTGCCAATCAGCCTAAATATGTGTATACAAGTAATATTATGCAGACTGAGAGTTATATTTGAGAATATATATGCATATACATGTATGTGTATGCATATATGTATCCAATAAAGATTCGTGAATAAAGAAGTCATGCATTTGAAGGGGATCAGGAAGAAGAGCATATGAGAGGGTTTAAAGAGATGAAAAGGGAGGCAAAAATATAACTATATTATTATTTCAAAAAACAGAACATCTAACAAATCCAAAAACACTCTTAACATACAATATACTAATCACATACTTTGGAATTTAACCAACTTAATTGAAAATATTAGCCTATATAAAAGATAAAAATGGTACTACTGATGGTTTTTGCAGTTGTATTCATCATGGCCAAAATACGGAAGCAAACATTCTATGTTCAGTAGGTGAAGGTTAAACATCACATATAAAAGCAATGGAATATTGTTTAGAATAAGCCTGTGAAAAGACAGAGAAGAATTTCAAATTCATATTTATAAGTAAACAAAACAAATCTGAAAGGGCTAAATCTTGGGGATGGTTAAAAACGTTTGTGTATATTGACAGTACTTAGGTATTGGGCTTTATAATGTTAAGACATGTGCTGGAACCATATTTGCCTCTCCGCCCCCAATTACCTGGTTGTATCTTCCCATGCTCCTTTATACTTCCATATCAAATCATAAGTTGTGTATGTGATATATACGTATGAGAGGTGTGTGTGTGTGTGTGTGTGTGTGTGTGCGCGCGTGCGTGCATGTGCGTGCCCAGTTTTTATATATAAGAGACAAAGTATTATATTCTTTTTATTTTGAGTAGTCATAATTATATATATTTGACTGGGATTTCAGATTCCCAGAAACTCAAACTGGTTTTTTTTTTTTGAAACTCAGACTGTTATGGGTGCATTTTATGTATATTTTGGATAAGAATGATATATAAATTGGTATATGAATAGAAGAGCTTGCCCTTTATGATGTAGGTCTTATCTGGTAAGCTGAAGTTATGAGTAGGAAAAAGGAGCACTTCCTTCACTAAGAACTTTTTCCTTTGGAGACATGTTTATATCTTTCTTTTGCCTCTGAACTTAACCTGGCTCTTCTGAGTCTTCCAATGTATTGACTTTTCTCCTCTGGGGTTGTCTAATCTTTGCAAATGTACAAGTCATTGAGTTTAAATAAATTCTTTACCACTCTGTAGCTTTATACCCTATTTATTCAATTCCTTTTAGGGAACCTTACTGTGATAGTATATGTATCTGAAAATCATGGCATTCAGAAAGTGTCAAATTCTAAAGAGGCAGTAAAAAATTAATATATGCCAGGGGTCAAGGGGCAGATGGGATGGCAGACAGAGTGCAGAGAGGCTTGTGGATAGCAAAACTATTTGTCTGATACCATACCAGTGGATACCAGTGGATATTGTCTCATACATTTCAAATCACGTGATGGAAAGCACCAAGAACAGTCCTAAGTTGAAGTGGGTACATTAAGTAATAGTGCCTGAATTCAGGCTCATGGATTCTAACAAATAATGCAGGGCTGTAATGCATAATATTGGTAGCTGGGAAGATTATATGTATAGTGGGCAGGGAATATCTTGGAACTCTTATGATTTCTGTTCAGTTTTGCTGTGAACTTAAAACTGTTCTTAAAAGTCTATTAGGAGGGTGAGAAATTTCAGAAACAACATCTAGAAGGCAAATTTTATGAACAAAATTAAATGTGAACAAATATTTAAACTGTACTTAGATAGAGGGACAGAAACAAAACACGTCAAAAGCTTCAAGGTTTGGACTTGTTTTGGACAAGTTAGGAGATGCTTTGGGTATGCTTGATGGTCAGGGGAAAGAGTAGGCAAGGGAAAAATGATAGTTAATCATACCTCTGTACTAGAGAACTATCTTTCTTTTCTCAAGTCCAAGATTGTAGCACTAGGAGATACAAAGATGGACAAATGTTACCACCACCACTCCAGTAGATATGTCTTGAGGAAAAAAAATGCACAAATGGACATATAGAAAATATGCAGGTGCTCGCTTCGGCAGCACATATACTAAAATTGGAACGATACAGAGAAGATTAGCATGGCCCCTGCGCAAGGATGACACGCAAATTCGTGAAGCGTTCCATATTTTTTCAGGTGACAGCAGATGCTGGCGAGGATGTGGAGAAAGAGGAACACTCCTCCATTGTTGGTGGGATTGCAAGCTTGTACAACCACTCTGGAAATCAGTCTGGCGGTTCCTCAGAAAATTGGACATAGTACTACCAGAGGATCCAACAATACCTCTCCTGGGCATATATCCAGAAGATGTCCCAACCGGTAAAAAGGACACATGCTCCACTATGTTCATAGCAGCCCTATTTATAATAGCCAGAAGCTGGAAAGAACCCAGATGTCCCTCAACAGAGGAATGGATACAGAAATTATGGTACATTTACACAATGGAGTACTACTCAGCTATTAAAAAGAATGAATTTATGAAATTCCTAGCCAAATGGATGGACCTGGAGGGCATCATCTTGAGTGAAATAACACAATCACAAAAGAACTCACACAATATGTATTCACTGATAAGTGGATATTAGCCCAAAACTTAGGATACCCAAGATATAAGATACAATTTGATAAACGCATGAAACTCAAGAAGAATGAAGACCAAAGTGTGGACACTGTGCACCTTCTTAGAATTGGGAACAAAACACCCAGGGAAGGAGTTACAGAGACAAAGTTCATAGCTGTGATGAAAGGATGGACCATTTAGAGACTGCTGTATCCAGGGATCCATCCCATAATCAGCTTCTAAACGCTGACACCATTGCATACACTAGCAAGATTTTGCTGAAAGGACCCAAATATAGCTGTCTCTTGTGAGACGATGCCGGGGCCTAGCAAATACAGGAGTGGATGTCCACAGTCAGCTATTGGATGTATCACAGGGCTCCCAATGGAGGAGCTAGAGAAAGTACCCAAGGAGCTAAAGGGATCTGCAACCCTATTGTTGGAACAACATGATGTACTAACCAGAACCCCGGAGCTCTTGTCTCTAGCTGCATATGTATCGAAAGATGGCCTAGTCGGCCATCAATGGAAAGAGAGGCCCATTGGACTTGCAAACTTTATATGCCCCAATATAGGGGAATGCCAGGGCCAAAAGAATGGGAATGGGTGGGTAGGGAAGTGGGGGGCGCTATGGGGGACTTTTGGGATAGCATTGGAAATGTAATTGAGGAAAATATGTAATAAAAATATTAAAAATCAAAAAAAGGAAAAAAAAGAAATGTAAATGAAGAAAATATCTAATAAAAAATAAAATAAAAATTTAAAAATAAAAAAAATAAAATACATTTGATAAAAAAAAAAAAAAGAAAATATGCAGATGATAATGTGTCCAAAGGCAATAGATGAGCAAACTCAGATCTGATAAAGAAGTAAAACCCTTATGTATACAATTTCTTGAATATTTATAGCTTATATATGCATGTGAATTATTCTGCTTGTAACTAAAATCGACACAGACATCTACAGCTATAGTTGAAATTTTTTTATTTATTTTATTATATATTTATTTCATTTACATTTCCAATGCTATCCCAAAAGTCCCCCACACGCTCCCCCACCCACCCACACCCACCCACTTCTTGGTCCTGCCGTTCCCCTGTACTGAGGCATATAAAGTTTGCAAGACCAATGGGCCTCTCTTTCCACTGATGGCCAACTAGGCTATCTTCTGATACATATGCAGCTAGAGACACAAGCTCCCGGGGTGGGGGTTAGTTCATATTGTTGTTCCACCTATAGGGTTGCAGATTCCCCCAGCTCCTTGGGTACTTTCTCTAGCTCCTCCATTGGGGGCCCTGTGATCCATCTAATAGCTGACTGTGAGCATCCACTTCTGTGTTTACTAGGTCCCTGCATAGTCTCACAAGAGACAGCTATATCTGGGTGCTTTCAGCAAAATCTTGCTAGTGTATGCAATGGTGTCAGCGTTTGGAGGCTGATTATGTGATGGATCCCTGGATATGGCTGTCTCTAGATGGTCCATCCTTTCGTCTCAGCTCCAAACTTTGTCTCTGTAACTCCTTCCATGGGTGTTTTGTTCACAATTCTAAGAAGGGGCAAAGTGTCCATACTTTGGTCTTCATTCTTCTTGAGTTTCATGTGTTTCTCAAATTGTATCTTATATCTTGGGTATTCTAAGTTTCTGGGCTAATATCCACTTATCAGTGAGTTATAGTTGAGTTTGTAATTGCAGTTTCACAGTACATGAGCTTATAATGAAGGTAAAACATCAGCTCCATTGAATACAATGACTATTTTCTGGTTAATGCCTAATGTTTTCAAAAATAAGTTATGTTTAAGATGCTTTAAGAAATTATGCAAACAGAATGGCATATATGTTCTAACAACAAAACTTTAGGAAAAATTAACATGGCCAGATTCAGGTCTGTGAAAACATAAATTATACCACATACAGAACACCTGTTTGTTTTGTTTCTAAAGCTTACAAAAAAGCTGAGAGGGTACTGGATTTTATAGTGAAATCTTATATTCATCAAATAAGAAACTCAACTGTTTATATATAGCTGTGTGAAAAAGCTTTCAGAAAGTGGGCAGAGGCTGCAAGAGCACTATATAACTAGAGCTGGGCTTGGAACAGGTCTTACCTAATAAGATGCCACTCAAACTTCTGCTTCCCCTTAGTCATCCCTGACTACATTGGCAATAATGAAATGCTGATGCAGACAAGTCCCCAGACACCTGGCCCAAAATACAGACAAAGGGACGCTGACAAACATTGTGCAAACACTTCTACCATGAGTGCATGGTCACTAGCTCAGTGTCACTAAGCTTTAATTTTGCTGGCTGTCAGATTTTACAGCTTTCGGCACCTGCAGCTCCCTTATAGGCCCGAGGCAGGCCTTGGAAGAATGCTTTTTCCTTTGCTTCAGTTCCTAAATACAACTTTATTTCACTGAAATGTGGGGAAATCTGTTCTGCTCAGCAGGTCCTTGACTTAAGCAGATTAATTTATTCTGTGGTCTGGCAGCTAGGTTGTTTTTCCCTGTCCCACAAATCTCTGCATTCCCTGCATCCCAAGACTTGCCTCAATGCTACATACATCTCCAAAGTAAAGCAGAATTTCTTCCCTAAATTTTTAAGTTTATCTTTTAACAATTTCATACATGTATACATTACATTTTAATTACTCTTTCTCTATCTTTTTCTTTTTAAAAAAAGTTTATTGATGAACCAATTTTTTGAGATTTTTATACACAACTACACTATATTTATATAGTTTCTACTTCTCCTCTCTCCAGACTTTTCCTGTGCCTCATAAACTACTATACCCCTTTTAAATTCATGTCTTCTTTTTAAAATTATTATTGTTCTACACACGCAAACACACACACACACACACACACACAGAGTCTATTTACTGTTGCCCATATACACATATGTTTAATTCTATTTAGGCCTGGGGTCTATTCTTGAAGAAAACTCTTTCCTTACCTCAAGCATCCACAAACTGCCAGTAGCAGTTTGTGAAAATTTCTCTTATTTATGGAATCATATATACTTTTGTGATCTTGGACATTCAGACATATTATTGAGAATCAAGTCCCCATCATGTCAGAAGCAGGCCTCCCACTCCAATGAATCTCAACTTATTTCCACAGTTCCATGGTGTTCCTTTAGTCTTGTGTGTAGGGCTTATGTTAAAATCCCTGTGTGCAGTTGGCCACTCCAAGATCAATATTCTCTGTGCTTTGACCATTTGTGGTTCTCTGTGATAGATTGTATCTGCTGCAAAGAGGCACTTATTTGATTAAGTATAAAGACTGTAGCTACCTATAGCAATAACAAAGTATTTAGAAGGTAGGGGGTACTATATCAACTTAGTAAAATAGGAATAGTAGGTTCCTTTTGAAGATCTATGACCTCTCCAGCCTTATTGAATAGGTTTAATCATAAGTTTCCATTTATCTGATGGATCATAAGTACAATAAGACAGCCACTGGTTACTCCCAAGATATTCTTGCCAGTATTGCAGTATTCCACAGTACTTAGGATATCCTGTTGAGCTGGCCATCATTATAGTTTGCAGTATTTATTCTTGGTTAGACTGTTGATAATTTTTTGCCCCTGGCAACTTGCATAAATTTCCCACCACCCTAAGCACACTTTGTTTTTAGTACTAGAAGAATAATCATTGAATAGTTCATAGTTTTAGGCAAAGGATAAGGAGACCCTTTTATTAAGAAGGTATTATAAGCTGGGCAGTGGTGGCACACCCCTTTAATCCCAGTACTTGGTAGGCAGAGGCAGGTGGATTTCTGAGTTTGAGGCCAGCCTGGTCTATAGAGTAAGTTCCAGCACAGCCAGGGCTACACAGAGAAACCCTGTGTTGAACAAAAGCAAGCACGTGAGAGAGATAATATTATAATTGTTATACAAGACCATATTATGTCTTCATACTTGTCACTTACTGAGAACCAACTGTTTAATATGTGTATTGGTTTTAATCTGATACCACAGGAGCTAGTCCTCAGGAAGGTGGTTCAAAATCAGTCTTTGGGCTGAACTTAATAGTATCTTAACCTCAAGTTCTGACAGGCAACCAACAGCAGTGGTAGTAGCTTATATGATTTGGGAGGAACCTCAGAACCCCAATGACAAATAACACAAGTGAACACATTCCTTGTCTGACACTTGATTGTTGTGAGATAGTTTATGACTCCTGAGGAGAGCATCCTATATTGCTTCTTCTCTCCCCCTCAGCACTTCTTCCTTTTTCCAAGTCCCTCTCCTAGTGTCATGTCTTATTGTTTTGTTTTGTGCCCCACTGAGTTTAAGCAGCATACCCCATATTATAGTTACAATGAAATCACAGAATCTTCAACATGTGAGTATGACACACTGTCTTTCTAATGATCTGAGCACCTTACTCTACAACCTTGTCACTAAATTTCCCACCACCCCAAACACACCCTTTTCTTAGTACCAAAAGCATAATCCTTGAATAGTTCATACTTTTAGGCAAATGCCAAGGAGACCCTTTTATTAAGAAATTATAATGGCCATCCAAGACCATATTATGTCTTCATACTTGTCATTTACTGAGAATTTACTGTTTTATATATGTATTGCTTTTAATTGAGAGAGACCAACTTTTCCTGTGGAGGTACACATACAAGTGAACTTAATAAACAGTGGAAAGTAGGCACTCATACAGAACCTGTGCTCTTGCCATGTTCTAATGCAGCTTCTAAGTGCCACATTGTTTAATGTGTGTCCTCATACAGTTAAGGTGTTCACTGGAACTCCATCTACAACACTGCTCTGCAACTCTGTGCTTTTATCTAGAGCACTGACTGTGTCTTTAGAGTACCAGGGATGTACAACATTCTATGCTGAGCACATTACATCATTTCTCATTTCAGCCATTCTCTTTTGCCCACATGATACCCCAACTAAGGAGGAAGTCTAATACACTGTTATTTAAAATATGCAAATAAGTTAACTTTCTTTTGTGTTTATACTTTAATTTTTATTCTGAGAAAAGATGTTAAAGGATACTACTCGTGAATAATATATTTGTGTGCTAATTTATGTTTAATAATCATGTGCAATATCTATAAAATAATAAAGGCTTAGTTTTTAACAGGTTTTCTAAAATGTTAGTCATGTATAGTGATAGTTTTCATGTGTATCTGATTTGTTCAACTTTATTTTTTTACAAATAGCTTTAAAAAATTCTACCACCCCGTGATTTATGAGAGATAGTCTATGACTGTTTCTGTGCTAGTGGAGTATGGATGTAAGGATGTCTTGAGAACAGTTTGTTCAAAGGAAATTAAAGAATTTGTAAAACTATTAAACAAATCTGTGATATGAATATCTTATATAATGAATTAAGTCAAACCCCACCTAATATCATATTATACATTATTATGCAAAATATATGTGTTGTGTTATATGTTACATATAATTATATAAAATAATATATAAATTATAAATATATATGTATATATTTATATACATATATATAGTATATTACACACACTCAAACTACATTATTGGGAGGATGTTCTTTGTATTTTCTCAAATCCTAGGTTTACCTATAATTAAAATTTGGTTGACTCAAGTCCTAAGCCTTTTTATCTGAGTCCTGGACACTGAGCCAAACTGAAACTCATATTTCCTCATGTCACTGACACTCTAATCGGTCCATTTTCCATGATGCTAATGACCCGGTGCACACTCTGGAATTAGCAGGTATTAGTTTGCCTAAATTGTGTATCTACTTCCTTCATTTGGATCTTCCTAGTCCCAGGCAGTAACCATTTTTATCAAGTCAGGGACCTTTGCTGTTTCTCAGAAGCCCCTCCTGTGGTGTTTTGGGGACATGGAGCAGAGCAAGGAAAGCACTTTCCCTGCAGTCATTGTTCTCCTGATTCCCAACATCTGGAATAAAATCAGCATCATTGCTGAATCACATTAAACTGTTTTCATGTGTCAGATCTGGGAAAAGACATTTGAGCATGACAATTAGTACCAGTAACTGTTTTTGAAGAAACAGAACCCATTCTATTGAAATCCTTTATATGAAAACATAGTCCACAATTTTACCAATTCATTCCAGGCCCTCGAGTCAGAGAGTGTTTATGGTTTGGAGAGAAGTAAAATATAATCAGGAAAATGTCAGTGTTTCCATTACATCCCTCCTTTTTCACTCTAAAGTAGCACAAGTTTATTAGTATGTCCATAAAAATTAATATTCCATTGAAGCCAAGCTGAGAACCATAAAGTAAATGTTTACATTTCACTCAGCTATTAATTCAGTTGTTTCTACTAAGTGGGACCTGCTAGGCGTGAGCATTTGCAATGCATAGTCCTTTGCAGCTCATTTATTTGGGTTTTCTTTCAAGGGCTAAACACAACTAAGAAATAGCACCTGAAATGGACAGGAAACCAGAAAAGCCAGAGAGAGGAGTTTATTAATTACCCAGCAGCTTCTAGCATGAGGTCATCTTAAAAAGGATAAACTGTTCAATTAAGGGAGTCTAGCCAAGGCTAGGATGTTTGCACTAAAGTGTACACCCCATCCCTGGTTTATCTCAGCTTCACATCAGATGTAAATAGGTATCCTGAGGGCAAACACACTGATGTATGCTTCAGAGGAAGTGACTGAATGCCAATTTATTTTGGCTAACGTAATTGTGAGGAAGCCAAGTCATCACTGGGGTTTTAGATTTTTGGTCAACGCTGGGAAAGCTATATAGCCTGGCAAAACTTCCAGTGGAGGGAGACAAAATTCGTCCTGCCTACAAGATGCACAGAGATAAAAAGGGAGCAGAAATTGAGGGACCAGCCAACCAATGACTGGCCCAATTTGAGACCAGTCCCGACTCTATTAATGATACGTTGCTATGCTTGAAAAAAGGAGCCTAGCATAACTACCCTTTTAGAGGCATCATCTATCAGGGGATAGAAACAGATGCAGGGACCCACAGCGAAACATCAGGTGGAGTTAGCAAAGTCTTGTGGAAGAGTAGGGGATAGAATTGAGGGTCAAGGACACCACAAAAAGACCTACAGAGTCACCTAATGGTGGAGGGGTCTCCCAGAGACTGAAACATCAACTAAAGAGCATGCAGGGGCTGGACCTAGTTCCCCTACATATTTGTAGCAGATGTGCAGCTTGGTCTTCTGGTGGGTCTCCTATCAATCTGTCAGTGACTCTTGTCTGCCATTCGATCCCCTTTCCCTAACTGGATTGGGCCTCAGTTGGAAAGGATGCAATTAATCCTGCTGTGACTTGCTGTCCCAAGGAGGGATTCTCCTTTTCTGAGATGGAGGATAATGGGGAGAGGGATTTGTAAAGGTCAGCCTGGGAAGAGAGGAGAAAGGGAGGACTGTGATCAGGATGTAAAGTGAATGAATAAATAAATAAATAAATTAGAAGAAAAAAATTACAGTGGAGCCAATGAAGAGAGATGAGAGAAAACAGGTGAATTCAAGTTAGAGACAGAAAAGAACAAGAGGGATAGACTATCTTCCTTTGATGATCCCTGGTCTCATACTCTTTATAAAAAAAATCCATGTCCAAAGATCTAATTACCTAATTCCTTCTGGAAATTCTTCTTATCATAGAAAGAATATTGAAAGTTGCAGACTTATTTGACTCAATATCTGCCTCCACTTCTCACTGTGATATTGAGCAAGAGACTTCATTTTCTGAATATTTATTTCTTTATTCACAAACTAACTATCTACCAAAATGTTCTAAATAAGTTTTTAACAGTTCTAAGTACCAATTCTTTTATGATGTCAGGGTCAAGTTGACATGAATCGACACATGAAACTATGTGGTTACTAATAGCAATAGTGACTGGCATTTATTATGTGGAAGACATGTTACGATTTAGTACTAATGTCTTATATAACCTGGATAACACACGTCTGACTCATTATTGATCTTGGTCTTGTAGATAATATAAGGAAGATAAAACTCCAACACTGGGGCCAGAGAGCTGGCTCAGTAGTAAAGAGCATACTTTTCCAGAAGACAAGCATTCAATTTCCAACATCCACAGGGCAGCTTAACATCATCATCTGTAATTCCAGGTGTTCTAGGGGATCTAGAACCTGCTATTGGCCCCTGTGGGTAATTCATACACACTGTGCACAGATACACCAACACATATAAATCAAAAATACATTGTAGTAGTTAAAAAGTCTAACATTTCCTCAACATATCAATTAATTATCCTCCAATTAGTCATGAATTAAACAACTTCTCAAACGTCTTAAAATTTTGTCTATATTTAATGCTGATATAAAGTTAATAGGAAAATGTAAAGAATATAAAAAAACAAAAATAAAACCTGAAAAATAGAAATGAAAAGTGAATAAACATTTTGAGAATGTATATACTAGTTCATCCAATACCTTTTGTAAAGCTGCAGTAATTGAGATAATTGGTATTGACATTCAGAAGGAAACATAAATCAATGGAACATGGGAGACAAGCAATAGATACGCTCTTGTTTTATCACTTTCTTTGGGACAAAGACAACAGAATCTTCATAGGGGAGAAGGAAGCATATATATTCTTTCAAATAGCATACAAAGTTTACTGGTATGAAAGCAAAACTATAGAATATAGACTTCATCAAAACCAACACTTTAACTCTATAAACAACAGTGTTAAAATAACAAGTGTTGGGTTCAGGTAAGAAATATTTGTAATACAAATATTCGACAAAGGACTTGAACTAAAATTCAGATAATAGTGTTTGAACTAAATAATACAATAAAAGCCTTCTGTTGCTACATAAATAAGCTTCTATAGTACTTCAAATTAATCTACAGCATTGAAACCAGGTCAGTTTTTGCATCAAGTTGAAGGTAAGGGGAGATTACCTGAAAAGATAGAAGAGAAAGCTTTTATGAAAAGAACTTATTATTCTATAAATGCATGCTGGTGATGTGACTATGTCAGTTCATTATAATTCATTCACGTGTTTACTAAGATATATGATTATATATAAATTACATTTCAATAAAGGCATGTTAAAAAGCTAATCAAGCTGGGCGGTGGTGGTGTGCACCTTTAATCCCAGCACTTGGGAGGCAGAGGCAGGCGGATTTCTGCGTTCGAGGCCAGCCTGGTCTACAGAGTGAGTTCTAGGACAGCCAAAGTACACAGAGGAACCCTGTCTCGAACCCCCCCCCCAAAAAAAAAGAAGCTAATCAAAATGCTCAATTTATAGGGATAATATTTTGAGACTGATGTTCCACTTTATGCTTACTGGAGTGAGAGTAATTTACGGGTAAAGGGAAAATTTTTATGTTGTAGTTCAATGTAAAAAATGAGAGCATTAAGACCAACTATCATATGACCCAGCATTTCTGGTACCTGATACAACTAAAGAAAAAGAACTGGGTAGGAGAGTACACAGCATGAAACTCAAGTTCTCTTTGGTTTCCTTGGTCTTTCAGGTTCCATGGCTGTGAAAACGGAAATTTGCATTATTGTCTTCTACACTGTAGTGGAGGGAACCTGGCAGGGTTGGCGTTGAAAATCTTTTCAAATTTGTATTTAGGAAACTCCCTGTTTCCTTAATGTTTCCAGACTGATTCATCTGACCTTAGAGGAGCTTTTCCTCAACTCAGAAGGGCATATAGTTAAATAAGCATATATTATTATTAGAAAAACAATCTCAAAGAATGATATCTACTAAAATTCATTACTGCTCAAGATAAATATACTATTCTCTTTCAAAATTTATAGAAAAATTAGTATATGAGACACAGGGCAGTTCATAGGCATTGGGTTACTAACCTTACTATTTGCTTCATTGGAGCCCACACACTTTAATTTTTACACTAGTGTTACTCTTTCTTTAGGTATTTGTAAACTTTTTATTCTTATTATTTAGGTAGCTTCATAAAAATTTTAGTCTAGATTATATGAGGTAATTATTATATGAGGTAATTATTGACTGTGTAGTTGATATGCAGCAGAATTCCCGTTTGGTTAAGGTTGATGCATTTATCTGTAGATTTCATTACATTTGAAGACCTGGACATCAGTACATGTCAGAGAGAGAAAGAGAGAGAGAGAGAGAGAGAGAGAGAGAGAGAGAGAGAGAGAGAGAGAGAGAGAGAGAGAGAGAGAAAGAGAGAGAGAGAGAGAAAGAGGGAGAGGGAGAGGGAGAGGGAGAGGGAGAGAGAGAGAGAGAGAGAGAGAGAGAGAGAGAGAGAGAGAGAGAGAGAGAGAGAGAGAGAGAGAGTTAATTTCCAAAGGGACCTTCAATTGAACTCTATATTCTTTCCAATCTATTTTAGCAAAGGAATAAATTGTCATTTTAACTTATTCAAGCC
The DNA here is from genome assembly GCF_978045245.1 of Mus caroli. NCBI lineage: Eukaryota > Metazoa > Chordata > Mammalia > Rodentia > Muridae > Mus > Mus caroli. The sequence goes on along the minus strand of NW_028227257.1, from coordinate 70,079,645 downwards.
CACATTGGAAAGAATATCAGCTGGAGACTGGAAACTCAAGTTCTAATACCATTTTTTCCAGTAGCTTTCTATGTAAGCTTGGATAGGGATATAGGACTTGAGGTAGCACAAAATAAAAATCAATTATAAAGGAGTCAAGCCAAACACATGGAATAACCTTTGTCAATTTTAAATTACATATCTGGCGTTGACTTTTTGTTTAGAATCTTTCTTTAATAGGTATTCTTCTATGCAAGAAATAGATCAATTTACACATCTCTTTTTAAAAACAAAAGCAATAAACAAACAAATAAAAGCAAATTGAATGTCAGAAAGTGTCTAATATTTTGTAAACTGTGGAATGGTTACTATTTTATCGAATATATTAGCCCACTGCTAAAAGTATCTCCTAAAATTAAAAAAAAATATTTTATTGGATATTTTCTTTATTTGCATTTCAGATGTTATCCCCTTCCCCTGTTCCCCCTCCAGAACCCCCCTGTCCCATATACCCTCTCCCTGTTTCTATGAGGGTGTTCTCCCACCCACCACTCACTCTTGCCTCCCTGCCCTCGCATTCCCCTACACTGGGCATTGAGCCTTCACAGGACCAAAGGCCTCTTCTCCCATTGATGCTCAACAAGGCCACCCTCTGCTACATATGCGGCTTGAGCCATGGGTCCCTCCATGTGTACTCCTTGATTGGTGCTTTAGTCCCGGGGAGCTCTGGAGGGTCTGGTTGGTTGCTATTTTTGTTCTTCCTATAGGATTGCAAAACCCTTCAGCTCCTTCAGTCCTTTCCCTAACTCCTCCACTGGGGACCCCTTGCTCAGTCCAATGATTGGCTGCAACATCTGCCTCTGTATTTGTCAGGCTCTGATAGAGCCTCTCAGAAGAAAGCCATATCAGGCTCCTTTCAGCATTCACTTGTTGGCATCCACAATAGTGTCTGAGTTTGGTGACTGTATATGGGATGGATCCCCAGGTGGGGTTGTCTCTGAATGACCTTTCCTTCCATCTCTGCTTCACATTTCGTCTCTGTGTTTGCTCCTGTGAGTATTTTGCTCCCCCTTCTTAGAAGGACTGAAGCATCCATGCTAAATCATAGCATTTCTCAAACTCTATCTTATATAATGCATTTCAAGTTTTATGTTCCTTAATTTTTAAAACATTGTTTTATCTCAAATTGGAGTCAAATTTTATCATATCTTTTGTCACCAAAGTTAACATGCTAGATTGCTTAGGTGATCAAATAATTAATTAATCTTTTTTAATTAGCTTCCAGAGAGAGAGAAGAGAGAGAGAGAGAGAGAGAGAGAGAGAGAGAGAGAGAGAGAGAGAGAGAGAGAGAGAGAGAGAGAAGAGAGAGAGAGAAGAGAGAAAATTGCATATTACTTTCTTCTAAGGTTTGTGGTGACACTTGACTATCTATGGGATCATAGTAGCTTTTCTGCCTTGTTTGTACTTTTTAAATTTTATAATATATCATGGATAGTATATGTTAAGAATTGTAGTAGGTTGAATGAGAAATATCCCCCAATAGTCTCAGTTATTTGAGTAGCTGATTTCCAAATGATAGCTGTTTGGGGGGGCTTTGGAAGTGTGGCCTTGTTTGAGAAAGTTTGTCACTGGAGTAAATTTTGAGTGTTTAAGGACTCACATCACTTCAACTTCTCTCCCTCTACTTTGTACTTGCAGTTGAAGATAAGCTCTCAGTTTTCTGCTCCAGCAGCCATGCCTCCATTCTTCCATCATAGACTTTATCTCCATCGAACAGAGCACTCAAACTCTTCTATAAGTTGTCCCACGTCCTGCATTTTACCAAGGCAATAGAAAGGAAGAAAATACAAAATTGTACTGTCAATCTTTAAATTCACATGTTGATTTCTTAATGATCAATGCTTCAGAAAGTGACCCTCTATGGAAACAGGATTGCAGCTGGTGTACTGTTAACCTGGGTTGTACTAGGATGAGGTGGCATCATACTACAATCAAATTGGTGGTCTTATGAGAAGGAGGAATTCTGACACAAAGGTACCCACACAGAGGATGTCATGTAAAGATTGACTAGAGTTATGATATTATAAGCTAAGCAACTACCAGAGGCTGGGAAGGACCCTGAAGAGACTTGGGTGCCTTGAGAAGCACTGTGGCTTTTGGATACACTAATTGCAGACACCAAAACTCTAGATATGTAATATAATAAGTTTAGGTCATAAATAGATGCTTAATTTGTGGTATCTTTCACTTCCAGTTCAACTGATATGACACTCCAATTGGCTGTAGAAAAATTTGCCTTGCTCTGCTTTTTCTCTAGAGCAATGTTGTCAGAATTTTGTAATTGTTAGAATTACAAAAGCATATCCTGTGTTCCTTTCAAATTGTAAGCACTAGATACATGTGACAAGAGAATACTTAAGATGTGGCTACTTCTCTCAAAGAACCAACTTTTAAGTTTGATTTTATTGTATTAATATATGTTGATACATGTAAGATACTGCAACTTACTTGACTTAGTAAAGTGTGTCTACTTCTAATTCTACACAAATAAACATTTAGTCTTCAAACATCTGCTATATATACTTTGATAGACTAAATCATGAATCGCATGTCAGAGTTCAAAAAATTTTGTTGAATAGAGTTCATACAATGGCTAGAAAATCAAATGAAATGAGTGAGATCATCAGGAAATAAGGGATGCTGGATTCTAATCCATTCCTCATTTCTTCTCACTCATCACTGTCTCTGTTCAGCCTTTCTCAAACTTTCACATCATGGAAGTGGTTTAATATGAATCATGGCTATGAATTAAAAACTAGGCCAAGGAACTAGCCACAGTGATTGCTTATTACGTCAATGACCTTAGCATGGAATTTAACAAGTACTCAGAATACACATGAATCAACTAGACTACGGGAAGCATTCACTCAATCACATTTGTCGGATTCTCATCTCTCATGGTTAGAGATGCTTTTGTTTTTCTACAGACTCTTTGTTTGGAGCAAAACTTGCCCTAACATTTGAACTTATTGAGATATTTATTTCTATCATTTTTTAAGGGTTATAAATTCATTTTTGTATTTTGTATTCTAGTGTTAACTATGTAAACATCTCTGCGATGCTGGCTTTCATGGACAATGATATTGGGCATCATTACTTCCATTTGGAGTCACTTTAATTGTGGCAAGCTAGTTACTGGGTAAGAAATACTCTAATCTCATCGTACAGACAATTACTGTCCAAAAAAAGACACATGGACAAGGGATAGTCTATTGCTAAGCTCTGCCAATACAGAGTAAGTCAGTCCTTCATAATTCCTGCTTCACTTAAGGTCTGTCAAATGGCTCTGAACCAGAAGACAGATGCTCCAATATTACAGGAATATTGGGGATTGTCCAGTCAGTTGTCTTACAAATTATATAAGTTTTGGAAGCTATGTCTTTATGCTTCCTGCATATTAAGTAATATTTAATTCCTTCTCAGATCTCTGATGTGGTTAAAGAATAGTTATATAATTAAACTTAAGCTAGTTAATATTAAGGAAGATGTTCTAGATTTGAAAGGATGGTTTTAGGATGGTGTTACAAATTAAAGTCAAACATAGTTCAGATATAAAATTGTAACCCAAGTTAAGATAGATGAGAGAATACTTTATCTAAGTTGACAAATATGATAGACTGGGCATTTTAAGCACATATTTTTCCTACTAACTTACCTAATTGTTGTAATTATGTTCAATGTGTATCTGAGAGAAAAGAGCCTTTTTAATTGGACAGAAGGGGGGAAACATAGATTTGACCTAATGTTATTTGTAATTTAATGTTAATTTGGGTCCCCCAAACTGCTTGTGAATGCTTTCATGCAGATTCTGGGAACCTATCCCCAGTTGGTTCAGATTGCTAAATAAAAATGCCAACAGCCAATACCTGGGAAAGACAGATAGAGGCAGGGTTTTGAACTTTCCCGGAGCTCGGTACTGAGAAAGAAAAGAGGGAGAAGGAGATTTGCCATGTTGGGAGAGTGTGAAGGAGAGGAGAGATGCCACCATAGAAGAGTGCAGGGCAGGCAGGCATAGCCTCCATGTGAAGAAGCACTGTCTGAAAGTATTGCCCAACTGAGTCCAGGACAATGAAGATAGAATACAGAGTTTAGTAAATAATTACTTGAGATATTTGGTGGTAGGTTTATTAGCCACATGGAGGTTAGACACTAGCTCAGCTATTGTGCTGCTTAATACATACTAAAATATAAAGGTTGGGTATGTGTGTGTTTCTTTCAGGAATGTAGAACATTGAGGCAGTTAGCAAACCTGATCCTGAGATTTATTTGTTAAATAGTAATTCAATACACATTCATACGATTTACTTCATAACTGGAAAAGTCCTCAAATATCTATGGTCTTCTCTGAACTTTGTGATATATATACATGCTAAACTGACCCTATGTTCTTATTCTCTATAATCCTGTATTTGGCATTTCATGTTAGTTTTCTGCATCTTTGGCCTCTCATTATTTTGTCTGTGACTACTAAATGTTGGGATTTCTGTATTTAATACTCTCTTTTCCCCCACTGTACCTCTCGTTCTACTCAAATGGCTTCATTCACTTATGAGGGTTTAAAGATAAATCAAAGAACAGCAATTCACTTTGATAAAACTCTCGAGTTCCAGGGCTGATGATTGTGCTGTACTTGTTAGTGTGGGAATGTGTATGTGTAGATCAGAGGTCAATGTCAGGCACCTTTCTCAGTTCCTTTCTACCTTATTCTTTGAGGTAGGCTCTACCACTGACCAAGAAGCTCATGGTTTGTCTAGATTATGTCTAAGCAATGATCTCAAGAGATCTTTCTGTGTTTGCTTCCAGCACCAGGGTTACAGTCTTGCTTGGACAGTTTACACGAGTGCTAGGAATCTAAACTCACAGTTTAATTCTTTTTTGGCAGACTCTTTACTGAGCCATCTCTGAAAGAAAAATTATTGGTTAAAATTAAAAGTTTTCAGACTGAGTTCTCAGCACAAAGGAGATTTTTGTGCCTCAGAGAGACATAGGGCAGGGATAAGGGACAAAGACAGGAAATAGGGAAAAAGGAACAAAGGAAAGGGAAGAAAGAGGGCAATGAAGAGGGGTAAGAAGTAATTGTCTTGGAGTGGGACAAAAACTGATTCCAGGTAGAGGAGGCAGACATGGCATATAAGAAAATGGTGGGTTGTAAAGGTAAAATGGGAAATCCTGTGTTAGGATGAGGTGTCTAATTTTAATTGGACATGTTAACTAGGTGACCAATGGGAAATTCCTATTGTTGGACATCAAGACCTTGGTAACTAGACCTTGGTAGTTGACCTCAGGAAGAGAAATTGGAAAAATAAGGGAATATACCTTGAAGGTTAGTGTTAGGAATGCAATCTAATGGTTTTTAGCAAGGCAGAGTGAATGAGGGTGAAGGATAAGGCCTGCTAGAGTTATGCTCACCATATTTGGTCTGGCTTGGGTTCCTTCAACTCCTTCAACCCTTGGTAATTCTCAATAGATTACACCATTTATGAGAGCAGGGATTACAATTGTTAAGCCTTCATCTGAACAGTGTACTGGTGCCCTTCTTGATATTATTCATATTTGAAGAAATAAATGGACAAGCCTACAGAGTTTAGGAGCTTTTGTAGTTATTTTGAAGATAGCAAGCAATACGACCACATAGTTCTTACTCTTTGAGGAACACAAATTATTTATCAAACAAACAAGCAATAATCTTTGTTCTCTTAGGTTTTTTTTTTATTTACAAAAATCCCAGACCTCTGATATATGGGATAGAATTGTAAATTTAAGGAAGTCCGCTTATTTGAACCATGGTGACATTGAGGAAGATTTTTTTTCTCTTTGAAAGTTATGAAGCAAGATTCAGACTTGGCTTCACCTTTTGCAAAATAACTTTAATAAGACAAATTTCATACACATTAATCTTACAGCAACTGGACTTTTATTTGCGTGTCTATGATTGTGTGTCAAACCTTGGTTTGAAAGGATCCTCTGTCCAATATAATAAATCTCATTTGGATAGTGACACATATCATCTATCTTGTCTTCCATAGATAAAATCATAAGGCATTATAATGGGATCATAAAAACTAGCAAATAAGCAAAAATTGACTATCTATGGTTCGAGCAAGGAGAAACCTTTCAGGATGATTTGTTGCTGTTATTCATTAGAGTCTACGTAGAAAACAACATGATAAAATGGATACTTTTGGCTTTCTAAGAAAATATTAAAGCAAGTCAATACTTGCTTGATAAAACATTTCCTGATACCAAGTGTTTATTCTCATGACATTTCCATTACTACCTACAGTATCATCTGCCTTTCCTCAAGTCTTACCCTCCTTCTGTTTCAGATCAAAAATGATGGGCTGATAGTTTTATAAAGTGAGCCTTACTTCTTGCTTTAAAATTGGTTCCACATTTACAAGACCTTTTTGGAACCTCGCATGAACTCAAATATTTATGACTGCTGCTAACCTCAGAAATAAACAAGACCTTATCCTTAATGCACGAGAGCCGCATCCTTTTCATTAGCTTCTGGAAACTTACTGGCTCCGATACCCAAGAAGCCTGGGATCATTTATCCTAAAATTATCTGGTAGTTGAGAAAACTAGATACTGGGAAGCTAGCCCTCCCACAGAAAGAACGGAACATTAGCAATGAATGGCAGACTTCTTATTTTGTAGCCAAGCCACTTAGCTCAGCTACACAAGTTCAAGTTAAATGCATACCATCTTCCCTCTTTCTTTTGTACCTAGAACAATGGCAGCAGAGCCAGTGTCAACATTGAAATTCCTGGAATGGTAAGCCTTTATGGGCTGTATGGAACGTCCTTCATTTTGTTGCTTAGTCTATTTTTGATAAGCTTCTTAGCTAGCAAGATATCGTATAAAGAGTATTTGAGTATTTCTACATTCAAATTTAGTGATATGCTGTAGGAGGGGAAAACACTTTCTCTCTCTCTCATTCTTTTTATTGGCTATAGAGATTATTTCTTTTATTATTATAAGAAACAGATGGCGTAGCTTATGTGATTGTTTTATTTCAGTTACTCACTCAAGAAGGTAATATGCCCATAACCATATAACTAGATAGTAATAAAGACAGGAGCTAAGTAAGACTTTCTCCGTTATGGTTCTATGAACTTAGACTATAACATAAAACTTTTTAAACTTTAGAGTATAATTATACCACTCTACAGATTACATCATCATGTCTCTTTATATCACAAATTAAATATTTGTCAGATAAATTCATAGTATATATATATATATACATATATATATTAAAGCCTGGAATATTACTGAAACATGAAATAGTGTCTTTTTCAACTGTGTCTGGCAAAAAGACCACAGGAAAGGAAAGATATGAAACACTTCCCAAATAGTGAGGGTCACAGGGTCTCATCCATACCCATAGATTTTTATCCACATATTCAGCTAACACTATGAACTTGCTATCTGGTATGCTGAGGATTTCATATTAGCCCACTAAGTATGAAATAGAAGGACTAGAGCTGACTATAGAACTCTAGTTTGTGAAATATAATGATAGACATATTAACTGAGAGTGGTTGATAATAAGCTTGGTGTAGAAAATCAATGAGCCACATGCCTAAAGATATCTATGGTGCGTTTTAATGTATGAAATTGATACTTTGTTAGAGAACAAGGTGATGGATCTGAAATGGAGTACCAGTGAAGGCAAAAACACCAGAAAGGGGCACATTCAGTTACACATTCTGAATGATGTATGTGCAGGAGAGAGAATACGTGTATTACACTAGCCAATAGAAAATAAGAGGAACCATAGACAATACAAAGAAACAAATGATGGGTATTACATTAACTTTTCTATATAAAATGTCTTTTATCCAAGTATTACATTTGATATACAAAGAGACAACATATTTTAGTTCTCAGTTTGGAAACAAAGCCAAGCTGTTGGCTGAGAATTCTGACTTTTGCTCACCAGGTAGGTCAAGTGCTTCCATGTTCTCATTCCTAATAGGCCTAATACTACTTACCTGAGACATAGCTCGGAAGGTTACAATAAATTCCTTATAATTATTAATTATTTTTAAATGCCTGGTGTACTATGTGATCTTAAAAATGTTAATCATAATTGTAGTGGAGATGCCAGTAAAACACTTTGGATATTTAAAAGGATTATTTCTTCCTGAAAAGACTGAGAAAGGCTTAACTTCTCTGCCCTGACCATTTTATTTGCCAGTCTTTTTACATTTCTTTATCAAAATCCACCCAGAGGTCATCTCTTCCTATGAATCCCTCAGATTTCCCTGCCTTTCCTGTTTAGTTGGACAGAATCAATCTCCCCTTTGTGCTGTCTCTAGTTTCTGTATGATGTCACTGTCTGGTGGACTCCTTCATGTTGTTGCATGCTCACATTCTCAATGACTGAGATGGTACTCCATGAACTCAGATAGGTGTGTTTCCAACTGAGTAGTCTTCACACCCAAGCCAATGTTTTATAGATAGTTGACTCTTTCCACTGATCGAACTATTAAAATTGCATTTAGGCTAGACCTTAAGAGCTTAAACTCTAGTGAATTTATAATTCTCAGTTATTAAAAGGTTGCTGGTTGGTTATTACCTCTTGTGGTCTGGCTTTGTCCTAAGGATTATACATGCAACCTTGATTCTTAGCCTTCCAAAATACCTCTTTTGTTCTCAAGTTTGGTAACCATACCACTCACACAAAGAGCAGAAAGAATGTTCTTTGAACATGTTAGGACATTATCTATACTTTAAAGAGAAACATGACAGGAAATTAAGATGTCCTAGGGACCTTCCCTTGAAGTATATTATATTTTAAAACAAGCCAAATGCTGCCAAAATAGATAGACAGGTCATTACAAACAGGATGGAATGTCTAGAGAAAGAAGGTAGGTTTTTGATAAATGGAGTTTAGAAAACTAGGCAACTTTGGGAGTGAAGTAAAGTTGAACTCATATACCATCAGTAATAGTAAAATCAATCTCCAATAAAATGAAAAATGTATTTTTGTTTAAAAGTATAGTGCATGGGAATATGCCATTTAGTGTTAAATACTACATTCAATAACAATATATTAATGCTACATATTATTGCATATGATTATAATATATTATAATATAATAATAGTATATTCAAATAATAATGGTTAGAATTTTTATAAATGTATAAAAATAAAGGGAGATACTACAAATTGCAATGCATATGATAAAATAAATACTTGCAATATAGCAAAAACATCGAAAACAAACCTTTGAAAATGATGTTAATGATATAACACTCAAAAATATTTGAAGAAGCTATAGTAAAATAATATTCATTTACAAAAATTTTTCAACAAAATAGAAAAACTCATATAAAGATAATAAATAAATAACAAAGTGAGAGACTTTCAAAATCATGTTACTTATCAAAATATTTAACTAAAACATTTAGCTTTATCTACATTGATACTAAATATATCAAGTTGCTTTACATTCAAATATCAGTTTAGTTCAGATTGAGTATTTGTTTTCAAAGAATAAAAAGAATAAAAGCTATTGTCCACATGCATAATGTGAATTATATATTAAATACTTCGTAAATGAAGATGTAAAAGTTTGCAAAATTTTGGAAAGCAGTGACTCAAATATGCAACAAAAAATTACAAAAATATGCATTTACCTTGCTGCAAAAATCTTTACTTCTAGAAATAAATACTAAAAAAAAATAAAAATACAGACAAAAATAAGAAAAAATAGAGCCGGGCATGGTGGCGCACGCCTTTAATCCCAGCACTCAGGAGGCAGAGGCAGGCGGATTTCTGAGTTCGAGGCCAGCCTGGTCTACAAAGTGAGTGCCAGGACAGCCAGGGCTACACAGAGAAACCCTGTCTCGAAAAACCAAAAAAAAAAAAAAGAAAAGAAAAAATAGAAACACAACTGTCCAAAAGTGTGCCCACATGACTTTCTAGGTATAACAGTGCTGTAGCCAATGGTGCTGCAGAGTGAGTTCTAAAGACCTACCAGTGGGCTAGTTATCAGCTTTCACAAATGAAAGTAGGAGAGCAGAGCTCAGGACTTGTCTTTCAAGCCTAACTTAATTCAGTTGGCCTAACGATTACAAGAGACTGGGAAGGGTAGTGAAAGGGAATACAAAAAGGGTTAGAGTAACAGGTACCAAAACAGTGCTGGACAGACAGAGTAATAGATTCTAGCCCTCTGCAGTGTGCCAGAGACTTTGGCCTTTAGGAACTCATCATACATTCTATTCCTAACTACAAGGATAGGTCAAAGATTCTGAACACTAAGTCATATGTAGGTGATATTATCCTAATTTTATTAGAAAATAAGAATATATGAATTGAAATGTCACACAATATTCCATGATCATGTATGATTGTACACTTTAATAAAAAATTTAAATTAAAATGATAATTATTATAATATGATTATTATACATTGTAAACATATATCAGTGTTTTACACTGTGCCCCATAAATGAATATGATTGGAGTGTTAATCAGCAGAAAATGAAAATTTATTTATTGACATAAAGATGATAATAATATACTATGAGTACAGGTATTATTTTTACAAAACGTGTTTATTAAGATGTGCTATAGGGAAATGTGGGTACATGTTAGGAAGAAGAGGCAGGTTCATATTAATATTTTATACATACAGTACCTATTATATATACACATATATGTTTTAAGTGGTTTTACTTTTACTCTCCATTGATAATTGCATGCATTTGTATGCACATGTTTTGGGTAGAATATATTTTTTGTTCATCTATAATTACAACATGCTAATAAAGAAAAGGGAGAATAAAGCATCAACTCAGAGGGTATTTATAAACAAATGTGCTGCTGTCACTTTCAGTGACGTTAGCTGGGCACTTGGACATGGTGACTTGAGACCTTTCTCTTTGTGATGAGAAACACAGCTGCTGCTGCTCACACATGAACACTGCTAAGCTGCAGATTACGTTTTCCTATTTTCCCTTCTCTTCAAAACTTTCCAGAGCCTAGAGAAAACAAGAAACCATGAATTATTAGCACATGGAAGAATTACTAGGGGGAAAGACCATTTTGAAGCTCCATTTTTTAAAAATAAATAATTTGTTTCCTTCTCCCATCAAAATGTTCAAAATACCCGTGATTTACTGAGGAAAGTCCCAGATTTATTTCCCATGGAATGACAGATACATTTTCCAGATGTGGTATTTGTGCGGCTGGGTTATTTATCACAGGTGTCGGGCCTTTGCCTCTCTGTTCAGCTCATTATGGAAACAGAAGTGACACAGGAAGTTCATTCTCAGTGGAAATGTGCTAGAAGCTTCCAATGGTTGACATGTAACACTAACGTGGATCATATGCGATGGATTTGGTAAAAATAGCTTTCTCTTTTTTTCAAATAGAAAAATGACTTTTTTTTTCATTTTAATCTCAGGTAGAGTGTGACAAAAGTTTAAATAAGATACGATAGAAATATGTTGATACTCAGATATTAACTTTATAATTATTCAAAGTATTGATCAAATCTTAATATATCTATTATTTCCAACATGTCTCTTTCTTTGTTGACAGACAAGGTTCTGTGTTCTACTTTAAATTTTATTTTGGATATGTTGTTACTATTTCTAATAGTTTGTCAACATTAACCACAATAAAATTTTCTAGATTTAGAAAATATTTACTGTATGAGAACTACAACAACTTCTTAGTACCATTTCCTAATAAAAAAAGGAGATTATTTTAAGTAGTGGTCATTCTGTGATACTGGAAATCAAGCCTACGATTATTTGATTCCAACTCAATCATTACATTACACTGTTGTTTTTATCTCAGGAACAATATTTCTTGGGATAGAGAATATATAGTTCTAAGGAAACATTCAATGTAAGTTCAAAGCACACATTTGTTCATTCTGGTTCGTTCTTCTGGGTCTGCAGTCCCTTGTGTTCATTGTGTTTGATAATTCTGTAGATATGCATAGATCAAAGAAGAAAAACATCATAAAGGTGGTTTTGTTTGACAAAGTAAAGCATCACCCTAGAAATAAGTGAAAAGGAGTTTCATCCTATAAGCCTTCTGCCTGTGGGCTTAGTATTTTTAAATTTGTGTGTGTATGTATATGTGTGTGTGTATGTGTGTGTGTGTGTGTGAGAGAGAGAGAGAGAGAGAGAGAGAGACAGACAGAGAGACAGAGAGACAGAGAGACAGAGAGACAGAGACAGAGAGAGACAACAGACAGACAGAGACAGAGAGACAGAGACAGAGAGAGACAACAGACAGACAGAGACAGAGAGAGATAGAGAGAGACAGAGAGAGACAGAGACAGAGAGAGGGACAGAGACAGATTACAGAAGCAAGTTACTGCTTCCAGCTTCACCGTGATTTGGGAGATGTTAACTCAGGTCCATATGCTTGTGTAATAAATGGTTTACACATAGTGTAGTTTCCTCAGTCCCATAACAAGTTTTGTTTTGATTCTACTTTTCTGTATATTAGGGGAAGTCCACTAGAATTAAATCAATCAAAACTATTGAATGAATAGCATCTTTACCTAATATTTTCTAAATATTTAAATATATTACTATAACAGTTAAATAATTTGGTAACAAAAATAACCATAGAGAGTGTACATATAGATTTACACAATGCTTTTAAAAAGCATTAGATAATTCAGTGTTTCATATAACAGTTTTTGTTTTATGATCTAAGTGTGAACACTTAGAATATCCAACAATTTATTGAGTGAATAGACCATGAATTGGTTAAGTTCTACTTTGTACATATAGATCCCACAGCTGAAAGGTGTCTTTATTTGTGCTCCTTGAGGGACTTCACAGACCCCCAAAATAACTAGATATCTACACAGAATTTTATAGTATAAGTCAACACATATGGTAGGATTTTTCCTTGTAAAAGTTACTGTAAATGCTCTCTACATCTAGACTGCTAGATCCACTGTTATCCACTGTTATTCTTGCTTGTCCTGTGTCAAAATGAAACTCATTTCCATGAGAAATGACAAAAGTATGTTAATATTATATTTCTTGTCATTAGGAAAATTGTGTTTTCTTTGCTAGTTTTTCTTCATTCTTTATTCCTCATTTGACAGATGAGAGTAAACTTATATCTCTAGAAGGTAACTCTAGGAAACAAGGTAGATGTTCATGCATACATTATAGAAGAGAATAATTCTTGAAAACAAGATTTTAGACCATAAGAAATCTCTATCATAAAATTTCCATTAACTTTTCAAAATATTTGCACTTCATGGACTGTAAGAGAGAAATATCAGGGCAATCTCATGTTCCATACCTTGCTTGGGTGAGAGTGCCTCTTATTGCTGACAATAAGATACTGCAAAATGTCCTGGGATAATAATTATGAGGTTACTACTATGTGTGTATATATATACCCTAAATATGTATACACACACACACAAAGTGGGTATCTTGTTACTTGTAGGAGAGACTTTCGTTTTGCTTTTTTTTCCTTTTGGCTTGAGGAAGTTAATTTCCAGGTTCCGAACTGCCTATTGAAGGAGCCAGGTGGTGCGACACAGGAAGTACAGGGCTTAAGAGAGTCTTCTCTAGCCATAGTCAACAACTGGGAGGGAGCCTATGTCCCACAGCTGCAAAGACACAAATTGTGCCAACCACTTGAGGAGCTTGGAAATGGTTCTAAGCAGAGCTGGGACTTCTGAGTCATTAAACTGCAAGATAATGAGTGCTTTAAATAATTCAGTTTGTGGTAATTTGGTACACAGCATTAGAAAACCAATAGAAGCCTTGACCATAAATTAGCTTCTACTAATTCATGTTTGTAATTGGTGGGTGCAAATTCTAGTGGAGACCTTGTTGATAATGGAGGGTTTCCTTATCCAGAGTAATTTTCTCAGTCATATGAATTGAAATTACAGGGAGTTTCTTGAGTCAAGGGAAGCTACATTGAGTTTTTTAAGTAAAGAAAGAAATATCTTTTATTATATAATTTGATTTGTGAATATGGTGATGTGTATACATTTAAATTCATAGTACATTCAGAAAACAGTTAAGTCTTTCACAAAATAATTTTCAAATTTATATTATGTAGAAAAGTCTGATTTTGATTCAGAAAAACATGAATATTTTCTGGTTTTGAAACATCAGTACTGTGAAAAGGGGGTTGAGATAGCTCAGCAGGTATGACTGCTTGCCACCAAGCACGAAGACCTATATTTGATTCCTGGAACCCAAGCAGTAGAAGAAAACAATTGCCTGACCCCCCTCCCCAATCACATTATCCTTTAACTTTCACTTGCATATCATAGTGTGCAGGCAGCCAGGTAGGCACACACACATGCATGTGGACACACACACACAAAGAAACACAAATTAATACCTTTATTTTGATTAGTAATTTTTATGTGGAATTATAAAGAGTTTGTAACTTTTGAACTAATTCATAGAGGTAGAGGATCCATAACTTTTAAACTTACAATGATGAATTTCTCATTTTGAGGTTCACTGTTTGGACAGCTTTCACTACGTAATAATCCTATGTTTCTATTCATGATTTTTCACATTGAAGATGACACAGAGACAGTAAAATCTGCTTGTGTGGGGAGAAGGATCAAGACAGGAAGTCTTGAGCTAAGTCAAGGCAAAGAAATTTCCAGGCATTTTAATTCAGGACTTTAATCGAACATCCCTGCTATTATCCCACTAGTGTCAAAAGTTTTGTGCTCCCTAAAAGAATATTCTATTTATCAGAACTTTTGAAACCCCTCTTCCAGCTTTAACCCACCATTTTCCCTTCTCTACCCTGGATCCCCAACCAGTTTCCCTGCTATCCTCTGTTCCTCTGATGCTCAGGTCACTACATGATCTCTTGAAAGTGCTGTTGCAGCGCCAACCCCATTGTCCTCTCATGGTCTCTTTTCCTTACTTCAGCGGAATTTTCTATTATTTCCTGGCTTCTCCACTCTGTAACAGTCCTTGTTACACTTGATAAGAAAGTGGTGTCTCAGACATAAATCCAATCATGCCATTTCTCTGTTTATGGGCTTCTGTGGTCCTCTATCCATTCCATGGTAAAACATTCTTTTGCAGACTCTCCTCTGTGCTCCGGCTGCATCTCTGCAGCATATTTTCTGCTCTTCTGCTTACTCTTTTAGTTTGTATTCTAGGCATCACTGTGATTTCCTTGTATGAATCCCAATTTGCCTATCAAGTTGTTCTGTCATTGAAATTACCCAATGAGCCTTGTAGTAACTGCCTATTAAAAATAAATGGATGGCTCAGTTTGGAACCTAGCATTGACCAAACAAACAAACAACCAACAAACAACCAACAAACAAACCAACCATCCAATCAAACAAAAACAAAACCTGGCTGATACAAACCAAGTTAGTAAGTGAATATGAGTGCTGCCCCACAGATGATGTGTTTGTTTTTTTAAGTAGTCACTCTAGGACTTTCAGGAAAGCAACATGCACAACTGGTCTATAAACTAGTATGATTAAAGCTCTATTTTAGATTTCTAGTTTTATTACTGCTCCTGAACATCAATGTGAAGAATCTATTCTTGGAGATATCTACACAGACAGTGAATCCCCTTTCTTACCTTAGATCACTGAAGAGATCAGCAAAGTCATTCTCTTTCACAGTCAAGTGTTTTCCTTAGGTTGTTAGTGAATTCTCCTTTAATTAGAGATGACTTGAATAAAATATATTTGTACTGAGAGAAATTCTGTCACAGAAAGCAAATAAATAATGCCAGAGGCTTACCAGGCATGCCCAAAAAGCTAAATACCAAAAACACGAGAAACTCGGTGCATATGTGGATTCCACAGTCAGACAAAACAAATGCTCATGTGGCAGCTGGTTTTCATCATACACTGCAATCTCTGAAGTATATTTCTAGCCATTATCCAGCCCCTTATCCAGGGGAAAAAAAAACCTTCTCTGCTAGTCTTGAACATACAGAATTTCACCATCTGTAAGGGTTACATTTGACCACAAAAATATAACCGGTTTTACAAGTTCTAGAGCTTAGTTGTTTTTCCAACGTTTCTAGGAGCTAGGATGCTTGATGGTGGAGTGCTGTGGTAGGACCCACATAGATGGTATCACAGAGATACACACACAAACACATTCATTATATCACTTGAGATGTTCGGAACAAGGTGTTGGCTGTAAATATGTTAATGCTCTTTTAAAAGAAGACGATTCCTATTAGATGACTGCTTGTCATTATGGGAATAATATACAATGAGAACATAGTGTTTCTGTGTGTGGTGGGATGGTGTTTAAGAGCATATGTTTTAGAATAAGACAATTAAGTCAAAAGTCTGGCTTTCCTTTAGTTTTGTTTAATCAAGAACAAGGAAAATACGTTACATGTAATCTCTTTGAGTCTTACTTTCTTCATTGTAAGAGAATGAAAAGTTACCTCCCATGTATGTTATTCTGAAGCTTAAAAATAAGAACATTCATATAAACAATGCTGTTCTAGGCAACTGCTCGATATAGGTTAGCCGTTTGATTATTATTAAAATCAAAAGGTTTACTTTGGTTTTATTTGTATGTATGTGTCCTTGTGATGTATACACATGTGAAGGACAGATGAGGGCTTTCGACCTCCTGGTGCTGGAGTTTCAGGTTGCTGGAAGACATCTGATTTAGGTGCAGGGAACTAAGTCTAGTCTTTTGGAAGAAAAGCAAAGCTCTCTTAACTGCTGTTCGATATCTTTGCCCTCCATTCTAACATCTAAAAATAAAGATGGCAAGCATATAAAGTTGAAATAATTTATTTGTAATCAACAGTTATTTTATAGAAACTTGGACTTGAACTTTGTTAACATATTTTATTTGTTACAATGCTATTTTCATAGAAACTTCATAACTTCCTATGACCTATTCAAACCACACAACTTCAAAAATAATTTACTACTAGAAATTCAGTTTTAGCTTCACTGTATTTTGTTTCCTTCTCTTGAGAAGATGGGTGCCAAGACTTGCATGGAGGTGACAGAAAGAAACATCACCATTCCCTTGGGCTTTCATGAGACAGAGCCCAGACTGGTTAGTGAAAGAGCCAGAGAAGGCTGTAGCATTCCCTGGGTGGATCTATAATGTTTAGTGATTAGTTTTCAAAAGACACCAAATAACCAGAATGGATGTATTGCCCAGCCCCAGATCGAAGCTGATAGGGTACCTTGCTGAGCACACTTGTGTCTTTAGTTAGATTGTGGGACAAGCTGTTGGTTGGCTTGGGACAGACCCAATTACACATTCCAGTGTAAGTGGTAAGCCCTGGATAGATATGATCATATCCTTATTATCAGTTTGGCTTATAATCCTGATTATTCCTGTGGCTTTCTCCAATGGTGAGTTTTAAGGTGAAAAATATTCAGATGCATCATGCGCAAAGACATATTCAAATACAGTATCAATCTTAGACCTAAATCCTTACTTTTATATTGCACTGTCTCCACTGAGCAATAATAAGAAACTGCACTATGTACACTTTAGAAAACTGATACTTATTTAGCTGATGGTGACAGATCCAGAACTTAAACTCCTATCTTTTCACATCAATTTGCTTCTAAAAAGTTCAGGAAATATTTCACCTTCACATCATTTGAGCCTCTTACTGGACTTTGAGTTCTAGTCAAACACATGACATTGACTTAGAACCTTCACAGCTCTATCGGCATTTCTACAATTTCCCTGAATCTAAGTACGTTTGGTCCAGGACTATTTTCTAACACAAAAGAGTTTTTTTTATTAATTGAATGTCTCAAGTCTTTTGTTTTGTTTTTGTTTTTGTTTTTGTTTTTGTTTTTGTTTTTGTTTTTGTTTTTGTTTTTGTTTTGAGACAGGGTTTCTCTGTATATCCCTGGCTTTTCTACAACTTACTCTGTAGACCAATCTGGCTCAGAAATCCGCCTGCCTCTGCCTCCCAAGTGCTGGGATTGAAGGCATGCACCACTGCTGCCTGGCTTCCCAAGTGTTTTTAAACCACTTTCTCAAACCTTCTGAAAGAGTACTCAAGGTTCCCGGATCCCGCCAAGACTAGTCTGGGCAGGTGAGAGTGTGGACTACAGAAGCTAACAGCTTCTGGGACAGGCCCTGTTTCCGGCCTTCATCTTCTGCCAGGAGGCAGGTCCGAACACCAGATATCTATGCAGCTGCCTTGCAAGAGGAGAGCTTGTCTGCAGAGAGTGCTCTAACCACTGCAACTCAGGAGAGAGCTAGTCTCCCAGGTATGCTGATAGGCTAAGAGAATCACAAGAGGAACAAGCTCTAACCAGAGAGAGACAACTATAACAACTAAATCCAGAGATTACCAGATGGCAAAGGCAAAGGTAAGAATCTTACTAACAGAAACCAAGACCACTCACCATCATCAGAACAGAGCACTCCCACCTTAGCAGGTCTTGGGCACCCCAACACACCCGAAAATCTAGACCCGGATTTAAAAGCATATCTCACGATGAAGGTAGAGGACATCAAGAAGGACTTTAAAAACTCACTTAAAGAAATACAGGAAACACTGCTAGAGAGTTACAAGTCCTTAAAGAAAAACACGAAAACACAACCAAACAGGTAGAAGTCCTTAAAAAAAAACAGGAAAACATATCCAAACAGGAGATGAAAATGAACAAAACCATACTAGACCTAAAAAGGGAAGTAGACACAATAAAGAAAACCCAAAGTGAGGCAATTCTGGAAATAGAAACCCTAGAAAAGAAATCTGGAACCATAGATGCGAGCCTCAGCAACAGAATACAAGAGATGGAAGAGAGAATCTCAGGTACAGAAGATTCCATAGAGAACATTGGCACAACAATCAAAGAAAATGCAAAATGCAAAAAGATCCTAACTAAAAACATCCAGGAAATCCAGGACACAATGAGAACACCAAACCTACGAATAATAGAAGTAGATGAGAATGAAGATTTTCAACTTAAAAGCCAGCATATATCTTCAACAAAATTATAGGAGAAAACTTCCCAAACCTAAAGAAAGAGATGCCCATGAACATACAAGAAGCCTACAGAACTCCAAATAGACTGGACCAAAAAAGAAATTCCTCCCAACACATAATAATCAGAACAACAAATGCACTAAATAAAGATAGAATATTAAAAGCAGTAAGGGAAAAAGGTCAAGTAACATATAAAGGCAGGCCTATCAGAATTACACCAGATTTTTCACCAGAGACTATGAAAGGCAGAAGATCCTGGACAGATGTTATATAGACACTAAGAGAACACAAATGCCAGCCCAGGCTACTATACCCAGCAAAACGCTAAATTACCATAGATGGAGAAACCAAAGTATTCCACAGCAAAACCAAATTCACACAATATATTTCCATGAATCCAGCCCTTCAAAGGATAATAACAGAAAAAAAAAACAAAAAACAAAAAAAAAACAATACAGGACGGAAATCACGTCCGAGAAAAAGCAAGAAAGTAATCCTTCAACAAACCAAAAAGAAGACAGCCACAAGAACAGAATGCCAACTCTAACAACAAAAATAATAGGAAGCAACAATTACTTTTCCTTAATATCTCTTAATATCAATGGACTCAATTCCCCAATAAAAAGCATAGACTAACAAACTGGCTACACAAACAGGACCCAACATTTTCCTGCTTACAGGAAACCCATCTCAGGGAAAAAGACAAACACTACCTCAGAATGAGAGGCTGGAAAACATTTTTTTAAGCAAATGGTCTGAAGAAACAAGCTGGAGTAGCCATTCTAATATCTAATAAAATCAACTTTCAACCCAAAGTTATCAAAAAGGACAAGGATGGGCACTTCATACTCATCAAAGTTAAAACCTTCCAAGCGGAACCCTCCATTCTGAATATCTATGCTTTAAATGCAAGGGCAACCACATTCATTAAAGAAATTTTAGTAAAGCTCAAAGCACACATTGCATCTCACACAATAATAGCGGGAGACTACAGCACACCACAAACAAACAAACAAACAAACAAACAAACACGGCATGGTACTGGTATAGCAACAGACAAGAAGACCAATGGAATAGAATTGAAGACCCACAAATGAACCCACACACGTATAGTCACCTGATCTTTGACAAGGGAACTAAAACCATCCAGTGGAAAAAAGACAGCATTTTCAACAAATGGTGCTGGCACAACTGGCGGTTATCATTTAGAAGAATGCTAATTGATCCATTCCTATCTCCTTGTGTACTAAGATCAAATCTAAGTGGATCAAGGAACTCCACATAAAACCAGAGACAGTGAAACTTATAGAGGAGAAAGTGGGGAAAAGCCTCGAAGATATGGGCACAGGGGAAAAATTCCTGAAAAGAACAGCAATGGCTTGTGCTGTAAGATTGAGAATGGACAAATGGAACCTCATAAAATTGCAAAGCTTCTGTAAGACAAAAGACACCGTGAATAAGACAAAAAGGCCACCAACAGATTGGGAAAGAATCTTTACCTATTCTAAAGCAGATAGGGGACTAATATGCAATATATATACAGATATCAAGAAGGTAGACTCCATAAAATCAAATAACCCCATTAAAAAATGGGGCTCAGAGCTAAACAAAAAAATTTTCACCTGAGGAATACCAAATGGCTGAGAAGCACCTGGAAAAATGTTCAGCATCCTTAATCATCAGGGAAATGCAAATCAAAACAACCCTGAGATTCCACCTCTCACCAGTCAGAATGGCTAAGATCAAAAATTCAGGTGACAGCAGATGCTGGCGAGGATATTGAGAAAGAGGAACACTCCTCCATTGTTGGTGGAATTGCAAGCGTGTACAACCACTCTGGAAATCAGTCTGGAGGTTCCTCAGAAAATGGGACATAGTACTACCAGAGGATTCTGCATATCTCTCTTGGGCATATATCCAGAAGATATTCCAACCGGTAAGAAGGTCACATGCTCCACTATGTTCATAGCAGCCTAATTTATAATAACCAGAAGATGGAAAGAACTCATATGTCCCTCAACAGAGGAATGGATACAGAAAATATGGTACATGTACACAACGGAGTACTACTCAGCTATTAAAAAGAATGAATTTATGAAATTCCTAGGCAAATGTTTGGACCTGGAGGGCATCATCCTGAGTGAGGTAACCCAATCACAAAAGAACTCACATGATATATACTCATTAATAAGTGGATATTAGCCCAGAAACGTAGAATACCCAAGATATGAGATGCAATTTGCATAACACATGAAACTGAAGAAGAACGAAGATCAAAGTGTGAACACTTTGCCCCTTCTTAGAACTGGGAACAAAACACTCATGGAAGGAGTTACAGAGACAATGTTCGGAGTTGAGATGTTAGGATGGACCATCTAGAGACTGCCATACCCCGGGATCCATCCCATAATCAGCCTCCAAAGATGACACCATTGCATACACTAGCAAGATCTTGCTGAAAGGACCCTAATATAGCTATCTCTTGTGAGGCTATGCCGGGGCCTAGCAAACACAGAAGTGGATGCTCACTGTCAGCTATTGAATGGATCAGAGGGCCCCCAATAGAGGAGCTAGAGAAAGTACCCAAGGAACTAAAGGGATCTACAACCCAGTAGGTGGAACAATAATATGAACTAACCAGTAGCCCCCGGAGCTCGTGTCTCTAACTGCATATGTATCAGAAGTTGGCCTAGTTGGCCATCAGTGTAAACAGAGGCCCATTGGTCTTGCAAACTTTATATGCCTTAGTACAGCGGAACGCCAGGGCCAAGAATTGGGAATGGGTGGGTAGGGGAGTGATGGGGGAGGGTATGGGGGACTTTTGGGATAGCATTGGAAATATTAATGAAGAAAATACCTAATAAAACTAATAATAATAAAAAATAAATAGGAGAAAACCTTTAAAAAAAGTACTTTAAATTATACATTATAGTGATAATATGCAATAGCTATGGAATGCAGAGCTGTTTTCTTGCCTCAAGATTTAACGAGTATGTTTATAATATATATTGACTTTACCATATATATTGACATGCTTGGTGGAACAGTATTCTCTGTGTCCCCTCTCTCCACATGGTAGAAAGATAGAATTATAAAGGTGGTGGGCTCTTCCATTAGAAATGACATCATTGAAATGGTCCACAAGTTCAAGATTCCAGAGGATTGTGTAGAGTTTTATAAACAAACCAATTGAACTGTTTCACTTTTATGTATTTTATTGAATCATGCCATTTCTCTATGGCCAACATTTGGCTTTCCTTCTCTTCTCACTTGGTTTCAAGTTGAGTTCATGTTTCTCTAGCAGGTCATGTGCTATAGTGACTTAAATGACATCATGTACTTACTGTTCCATAATGCTGAGGTATGGGCCTTAAACCAGCCTCATCATGAACTTTCGATAAGTCAGTGTAAAACTCTTGGCAAACTAGTTAATATCTTTTAATTATTGATAAACTTTACTATTTAAATGTAGACTTAGGGACTAACGTATATGAAAAAGTAGATAGTGCTTTCAAGTCTCCCCTCAACTAATGGCAGAGTATTTTGAACTGGCCTTGGGGGAAATCCCCAAAGGATTTCTCTTTCTAGAAGTCATGCTACAATATTCTCCTTTGCCAATGTGTGTAATTCAAATTCTGAGGAAATATAGCTCACACAAGCCCAAGGATTTATGCAGTTTCTGTATAAAAGCCACTGTTGACAAGACCTGGTAAAGCCTGTTTCTTCCTGATTTATGAATTGAGAAGAGAATTTTAATTGTAATGTACTCATTCCTTTCTGTTTTCTGGAGTTGAACTCTACACCCTGCTTTCTATACTTGTAGAACAATTGCCTCATATCTAGTTTTTGTTACGCTGATTTCTCTTGGGTGATAAGCATATGCTGTATTGGATTCTATGTATCAAGTGCCCTTTGTACCAAATCCCACAGCTATAATTTATTCCTTTACTCACAATCAGATCTAGGCTTTTGGATTTGCTTTTCATCAAGAAATGAGACCCACACACTTTTCTCCAAATCCGTGAAAGGACTTGTTTAGAACAGTGTTTGCAGATGCAGAGAATTAGGGAAACTTCTGGATGTCCCTCCCCCATATTATCTATGATTGAGGATAATGTAGTAGATGAATGCCCATGACAGGATATTGTGAAATTTGAAGTGTAAAGTAACAGCAATGTAAGTAGATTTAAAGGACAAGGTGCATTTTTATTAAATGAGGGTTGGAATCTGTTTGCCTGGGTTAAAATATAGATACACACAAAGAATACGTTCAGGGATCTCTATGCTTCTGCACTCTTTAAAGTCAGGTGTTGGAATGAAATTTTGACAGAGTGGAGTCCAAAGTAGAATATTGTTTCAACATATAGGTTAAAAAATGGGACCTTGTTGGAATAATTGAGCAGCAGAGCACTGACATGAGGATGAGAAATTACTCTATTTTTTTTATACCATCTGTCCAAGAAATAATAATGCCTGAGTAACTTCTAAGGAAATTCTCTCAAGACTTATATAATTGTAAAATTGTTCCTTTAAACTTTGCCATCAGCTTCTCCAGATCTCGGTCTCTTACAAACTTGATGTCATCTTTATGCCATAAATTAAAATAGGAATAATTTTTCTCCATATGGGAATGTTCATATTATTCATACATTGTGAATTATGTGAGAGAAATCACTAAATACTGCATGGAATACTTGGGAAAAGTCCTGATTCACATACTATATTTCATATTTTCACACCTGTTTTATTTTTCAATATGCATATTTATTCATTGGCTCTAAATTTCAGGGAATTACTTAGGGAAGAAATTTTAAGTGTTTTCACTGGAAAGTGTATGTAAATTAGTTTTATGCAGTAATTCTACAGTGCAGACAAATGTCAAGGCAATATGTTTTATAACATAAATATATAAATTTTCTTGTTTTGTTAATTTCATCATCATTATTATTATCATTATTACTGTTGTTGCTGTATGCATGAGAGCAGGTATGTGCATACAAAGGAACATGTAGAGAGGTCAAAGGGCAGTTTTCAGGAGTCAGTTTTCACCTTCCACCTTAAGTGCTAAGGACTGTCCTTGGGTTGGCAGATGTATGAGGCAGGGCTTTTACCCACTGAGCCATTCTGACAGCCACAATATGTACAATTTTTATTTCTTTTTTTCTAAATCAAATATAAATTTAATTCAATTCTTAATTATACATGATAAGTCATAAACATAATGTTTTGACCCAATGATGTGTAAAAAGATTTTCATATAAAATAAAATGGTTTTTTTTGTAGTGTTTTATTTCACAGTTAAGTAGAAATAATTAACAATGAATGAGAGAAAAAATTAAAATTTCACACTTCCAGAAAAACTTACTGTATTTATATATCAAACCTTTCACCAAATTGAACTTTATAGCATACTTGAACTGTAATTCAAAGTATGTACCAGCAAACTACAAATAAAAAGAGTTACATATTTCTCAGTAAGATATGTCCCTTGACCACTGTTCTCCTGGAGAGGAGATTTAGACCTGCATTTTCAGCTGTGTTCAACAATGTGCAGGATCTAAGAGAAGCTTTCCTTTCCATTTTTTTTCTCTTTCTTTTATTTTATTTATTTATTTATTTTTTTTACAGAGACAAAGTTTGGAGCTGAGACAAAAGAATGGACCATCTCAAGACTGCCATATCCAGGGATCCATCCCATAATCAGCCTCCAAACGCTGACACCATTGCATACACTAGCAAGATGGTGCTGAAAGGACCTTGATATAGCTGTCTCTAGTGAGACTACGCTGGGGCCTATCAAACACATAAGTGGATGCTCACAGTCAGCTATTGGATGGATCACAGGGCCCCCAGTGGAGGAGCTAGAGAAAGTACTCAAGGAGCTAAAGGGATCTGCAACCCTATAGGTGGAACAACATTATGAACTAACCAGTACCCAAGAGCTCTTGACTCTAGCTGCATATGTATCAAAAGATGTATCAGCCATCATTGGAAAGAGAGGCCCATTGGACTTGCAAACTTTATATGCCCCAGTACAGGGGAACGCCAGGGCCAAAAAGTGGGAGTGGGTGGGTAGGGGGGTGGGAGGAGGGTATGGGGGACTTTTGGGATAGCATTGGAAACGTAAATGAGGAAAATACCTAATAAAAAATTTAAAAAAAACAATTTTTATTTCTGACTCAAAACAAAAACAACGTATGCTACTACAAGCTAAATACAATGGTCTGAGACAAATTAGTACAGGCTGGGCCCTTCCATATCAATCATCAATCAAGAAAATACTTGATGGATTTGTATACTAGCTATTTGATGTCGATTCTTCTGGTTTAAAACAACAAAGAAACAAACAAAGAAGCAGATTAATTTAAGCTCTCTAACTCATCCTCCACTTCCCCCTCCCTCCACCCCCCAATTGGAAAAATCCAACGTAGCCTACCTCATGGAACTAAAGGAACATTATAAAAACAACTTTTAAGTTAAAAGATGCACTAAATATGTATGTTTATACTAACGGTCAGAAGCGGGTCTAACCCTTAAATAGAGACACTGCTCCTTTCACTGAATGTAAAGACTCATATCTGTACAAGATGGAGATGATAGAGTACTGATGAAGACTTGGCCCTCGAGAAGACATTTATACCATTCCCTTAGTGCACAGGGAATGTTGTGGAAGAGGGGCAGACAGTATGTGCAAGCTGCAGGGTGGGAAGAAGGATTGTGAAATCTCATCTTCTAAGCAGAATATGGACACAAGAATGACAAGCTCAACAGTTGTACAAAGAGTCCACAGAAGTTGTGCCTTCTTAACACTCAGCTATGGAGCAGAAAGGAAACCATGAAAATCATACTGTATAGTGCTGATAGTGTTGATATTTTGGCAATCAACACATTCTGGAGAGTAGGGAAGTGCAATAAAAAATTGTGTGCCTACAGATGTCCTATCAGGTACTGCTGGTCAGTCCCAAACTCAGGGTCTTCCACATTACCCTAATTAATCTCTATAGGACAATATCAAACTAAAAATATAGGAGAATTTAAGATTTATGGATGGTTGTGGTAGGGGCAGCAGGGAATTGAGAGAAGGTAGGTAGAAAGGGATGAAAATAGACACACACACACACACACACACATACATGAAGGCACGAAAGCACAATTACATCACAGTCTATTCCAAGAAGTTTATTGAGGTGAGATTCATGAGCTTCTCCATAGGGGTGTTTCATTAAGGTGATCTTGTTTTAAGATATCTAATCTGACAACTCTTTGCAACGCTTCTGTCCCGAGACTGAGAACAAAGTCCACACGAGTACAGGTCAAATTCTCAGCTCCTCTTAGAATGCTGCAATTTAAGCAAACACGAACTTGGTATACCTATCTCAGGCTTACCTCTCAGCCGCACTAATTACTTATAAATTGTTATTTTCAGGACTGACAGGGCAATACAATTTTGACATCCTAAACTGGAAGATAAAAGCAGCAGATGAAGAAATGGAAATACAGGAAATTATGTCAACACTGAGGGAGCTGTCCTGGAACTAAACTTGAACATGTGGTTTGATTTTGAATATATCTACTTGATAAGATATCTAACAGGCAAATACAAAAAATATTAACCTTGAAAGGGGCAGAATTAGAACTGAAGATTTTAACCACTGACATAGAGATAATAAGTGGAACTCTGATAATAAATATCTTTTTTATGAGGATAAAGGTCATGTAAGGAAGCCAGAGATAAGTT
The DNA here is from genome assembly GCF_978045245.1 of Mus caroli. Lineage (NCBI taxonomy): Eukaryota > Metazoa > Chordata > Mammalia > Rodentia > Muridae > Mus > Mus caroli. The sequence goes on along the minus strand of NW_028227257.1, from coordinate 70,052,910 downwards.
GTCGCATAGGCTATGCAGATGGGAAACTCCTGTGGCTTGGTGTCCACATCATCTAGTCATAAGTCCAGGCTTCTTTGAGTGTAAGACTGTAAATCAGAGATGTGGTTTATGAATCAAATTGTAGGCTGCAGAATTTCCCTAGTCATCTAGTTGTTTGTGTCACGCTGACCCTGTAGATAGCTTGACCTTCGAGGTCTGTCTTCCACGTGGAAGCCTCCTCTGTGATAGTGAATCATTCTCTGTGCTCTGAGTTCATTGAGTTACCATGTTGCAGAGGCGCTCTCCAGAAGGAAGATGATCTATTACTTTCTGACTTTAGGAAAAATAAGGAAATCCCATCATTGGATGAAATAATGCAAAATGTTTCCCTTTCCTCTACACAGCTGGTGGTTAGTGTTCCACTGTGGAGCCCCACACAAGCCTCTCGGGAAGTGGGGAATGAGAGCACATTTTCCCTGGGAACTGCCACTGTCATTACTTGCTCATAGCAGTTTTTCAAAAATGCCATCTCAGCAACAGGCACATACTTCAGAGACCACAGTGCACTATGTAATATTCACAACCACAGTACAATTGGCCTAAATAATTTATTTTGAAAAACTCCAGATGGAGGCCTAGGTATAGAAAAGTAGCTATATAATTTATAGGTCCCATTTAAGTCTTCTTCCTGTGAAAGCCAATCCCAACCATTTCCCTACCATTCGAAACAACAGTTTCCTGGACCAGAGACTGTCTGTTAACTCCTAATGAACCTGCTAACCAGATGAACACAGAACGCTTGGTCAGGAAGAATCAAGGCAACCTCCACTCCATGTTCCAGATGGATGAGTCCAAGGGCTGAGCATGACTGACCTAAGAGAAACCAGGGTGGTTTATGGGGAAAGTGTGCATGGCTTTGGAATGACACAGTTCTACAATCTAGTCCAAGCTTGCTAAATTCTTCTCTACTGTTCCACGTTCACAAATCACCATTTCTTTAGCCTGGTGCACTATGGGTAACATACCCATTTAAAAAAAAGCATATAGCAATTGTTTGACTAATGCACTCAAACATGGTATTTCTATATGAATATGCAATATTGTTTGATCATAGTCACTTTACATCAGTTCTTATCACTATGCCCTACTTTTCATAGAAAGTTCATATAAATAACTCCCTTAATGAAATACAGGAGAACACAGGTAAACAAGTAGAAACCATTAAATAGGAAACAAATAAATCCCTTAAAGAAATATAGGAAACCATAATCAAACACGGGAAAGAATTGAACAAAACTATCCAGGATCTAAAATTGGAAGTAGAAACAATAAAGAAATCACAAAAAGAGGCAACCCTGGAGAAGGAAAACCTAGGAAAGAGATCAGGAGTTAGAGATACAAACATCACCAACAGAATACAGGAGATAAAAGAAAGAATCTTAGGAATAGAAGATACCATAAAAGTTATTGACACAACAGTCAAATAAAATACTAAGTACAAAATGCTCTGAACCTAAAACATCCAGGAAATTCAGGACAGAATAAAAAGACCATACCTAGGATTAACAGGAATAAGAGAGAGTGAAGATTCCCAATTAAAAGTGCCAGGAAACAGCTTCAACAAAATCACAGAAGAAAACTCCCCTAACCTAGAACATATCAAAATGATTAGTCACCATGATCAAGTAGGTTTCATTCCTGGGATTCAAGGATGGTTCAATATACAGAAGTCCATCAATGTAATCCACTATATAAAAAGAAAACTCAAAGAAAAAAAACACATAATCATCTCAGTAGATGCTGAAAAAGCATTTGACAAAATTCAACATCCCTTCATGTTAAAAGTGTTGGAAAGATCAGGAATTCAAGACCCATATCTAAACATAGTAGAAGCAATATACAGCAAACCAGTAGCCAACATCAAACTAAGTGGAGAAAAACTTGAAACAATCCCACTAAAATCAGGGACTAGACAAGGCTGCGCTCTCTCTCCCTATCTATTCAATATAGTACTTGAGGTCCTAACCAGAGCAATTAGACAACAAAAGGAGATCAAAGGGATTCAAACTGGAAAGGAAGAAGTTGAGGTATCACTATTTTCGGTGATATGATAGTATGCTTGTGTGACCCAAAACGTTCTACCAGAGAACTTCTACAACTGATAAACAGCTTCAGCAAAGTGGCTGGCTAGACCCTGATATAGCTGTCTCTTGTGAGACTAGGCTGGGGCCTAGCAAACACATAAGTGGATGCTCACAGTCAGCTATTGGATGGATCACAGGGCCCCCAATAGAGGAGCTAGAGAAAGTACCCAAGGAGCTAAAGAGATCTGCAACCCTGTATGTGCAACAACATTATGAACTAACCAGTACCATGGAGCTCTTGACTCTAGCTGCATATGTATCAAAAGATGGCCTAGTCGGCCATCACTGGAAAGAGAGGCCCATTGGTCGTGCAAACTTTATTTGCCCAGTACAGGGGAATGCCAGGGCCAAAAAGTGGGAATGGGTGGGTAGGGGAGTGGGGGGGGGGTATGGGGGACTTTTGGGATAGCATTGGAAATGTAATTGAGGAAAATACGTAATAAAAAATATTAAAAAAATTAACTCAAACAAATCAGTAGCCTTCCTCTATACAAAGGATGAATGGGCTGAGAAAGAAACTTGGAGAACAACACCCTTTACAATAGTCACAAATAATATAAAGTATCTTTGTGTGACTCTAACCAAGCAAGTGAAAGATCTGTATGTTAAGAATTTCAAGTCTCAGAAGAAAGAAATCAAAGATGACCTCAGAAGATGGAAAGATTTCCCATGTTCATTGATCTAAAGGATTAGCATAGTATAAATGGCCATTTTATCAAAAGCAATTTACAGATTCAATACAATCCTCATAAAATTTGCAAATCAAATTTTCACAGAGATAGAAACTATAGGGACAAGAAATGGAGAAGAGATTAAAGGAAAGGCTCTCCACATACCTTCCCACCTTGAGATCCAGCCCCTGTGCAGACACCAAACCCAGACAATATTCCTGATGCCAAGGTGTGTTTACAAATAGGAGTCTGGCATGGCTGTCCCCTGAGAGGCTCTGCCAGCCTCTGACTAAGACAGGTGCAGATACTTAAAGCAAACCATTGGACTGAGCCAGGGGACCCCCAATGGAAGAGTTAGGAGAAGGACTAAAGAAGTTGAAGGGGATTGTAACCCCATAGAAAGAAAAACAGTTAAAACTAACTCTACCCCTCAGAATCCCCAGAGACTAAGCCACCAACCAGAGCATTCATGGGTCAGTCCAGGTCTACATAGGCAACAGAGGACTGTCTTATTTGGCCTCAGTGTGATGAGATGAGCTTAGTCCTGTGGAGGCTTGATGCTTCAGAGAAGGGGGATCTGAGAGAGTTGAGGTGGAAGTAGGTGGGTGGGTGAGTACCCTCTCAAAGGTGAAGGTGAGGTGGATGGAGTGGGGCTTGTGTAGGGGGGATGTGGAAGGGGGGCAACATTTGAAATGTAAATAAATAAAACAATTAATAAAAAAATAAAACTAAGTTGTTCAGCTAAACAGAATCAGTGCTTGGATATATGTATATATCTGAGTAAAATTACACATGGAGATCCCTTTACACTTACTTTTATTTTTAATGCATGATTGTGGAAGTTTATTATGCATAATAAATTATTTTACAATATGACTGTACTAAATGGCTTTCTACTTTCCACTTTCTGAAACTTAAGTTTACACAGTCCTAAAGGCTCCATCCAGAAAGCAAGGGAAGATTCAAGATGAAAGACTACTTTCTAAGCTAGGTTCAGCACACTGACATTTCCATCCTCCTAAGCAAGGCAGTCATGAAGGCCAGAGTTTTAAGCAATGAATGTTATTTATGACTGTGGTGAGTACCCTTGCTCTTCTAGGAGGTTACAGTTCCATATGCAGTCCTGTGATCTGTCAACCTTTCCCTACACTCACACATGGTAAAGGGTGTTTGACCAAAACTGAATGGTATTAAGTCACCACTTTCTTCCTCCTAAGCACATAAGGCAACCATATTTTCATACATTTTTAAGTTAGTTGGAGATCAATACATGTAAGGGAAAATTAACATATGTCAGTTCAGGCATGACTGTAATAACTTGAATGATTCTTTTGGATATTTGTTCCTCTTCCATGACAAACAGGGATATTATGCATTAAGTATGGTGGAGTCACAAGATAAAAGAAGCCTGGATCTCTATGGAGCTGTACAAGGGAGCTCTCTGGGAGAGTTACCCATCAGCCTTCCATCTTCTCAGCATGTGAGATTTAGCAAAAATGTTACTGCAGCTTAATTCCCGATTCAAACAGATTAAAACTCTTCAAGAATATATTTGCGGTATGATATTAATAATTCAAAGATGTATATTTTAGTAGACTGGGTTAGGAAATCAAGAAGTATGGAGACGTTCTTCTTTCTTTATTAAAACTGTAGCGCAGTAATCTGGACATCAGCTTCTATCCTAGCTAGCTTTGTTTCTTGTTTGTCCCTTGTACTTCCTATCTGCCATACCACACCTAGGAACACCTTAGTCCATCAAAGGAAGCCCACTGAAACTGAGTATCCAAAGGGTGAGGTTTGAGGAGACCTTTCCTTTGTTCACAGTGGCTCCTGATTGCTCTGCTTTTTTGTTTTTGTTTTTTTACTCAACTTATCATCAGGGAAGTGCTCTGTGGACCAGAGAACACTGAGGGACAAAATAGGCTTGCAATTGAGAATCTGCTGTAAAATATTTCCTAAAGAACTGAGACTTGCAAAGAACAGCACGCCAGGCTTGTAAGTAAAAAATATTTATAACATGAAAAAAATTGAACATGAGTGTGTGTGTGTGTGTGTGTGTGTGTGTGCATGTGTGCACAATGCTCTTGTGCAGGCAAATATCAAAAGGGAAATTAAGCTTCCCACAAGTAAATCTAGGGGAATAAAATTCAGCTACAGCTCCAACTCTTAATTTTTTACTTCCTTTTCTTTTGGTTTGTAAACGAACAACAAGAAAATGGAGAGCACAAAAACAGCAGGGGTGGGTGGGGATGGGGGTGGCTTTTGGAGCCATCAGCAGACACCAAGTCATATGTGACCCATGAATATCAGTCAAGTGGAACTTGATGGATAATCGTTTCTCCTCAGTGATTTTTGGTGTAGGCTTTCAGATATTGTTTCAAGGCTAGCTTGATTTATATATCCTGTAAAATTTTAGCCATGTTTATGTGAATGTACATAATTTTACAAGGCTACATGGTAAAATAGAAAAGTGACTACTTTTGCATAGAAATTCTACATAGATAATTTAAAACAATACTTTTGTTTGTCTGTATTCTATTTTCCCTTTAATACCTATTTAACAGCTGTATTTTAAAGATATATTTTAAAGTATTGCATATACTTATGGGTGTTAGGAGAAATAGGAGTGTGAACAGGATGGTGGCAGCTAGCTGCATGTTGTAAGAATTTTAGACATTTGGAATGTAAATAAATAAAATAATTAATTAAAAAACAGAATTTTAGAACAAGAAACTTTTTTCTAAGGAAGACAGAACATAAAGGAATTACAGCAACATCACTACAATGTTAGAAATATAAAACACCAGGAGTAAAAGACGTTTTATTTGTTTTATGTAAGAAGAGAGGAGGAAAAATGGAGTCGCCTATAGGCAGACCAAGTTCAGTTAGTAATGAGAAAGCTCTTAGCTAAAGAAAAGGAAGTCTAGTATTTGCTACTGTCACAGGAGGTGTTGAAGAGTACATTGACTAATATTTGGTAGAGAAGTTAAAAAGAATTAGGTCATATCTTACAGAACAAGACAGGCGACGCCAAATCTTTATTTATTGATTGCATAAGCTCTGAAGATTACTGCAGTTCTCTCATGCTCTGAATGTCTGCATGTGTGACGTGCACTCTGCAGAACAGCACAATAATCCACCACTGCAAACACCAGCTTATGTCATATCCAGCATCAGATCCATGTGCACAGGATCTGAAATTCCAGCTTCTTGTGATATTCTTTCTTTGCATTAACTATCAACAAAATCTGTTTTCTTCTTTTTTTTTTTTTACTAGATATTTTCTTCATTTAAATTTCGAATGCTATCCCCAAAGCCCCCTATACCCTCCCCCCGCCCTGCTCCCCAACTCACCCACTCCTGCTTTCTGACCCTGGCATTCCCCTGTACTGGGGCATATGATCTTTGCAAGACCAAGGGCCTCTCCACCCATTGATGGCCGATTAGGCCATCCTCTACTACATATGCAGCTAGAGACACAGCTCTGGGGAATACTGGTTAGTTCATATTGTTGTTCCTCCTATAGGGTTGCAGATCCCTTTAGCTCCTTGGATACTTTCTCTAGCTCCTTCATTAGGGGCCCTGTGTTCCATCCAATAGATGTCTGTGAGCATCCACTTCTGTATTTGCAGGCACTGGCATAGCCTCACAAGAGAGAGCTATATCAGGGTCTTGTCAGCAAAATCTTGCTGGCATATGCAATAGTGTCTGGGTTTGGTGGTTGTATATGGGATGGATCCCTGGATGGGGCAGTCTCTGGATGGTCCTTCCTTCTGTCTTAGCCCTGAACTTTGTTTCTGTAACTCCCCCCATGGGTATTTTGTTCCCCATTCTAAGAAGGAGCAAAGGTCCACACTTTGGTCTTCCTTCTTCTTGAGTTTCATGTGTTTTGCAAATTGTATCTTGGATATTCTAAATTTCTGGGCTAATATCCAATGTATATAAAGAACTCAAGGAGATGGACTTCAGAAAATCAAATAACCCTATTAAAATGGGATACAGAGCTAAACAAAGAATTCTCAACTGAGGAATACCGAATGGCAGAGAAACACCTGAAAAAAATGTTCAGCATCCTTAATCATCAGGGAAATGCAAATCAAAATAATCCTGAGATTCCACCTCATACCAGTCAGAATGGCTAAAATCTGGTCTTAAAAATGCATCAGAACCTATATACATGACATGACAAAAAAGTATAAATAAATGAGAAGAAAAACCAGAAAGAATGAATGGAAGGATTTGATCTATCTACAGCTTCTCCCCAGAGCAGACAAGTCAAAGGCAACTATGTTTTCTCCCCAGAAAAATCAACTCTGCCTCGCTTCTTTCTATTGTCTGAGGTTGTATGTGCTTTTATTTGCTTCTTGTCTCTGCTTGGCCTTTTCTTTTTCTTCACTATTATCCCTGCCAGGATTATTTGAAAACATTCTAAAGAAGGTGGTATATAAAGATGAAAGTATGGAAAAATTATCTAAGAAAGTTGTAGGTTCAAAAAATATTTGTTTTGTTTTTTGTTTTTGTTTTTCTTGTATAAGCACTTTCAGGTAAAATCTTACTAACAAGATCAGAGTTCAAAGGGCAGCGATTTGATCTTCTATTTATAAAATAAGTCAAAAGCCAGAACAACATGCAATATAACTTACAATTTTGGAAAACAAGGAAGGAACCATGGAAGCAGATAATAGGAAAGATATTTTCCTTGAACTAAAAAGTTATTTCCAATTAAATTACAACATGTATTACTGCATTGTGTTAGTTTTCCTCATTGATATAACTACATGCTCAACAAGACACAATTTATATGAGAAAATAATAATTAAGTCTCACTTATAGTTTGAGGGAATGTACCTCATCAGGACCCAGATGGCATGGATACAAGAACACGAGACAGTTGGGAAATTGAAAATAGACAGGACCGTGGGGCAAAGCTATTCAATAGTCAGTCCCACACAAGTGACACACCCTGGCTTCACCTCAACCTTTCCGTCCCCCGAAGTGGAGAACAGAGTGCTCAGGTACAGAACTCTTTGGGGTTTACTTCACAATTAAACAACATTAACTCAACTTAAAGAATAATTCAAAATTCACTTCCAGTGGGAAACTTTATTAGAAAGAGGCAAAGGGATAACATTTACTAGTGTAAAAGGAGGGAACTTTTAAGCCCACTTCCTTGGCTATCTTGTAGGTACAATGATGGATACAGTAACATTTGGACACATGAATGCTCAACCTTGAGTGGCCAGTATCTTTTCTTTTACATGTGCAGAGCATGATTGACACCCCAAGCACACAGAGCAGGCACATCTTCAAGCACACTACCATAAAGATTTCTTGCACTAGAAATAAAATACTTTAGAACTTCCTCATGGGCAGTGACAAGAATGACATTGCCTGCAGGGAAAACCCCGGTGCCCATCTTTGTGATGGTTTGTGACCAAATCATACTCTTTTCCTTGCACTAATGTACAGTTTCTGGTTTTCAACATCTGCCATTGGAATTATTTTCATAATGGGTTTCTTGGCCTCTAACAACTCCCTGTTGTAGCCAGGTAAATCATTTTAAAACTTAAAAAGGAAAGTACTTCCTGCTTAAAACTCCTTTGCAGCACTTAATGGGAGTGAGAGGTGTGGAGGGAGAGAGGGAGAGGGAGGGGGAGGAAGGAGTTAAGGTTGAGGTTGAGGTAAAGGAGAGGGAGAGGGAGAGAAGAATTTGTAGTTTAAGATTCAGAGTATTTCATTTCTGTAACCTTGAAATTTACACATATATTGTTCCCATTACCCCCACTTCCACCTTCAGCTCTGCTGTGTTTCCATCTTTCGCTTTTACCATGGATGTTTCATGCTCATGTGTCCTTGCTCTCACACACCTCCGTCAGTTGAATTCTGCTTTCTTACCATTTTCTTTAAGCTTTTAAAGAGAGGCTCACATTTTCATAAGACCCCTTGGCTCTCTGTCTCCGTATTCCCTCAGTTTTGTACATATGTGCTATGTGACCCTACGCTTACTTTACAAACCTGACTTGCAAAGTGCCTGGGATTCAGAATGAACTTTTCTTGTTTTAGTTTCTCTAATGGTTTAGCAGAGTCCCTACACTAGTTTTGTTGCTCTAATATCAATGGATTGTTGAATTAATCTTTATTCTTCTATAGAATTGTGGTGATTATGTGAGAGGAAAGGGATAGTCTTCTTATTTTAGAACTTCAAAACTGTAAGTCATTAAAAAGTATTAATAACTAAGGTGAGTCCTCAAAATCATCCTAAAAGCCTTCCCTTGGCAACAAGTTTCCAAATGTGTTTCATTTCATTTGACTAGATTGGAAGTCTGGTCTCTGGTTCATATTGTTAGAAAATCATTCATACTCCAGATTATTGCAAGAGTTCTGGATAAAGATTGACTTCAAGAAAGAATATTTTTCCCAGTGGAGAAGACAAAACAGAGTTCATATTCATAGTCAGCATAGGCTATACAATAAGCCTGTGTCTCAAAACAAACACACATATGTATGGCTTTAAAATCCTTGACATCAAAACTCTCTGGTAAAAACTAAAATTATTATTTGGCCATATATACTGCAATTTATTTATTCGTAAAGAAAAATGAAATCATGACATTAGGAGAAAATGAATGGAGCTGGAAATCATTCTGTCAAGTGAGCAGAGCCAAAGGCAAACTGAAAGTACTTCATGTTTTCTTTCATATGTGGATCCAAGGTTTAAAATTAAATAGGTGAGAGAATGTCTTTCTCTCCCCACCTCTTCCTCTCCCTCTCCTTTCCCCTCCCCCTTTCCCTCCTTCTCTATCTCTCTCCCTCTCCGCTCTTCCCCTCCACTCTCTCTCTCTCTCTCTCTCTGTGTGTGTGTGTGTGTGTGTGTGTGTGTGTGTGTGTGTGTGAGAGAGAGAGAGAGAGAGAGAGAGAGAGAGAGAGAGAGAGAGAGAGAGATGAAACCAAGAGGGTCACAATAAAAAGAAAAGACAGGATTTTAAGTGGTGAGAGGGGTAAAAAGAAAAGCAGAAACCTAGCCTTGATGGAGAAAAAGGGACCAGGAAGAGAGGAGAATGGGGAATAGGAAGGAATCAAACCAGAAGGAAGTATGCATGAAAATGCCATCATGTTTTGTATGTCAACAAAATTTAATTTAAAAAAGATAAAGCAGTGATTCCATTTCTTAAGCAGTTTTAAATTGTTTTCTTCGTTATTAAAACTTGAGTTTCCACATCAGGATTTCACATGAGTATAGCTGAAATGATTCCAGAACAGAGGAATCTCTTGTGTGTAGCTAACTTCAACTTCACTTCATTATGAGAAGTACTGTTACTATTAAGCCTTTAAGCAATATTCTCAATGGTTCCAAAACTTTATTATCATCTTTGGAATCTCCAAGGAGCCTGAGATCTGATACTTGGGGGACCAGTTATAGTGGGACAGACGTAACTCACTCACTTTTATTTTTGGACCATGTTTATGGGGAATTTAATATTTCTCCAGTTTTGCTTTATCATCCCATTGTGATGCAGAAGAGGATTTCCATTTTAAATTCTTCTGTGTTTAAAAATTCCCAATGCCTTTCATTTTAATGTCTCAGTCCTAATTCCCCATGAAGCCTCATGCTGACATCTGTAGCTGTTTGAAGTTAAAGAGGTCTAAATGCAACAAGGCTCACAAAATGTTTGTCTTGATGGAACATTAAAGCACATATTACAGGGGACTCACATGGCACCAAAGGAAACATAAGACTGCAAGGCTTTCTGATGCCTCTGGAGAAAGTGTCAGTGGAGATCACAGGCATGGCTTCTATCAACAGTCAGTCACGCACTCGTGAGAAATCATCCTTTTCCCTTTTGTTCATGAGCCACTCATATTCAGATAGCTGGCATGTTGTCATTTTATCCATTTATCTTTATTTATCAAAGAACAATGTATGTGTTATCCTAGCACTTGGGAAGCTGAGGCTGGGGACTACTGAGTTCAAGCTCATGCTGGGCTATAACACAAGCACATGTGTATATATATATATATATATATATATATATATATATACACACACACACATATATATACATACACATACACACCACACATACTCACACACACACATCTTACTACAAAATTATCTTACTATAAAAATCTTGATATTAAACACTATCCAGTAAAAACTCAAATTATTCCTTAACAATACTCTTAAATCGCTAATCTTACAGCCAGTTCTATTTCAATATATACATACCCTGACACATAACTGTGTCTGAATATACTAAATACGAAAAGCATGTATTTGTGTATTATATTTTATACCCTTGCATCTGACCACATTTCACAGGCATCATTCTGTATGATTTCTTCTCAAGCTCACAGAGGGAACCAGAAATAGAAATAAGATTTTGCTTTTGTTAACATTCTTGTAGTCTCAGTCTTCTGGCTAATTCTACATAAAAGATACACAGTTTTCTTTGTAATGGAGATGAGAAGATCACTCCAATACTGGTATTTGTTCCTCTTCCTCCTTTATAGAACCAATGGTGAGAATGGACAAAGATTAACTGTAGAGCAGATACAGGGTGATGATCTGAACGTTGTTAACACAAAAGGAAAGGACTCCTGAGCCTGATGGTGAAGACCAGTTCAGTCTCTTCTGTCCCTGCTCTGCCTTCATCCAGCATCCTTTACACAGCTCCTCATCTGTCTCTTGTTTTCCATTCTCTGTGAATTGCATTCCCTATCCTTTTCTTTCCCACCTCCCTCTTTAAGTGTTCATTCGACTATAGCATTTTAAGAACTATGCTTGTTTGGGTACTTGATAAAACTGGTGTGGCACAAGGACACAACTGAGCACTGTAAAATTGTTTACATTTGTATCAGCTATTTTTATATAGAAAATGTATATAATACACTGTTAAGTTGTTTAATTACAGAAAAATCTATATGTGGGACAATTCCCATTTCACAAAGTAATTCTCCTGATTTGTGGCATTTTGTAAAGCAGAAAGCTGTCTTCGGTGTGGGCAAGCTGGTTGTGCTGCTCTGTGCTGCTCCTTTGATTTGCTATGGTTTAAAATCTGTCCTCATTTAGTATACATTACACTTAAGATTCCGTGCTTTTTAAAAAAAATAAAAATGCCTACCAGCTGCATTTATTAAATGCAGTTATTTTGTCTTTGCCATCTTTTTAGTAAAATAAATAATTAAAAGTATACAGTAAAATCATTAGAATTATGCTAAATGAGAAAATTGAATTGAGATTTAAAACAACTCAAGGCTAAGGTAAGATTCCAATTACTTAAAACCACAAAGGAAGCAAACACACATCAGAAGGGAAGTTTTTTGTTGAAAAGCAACAGGACTCCAATTTGAAGTGACAGCTGTGATCAGAAGACAGCTTGTTCTGCTTCCCTTCTTGACTGAAAACTTAGTCCCATTGTAGGCTGAGATCTCCCAGGCTCAATCAGCCCAGACAGACTTATAGACTCTGTAAACCAGTTGTGCTTTTAGCTCTTTTCAGAAAAAAAAAGAAAGAAACAACATACACACACACACACACACCACACACACTATACACTATACACATTGACACATATGAACATGTACACACATGCACACATACTACACATATGGCTCGTAGACACAAGACACAGACAAATATACAGCTTACACATACCACAAACATGTACATATACAAACATCTCTTTCTCTCTCACACACACACATACCACATAAATAAATACTCACCATAGACACTTCACTCACACATACATCATAGACACATACACATATAACTATCACACATATATCACACCATATACTAACACACACACACACACACACACACAAAGAACACACCACATACATAGAGAGAACACAAACACACCAACATTGATTTAAATAAAAGTATAAAAACTTAAAAGGAAGTAAATTACTTTTCGCACATCACATCCGTGATTTCTCCTTTGAATTTCTCCTTTGTTCAGTTCTCTCCATCTTTAAAAACAAGACTCAGGTGAGGCAAGGGATACTATCCCGAAATTAAACATGAACAGACTGCCACCTTGTGGTCATTTAGCTCGTGATTCAACTGTCAGCTTAATTTTCCTCATATATTGCAATGGTCACATGACATTTGTTTCTGACTTCAAGAGTTAAGAGTACAAATCCTGATGATGTATTAGAGCAGACTGGAGTCTTGCAAGCGGTTTTATGGCTTTCTTAGAAGAAAAGATCATTGTATTAGTGTGGTTCATTTCTGTCAGCTTCGCCACTAACTTTTTTGAAAGACTTACTGTCTTGAGACTGTGGAGGTCCTTACTGTACACATTTGCTGCATTCAGAGGACATTCCCCAAGTGAGAGGAAACCTGACCACATACAGACTAGGTATTAAGCTAGTAGAAAATATATTATAAAGATGTCTTAGAGTTTAAAAAAAAAAACGTCTGGAACACAAGTATTTTTCTATTCATTTGTTTTTTCCAGCATGTGAGAAAAACATGATGACCTCCAGGTTTCTGGGCATCACTTTTCAGTGGGGGTGGTCCCTTAATAAAACAACCAGTAATGGAATTACTAAAAATGTGAAATTCTCAAAAAATGCTTCTGATCTATCCTAATATGGGTCTCAATGACATAGAAAGTACTGTACTCACCAACTGTCACCAGGACCTTCACGTTTCATGTTCCAGAAACAACTACGGTATTAGCTCAGCTCCGAAGAATCCAGCTGTTCTGCGCAGCTGACCACCAACCCTCCTGCCCTTTTGATTTGAATGCATGGAATTGTGCTTGCTTTTGGCAATCACACACATAAGTCAGACTTTCTAAAATAGTCTGGTTCTTTGTCTTTTCAGTTATGTTTATCCTCTTGTTCTTGTTAGTCCATTCCTTATCAAGCCAGCAAAAATTAGTCAAAAATTCCTCATCCCTAAAAACTTAGGGAAAAAAAGAAAGGAAAAAGAAAAGTAATAAAGTTGTGTTTTGTTCGCTTCTCTACTTCTTTCAAACTTTCGCTCTACAGAGCCACTCTTCCTTTCTGTCTTTCTTTGGCTTTGATAATGTAACTCTCATACAAGAACTCAATGGGAAACATAAAAAATGATACTATACCAAGAGCATGCCATTACTTGAAACTATAAGAGTGGAAAAGCATTCCAAAGAATGAGTCTATTTGAAAATAGAACAAAACCGAGGGTTAAAGATCAAGAATTGTCCAAACATAAGAGGTGAGCAGAGAGATCAATGTCAGCAGAAGTACTTCAGACAACACTCTGAGCCAGTGTGTCACTTTGTTTTCAGAATCTTCCAGAGAACAACAGAAAGAAGGCTGAAAGTAAAATCAGATATAAACAACAGAGAGAGAGAGAGAGAGAGAGAGAGAGAGAGAGAGAGAGAGAGAGAGAGAGAGAGAGAGAGAGGAGGGGAGAGGGGAGAGAGAAACAAAGAGAGAGAGAAACAGAGAGAGGGGGAGAGATAGAGGGGGGAGAGAAACAAAGAGAGAAACAGAGAGAGGGGGAGAGATAGAGAAGGAGAGATATAGAGGGAGACAGGGTGGGAGGGAGGGGAGAGAGAGAGAGTTAAAGGAGAGGACTATGGGGAATCATGGAGAAGTAGAAACAATAGCAGAACTGGTATTAATATCAACAACAATAAAGGAATGATTATTCTCATTAACCTCCGATTTTTATCCTTGATAAACTAAAAGGTAAATTATTTACTTGTATGTATGTAGCACATTTCACAGCACAGTCAAGGCTCAGAAATGTGCTGTAGGTATATAAGATGAATGGCGGGTTGTGTACTCATTGTACACAGGGACCTTTGAACTAGCTGATTTGCTTCTGTGTTCTTCTCATGGTAGCTTGCTATTTCTTTGTTGCCCAAGTGATTATGTTTGTTCCTAGTGACATTCTAAAGTTTTATAATAATGGAAATCTGCAACTAATGGACACGATGGGGGGGGTGCATCTCCAGGAAGAGACAGAGAGCTGGGATAAGGGAGGCACCCAAGAATCAATGGGGTTGACTTTGGTTGTAACTCACTACAATGAGGATATGGAACCTGAAGAGGTCACCCCTGTAGCCAGGCAGGAACCCCAGTGGAGTGATAGAGACATCAAGCCACCAAAAAAAATTTCAACCCAATATTTGTCCCATCTACAAGAAATTCAGGCACGCGGGATGGAGTGAGACTGAGGGAATGGCCAACCAATAACAGGCACAACCTGAGACCCATCCCTGGGCAAGCACCAATCCCTAACACTATTAATGATACTCTGTTATGCTAACGGTCAGTATCAATTTGTCCTCTGAGAGTCTCCACCCAGCAGCTGACTCTGACAAATATAGACACCCACAGTCAAACAGTGGATGGAGCTTGGGGACTCTATAGAAGAATAGGTGGAAGGATTGAGGCTCCAATGGGGATAGAACAAGAGAGTCAACTAACCTGGAGCCTTGGGTCTTTCAGATCTTAACCACTTACCAAAGAACATATAAGGACTGTACCTAGGCTTCCTTGCTCATATGTAGCAGATGTGCAGCTTTGTTTTCATGTGGATGCCAAACAGTTGAAGTGGGGGCTATCCTAAAAGCTGTTTCCTGTATGTGGGATATGTTCTCCTAGCAGGGCTGCCCTGTGTTTCTTCAATGGCAGAGGAAACACCTAGCATCATAAAGACTTGAAGTGCCAGGGTGCAGGGGGATACATGGGAGGGGCCACCTACTCATAGGAGAAGGGGAGGGGGATGGAGGTGGGGAAAGAATTGTGGGAGGGTGGGAGGGGGTGACCAGGATGGGGACAGTGAGCAGAGTATAAAGTAAATAACTAAAAAAAAAAATGAAATTCAAAAAAGAACAAAAGAGATAGATCAGATGATGCATTTCTTTCCTTCTGAAAATGCACCAATGATTTGTCACTGTGAATGCTGTAAAAAGTCTATCTCCCTTACATGGCTCTGTTTACTGGCTGCATTGATGACACTATCTCACCCTTTTCAACTTCATTCCATTATAAAGCACTCGAATAAGCCATCTTGTCTCTCACCTCCATACTTCTGAACATACTTGCTTCTCTGTGCAGCCTTCCTTGTTATTTATTCTCCACTTTTATCCAGTTGGCATTGACTTCTACATTTAAGTTATCATCTGGGTATGACTCTTTAGAGCAAGGTTATTCAAACCTCCATGGAAAGACTTAATTTCTTCTAGATCTGATCTCGACAGAATTTACTAGGCAACTCTTATTAAATATCCCTTTAGTAGATTTCTTTTATTTTTTTGCTATTACAATTTTTGTCTTGCTGCTTTTAAAAATTTCTAGAATGCCTCTCCAGCAAGGTCAAATGCAATATTTTTCTGCAATATGTTATGTGTGTGTGAGGTCAAATGCAATATTTTTCTGCAATACGTTATGTGTGTGTGTGTGTGTGTAGTCTAGGAGATGGTGAAGGATGACATTATATTGAAATTGGGTTTCTTTTTCATATTTTCTGCCTTTTGAAATTTAAAATTCTGAGATCACATATGAATTGCTATCATCATTATTTTTTGTTAACTAGAAAGGTAAGACTTATTATAAGCCTCTCAGTTTGTTATGAGTGTTCACTAAGAGAACACACAAGTGAATCTTGATGACTTTATTCAGTTAATCGTTATGATAACCTTCATTATCACATTTTATACTTTACATTAAACTATAGTAGCAAGAGTTGCCAAAGGTCACACCTAATTAGCTATTTGGCTTAAGTTAGTAGAGTAAATAAGTTTAATCAGGGCAAAGACTGGTGTGAGACTAAATTTATCTAGAAGTCGCTGGAGTTAAGTGGGAATATCCCAAAAGGGTTCACAAGCTGGACTGCACTTGGACTTTGTCTAAAGACCAGGTGAAAACTACTTGTCTTGTTGTTATTAATGGCTGTTTGGAATGCTGAATTGCAAGTGGACCCTGTGTGTAGATGATACCAGTTAGACGAGGAGGAACAGGATACTTAAGTTAAGCAAAGGGAAAGCAAACAGAAGTGTGTACTGGGTGACCAGCTTTTCTGAAATGAGATATTATAGACATACGATTGTTGAGACAAACTCAAATAAACATAGTTCTCATGGACATAAAAAATAAAATCCAAGTTTTGATATTACTTTATGGAGACACTTGCAGTGCCCATATTCAGCACAGTATATGGTAAAAAAGGACTGTGGGTATTTGCATTCATATATAATGTTGGAGACTTGTATTGTATTGTAAATCTGTTTCAGGATTTTTTTTCATGAGATGCTTGATTTAAAAGGAGAGTGTAGGGGGCTGGAGAGATGACTCAAGTGGTTAAGAGCACTGACTGCTTTTCCAGAGGTCCTGAGTTCAATTCCCAGCAACTACAACCATTTGTAATGGGATTTGATGTGTTCTGGTGTGTCTGAAGACAGCTACAGTGTATTTATATACATAAAATAAATAAATTATTCTTTAAAAAAATAAAAGGAGGGGTGGCATCAAATTATTCCTGTGGTGTCTCTGACTTTTCTACTAAAAAATTCTAATATAGATTGCCTTTGGCTGAACGGGAAACATGAAGTGATTATTAAATAGTGTTTTCATATTAAGCACTATGAAAACAACAGAGAGAGAGAGGGGGGGGGCGGAGAGGGAGAGGGAGAGGGAGAGGCGAGAGGGGAGATTCTAATTCAATGGTGTCATGCCAAAGCCAAGCTATGATACAGTACTATGTTTTCTAGTAAACAAAATATAATGTAGTTACAGGAAATCAAAAAGGAAGATGGGGAGAAGAGTAAGGGAAACAAAAGAAAAATCAAAGCTGGTGCTATGTATTGGGAACAACCTTGGTAATTCAGAATTCTTGTGAAGGAACTACAGTTTAATTAATCTTTAACATTTGTAGATATCAGGAACTCACAAATTAACTGTGATAGTTAAAAGTTTAGAACAATCAATGCAAACAACATTTTGCACAGTGACAATAGGAAGGGGGCTCACCATCCAAAGCTCCAGTTTACAAAATGGCAAACTATCTGAAATGCTTTTATTTGAAAAAGAAATATCAGAAGGAAAAGATCTTGAAGTAACCATGTTCAAAGGGGGCAACTAAAAACAACAACAACAACAACAACAACAACAACAACAACAACAAAAATGTTCCAGATTTCTCCAGTTAAAAACACAGGGCATAGAGAGCTGTATCCAGAGAAGGGAAACACAGACTGACAGCAGCACTGGGCATCATATCGGTGGTGCTAATTTTGCAGGCATGTAGCATTCAAATGTGATGGGTCATAGAAACGTGTGCTAAAGCTGGCTATTTATAAAGCAACCATATGTGCTATGTGCTAAGGCAACAAAGTTAGATGCAAAGAGCTACTCAAACCTGTTGGAGTCTGTATGATACCACCACAACTCCCAGATATAGGACATGGAGCTACTGGGTTGAGAATAGCCCTTGTGATTTTCAGTCTGGCTTCCATCCAAATTGGCAATGCTGTGTCTCCATTTTTTCTTTTCGAATGATAATGTTTACACTGTGACATTACATCATTACATCTTGGAAATGCACAACTTAATGTCTTGGTTAGGGTAACAGCAACTGCTGTGATAACAAAGGAAACTCCGGGTAAAGTGTTTGTTTTACCTTATAGCTTACGAGTCCATCACTGATGGAAGCTAAGACAAGAGTACAAGGCAGGGATCTGGATATAGAAACAGGAATAAAAGTCATGGAGGAGTGTGCTGCTGAAAGTGCTGTTCTTCATGACTTGCTCAGCTTTCTTAGTAAAACCATTGTGGGCTGGCGACATCCTCTATGGTATGAGACCACCTCCATCAATTACTAATCAAGACTAACTACCCCACAGGTTTGTCTGTAAGCCATTCTCATGGGAACACTTTCTTAGTTGAGGTTCCTGCTTACTAAATGACTCTAGTCTCTGTCAAGCTGACATTAAAAACTAGTCAGTGTACTTGTTTTTCATTTTCATTCTGGTTCACAACTAAAAATTGCACTGAGTGGCAGTCAAGACTTTGATTCATAAAAGTATTCATAAAAGTATTGTTTCTATTAAAGCTTACAGCCATTTTTGAAGTTGGACCAAATATATTTGTATTATGAAATAGAGCTATGGAAGCAATGCCATCCAATGTATAATGTTCCCCACAGGCTCATGTGTTCAAATATTTGATTTTAACTGATAGGATTCTTAATAAAGGAAGTTATGGGAACCTTAAGGGATTGATTGTTGGAGAAAACTGGCTTTTAGGGAGGGACCTTAAGGTTCACAGATTGCCTATACTCTTTCTACTTCCTCATTCACCCAGCTATAAGCAAGCTCACACCTTGTCCCATAGTCCCCAGTGACTCTCAGTGCTATACCACTTTACCCTCTGGAATTAACTTTATGCTTTCAAACTATGAGCCAAAGTAAACATTGTCACTCTTATGCCGCTTCTGATTAGTTCTGATTGGTCACAGCAATGAGGAAAATAGCTAATATAGCAATATTAGAAGTGATTTCATTCTTCAGGAAGAAAGCGTATAAAGTCAGCTGAGAAGATTTTAATGGTATTTTAGCATCACAAATTTTAAGACTAAGTTGAAGGCATGGTATGTAGTTTTAAATAATTTAGATATCTAAAAGAATGAAATGGGTGGTAAAGTTGAAATTTGTTAGCTAAAATTTAATGATATTTTCAAGGATAAACGCAGGCATCCAGTTGATGCTTTGTCTTCTACTGATTTGGTTGTGATCATATATCACATGTTTACCCTGTCAATGGGTTTGGCCAGAGAAATATGATGTCTCTATCTACTTAAACCTGACTATACAATCAGATATTTTGTATACTCTATGAATCTATTGTCTCATCGGCAAATGGTATAACTCTATCTTACCACTATTTAAAGGTTGCTTAGGGGAATTAAAAAGATGTAGTTTATATGGAGTTTGTGCAACCTCCACTAATTCTCAACAAATAAATGGTAACCTTTAAATTGAACTTTATAATGTACTGACTACTTAAAACACTGATAAACTATCTCAGGGATACTTCACTTTGTGAGTCACGTTTTATTGCCTGCTCTTATCAAGAAAATACCGATTAGTTTCTCTTTGATTTCCTTTAGATATATGATCTTGTTGAGAACATACAAACACATGGTGGATCCCATTCACCTTTGTCCCCATGCTTGATACATAATCTGGTCAGGATGGACAGAGACTCAAAGGTCTGCTATAAAACGAAATAGCAGAACAACATATGGATCCTTCTAGGGAGAGGTAAGGTTGCATTAGAACTTGATTAGACCTTTTAGGAATCAAATCTCTTCTCAAATTGGATAGAATTTACATTCTCATGTTCTGGATACCAAAGTGTGGATGCTTCAATCCTACATTGAAGGGGGAACAAAATAATCATAGGAGGTAGAGGAAGGAAGGGACCTGGGAGGGAGAGGAGAGTGGGGGAGAAAGTCATGATCAGATATGGGAAGGGACAGAACAGGAGTAGAGAGGGTCAGGAAAGGAATAGAAATATGTAGCAGTGAGGGATGGAGAACAGGAGGTAGACACTAAAAAGTTCCAGACACCAGGGAATTAAGAGTTTCCTAGAACCCAACGGGGATGACATTAGCCAAAATATCCAACAAAAGGAAGGCAGAACTTATAGAGACCCCCTCCAATAGATAGGCACTGTCCCCAGTTGAAGAATGGGGCCACCCACCCATCTCAAATTCTTTAACCCAAAATGGTTCCTGTCTAAAGGGAATCCATTGACAAAGAAATGGGGCAAAGATCAAAGGAAAGGCCATCCAGAAACTGCCCCACCTATGGATCCATCCCATCTGCAGACACCAAACTGTCACTATTGCTGATGCCAAGAAACATTTGCTGACAGGAGCCTGGTATGGCTGTCCCCTGAGAGGCTCTGCCAGCACTTGACCAATACAGATGCAGATGCTAACAGCCAACCATCCGGCTAAGCCTGGAGACCCCAATAGAAGAGCTAAGGGAAGGACTGAAGGAGCTGAAGTGGATTGCACCCCTATAGAAAGAATAATATCAACTAACCAGAGTACCCAAGGCTCCCAGAGACTAAACCAGAAACCAAAGAGTACACATGGAGGGATTCATGGATCCAGATACATATGTAGCAGAGGAAGAACTTATCTGGCATCAATTGGAGGGGAGGCCCTTGGTCCTGTGGAGGCTTGGTGCCCCAGCATAGGGGCATGTTAGAGTGGTGAGTCAGGAGTGGGTGAGTGGGTGGAAGAGCATCCTCATAGAGTCAAAGGGTAGGGGGCATGGGATTGGGGGTGCCAGGAAGGGGGATATCATTTGAAATGTAAATGAATAAAATGATTAACAAAAAAAGAAAACCACCAAAAAACCCCAAACTTTTCCTTGAATATACAAATACACATCTGTTTCTGCATACATTTTCCTCAGTTCTGTAATGGATTCTCAGAAGACTTGTCCTACTCCGTGAATATCATAAAATAGAAATGGAAAAGAGATAGAAGGAGGAATACAGAAAATCGAGGAGATTAAGTAAACATAGGAAAGTTAAGATTTGAGAAATAGGAAGAATGATTATCTGGAGACATTTATGTATGTTTTGTTTATTCTTTGGAAATTTCAGAAGTGTAAACAATTTGAACATATCCACTCCCTTCTTCAAGTTTTCTGAGTTTCTTTTCTAGTATTTGTTACACCAAAATTCATGTCTTCAAAAAAGTGAGATTTTTTTTTCCCTATCATCACTGATTCCAATTGGTGTTGCAAAATGCTCACGTATGTGGGGGCATGCACTGGAACATGGGCAATCTTTGAGGGATCACACCTACTAAAAACCAACTCTCTCCCTGTCAGACTCCCAGTAGTGATCTACTATCAGAGGAAACTATCCTCAGGTAGGCTTGTGGACTGCATGTTCCCTCTCATGAGGGCTGGAATGCTGAGTTTCTTGATCCTGCGTAGGTTTTGTGAAGTTACTGTGCATTCCTAAGTGAAATGGCTACGTCATGTCCAGAAGACATAGTTGTCTAACAGTCTTCTCTAATCTCTGGCTCCTACAGTCTTGCCACCACCGTTAGGTACACTCTAAACCTCAGGTGAGGATGGGTGTGTGATATCAATATCCAATTGAGCCTGAGTGATCCACAGTCACTCACTGTTTGTACTTTGACCAAATATGAGTGTCTCTATTAACTTCTGCTCTCTTGGAAAAAGAAGGTTCTCTGAGGATCTCTGAGAGCTGCACAGGATGTAAAGATAAATTCAAGTACAGTGTGATACTATGTACATGTAACAAAATAAGGGCAGGAGGTCCTCCTCTTGGGATTCTGTCCTCCTAGTTAGCTGTTATTTTTAACTAGACATTATCCAGACTCATCTGAAAGGGAAGCCTTGGCTGGAGCCTAGGTCAGATTTGCCTGTGCACTTAAGATATTGTCTTGATTATTATGTGATATAGGAGAGATTAGTCCCCTGAGGACACCACTACCACTAGGAAGGTGACCTAGGTGTATAAGAGGGTTCTAGTACTAGCAGGGCCAGAATTTTACTCACTGAGCTATGCCCATAACGTCTGTACTTTATTGGGTACACATAACAGTTTTGAAAAAGAACAAATGCTAGGATTTATATCTCATGATTTGAAAGCATATTACACACTTGCAGTAGTCAAAGTAGTGTATAGCCAGCATAAACATACAAACAAATAAATCAGTAATCAAATGTCATTGAGACAGCCATCTAGATCACTCACTAAGAAAAGGACAGTTAGTTCAATAACAGGTTTCTGAGAAATGTATATCCAAATGCAAAAGAGTGAAATATAATCCATACTTTACACCTTACACAAAAGTTGTCTAAAAGTGGGTTAACAACAATTAAGTTGTGGAATCTAAATGATAAGAAGAAAATGATAATAATAAAAAAAATGAGGGATGTTGAGGTCATTAACAATTTCCTGGATTTGACACCGATGCCCAGGTAACAAAAAAGAAAATATAAATGGAAAAGTAGGCTTAAAACTTCCATTCATAAAATGATACCATTAACAAAGTGTAGAAGGGAAGATACAGAATGATAGAAAATATGTGCAAAACACCTGCCAAACAAAGAAATAACATTGAGATTATAGAAAGAACTCCCTCCATTTCTCTGTAACCACAAAATCAGCACACCTATGAAAAATGAGCATATTTTTCCAGGAGGAGACAGAAATAGCCACAAGTATATGAAGAAATGTTCAATATAACTAATCATTAGAGAAATGCAAGTAAGCTATAATAATGTATCATATCTATTAGATGATTTGAAAAATAACAAGTGTTGGTGAGGACATTGAGAAATAGGAACCCTGTTATATAACTATGCAACTGCTACAAAAAACAATATCAAGGTTTCTCAAAGATTTAAAATTGGGTGTTCCTGTGATTCAGCAATCTCAGCTTTGACTGTGTATCTAAATGATCTCTACAGTGTCACAGAGATCTTTCACACCCATGTTCTTAGCACTAGTGTTCATAATAGCTGAGGGGTAGAAGCCACTAACAGCTGGGCACATAGAAATAATGTGTTGCCAAGATAGTGGATTGTTTACAAGTCTTTTAAAAGACTGTAAATTACTTTGTCTTGGGAATAAGATTCCTTAGTGTGGTCTCTCAACAAGTGTTCCTTGTGAATATGCACTGGGAAGTCAGTTTTCATTCCTGACATTTTGTGTCTTACATATCCTTGGAAATGTCCTTGATTTCTCATATAGCAAGTAAATAATTCTGTTTTCTCACTCGCACTTCATGATCCCATGAAGTCAGCTATCTTTCCTATACACACAAAAGAAGTTATTTATATCTTATGCTTTTGTCCTGTGAACTTTGGTACAGATAAGCATTAACATCCATCACAGGATAAAACAATAATTAACAGAAACCAAAGTCCAAAATTAAACTTCTAACTGAAAGAAAAGTTGTTTTGACTATAGTCAAAATGCTATGAAAACATTTAAAGTTCATTTTTGTTGTTTGGCATATTTATGTAGTTCATATCCTCTGTTAGAGCTTAAACTGCTATTACTTACTAAATTCTACCTATGTTCTTACTATCAGTATTATCCACTTTAGAAGCATCCCACAAGAATCCTTCATGTTACTATCAAAATTTTGCAGATAAAAACAATGGGTTTTGAAGTGTCATCCCTCTCCTCAAGTCTGTAGAGCAGAATATAACTTATAAGGTATATTCACCAAAACAAAACCCCCAAATTACAAACAAATAGAAAATATGATTTGACTACTATATTCTCTTTTCATAAAACTTGACTTTTAGCTCTTTCCTACAAGGCTGCATATTGATTTTTAATCTTTTCCCATTAAAAGTATTGTGTCAGATTTCAAATGTAATAAGAGGTCTTTAACACCTATGTTTCTGTTAGATATATTAACATGGCTAAACAGTATATACAGAGTAACTTCCCAAGAGTCATATTGTTCCTTTTCAGAAGAAATATTGTCAGCATATCCTTACAGGCAAATTACATGGAAAGTCAAATTTAACTCATGAACAATGCAAAGGTAGTTGTTTTTGAAGTTCTCATAATTTAAGTAGGCCTATTTTCTCTTCCTGGTTTTTATTTTCCCATCAATATTGATATTGATTTCAACAAAACAGACATGGGACATTTTCATTATTTAGTGACAGCAAATGAACATTCCACCTTATGGATTGCGTTCCAAATGCCAAAGTACAGACAAACGGAACTGTGAGATGTTCTTCCTCCAGTGTGGGAATGCTGTGACATAACAGGGTGGGACATCTGCTTCAGGGCATGACAGTATAGTTTCTCTCCCAAGTACCTCCCACATGGGAAATGTGAGCCAGGGAGCAGGTACTATAATGTGAGACCATTCTATAAATTTCTGTGATTAGAAACAAATTGCCCTACCACTCACCTATAGTTTAATCTGAGGCAGTGGAAGGAAATCAATCAAGTCTGACATTCCACTGTCCGATGTGTCCCCTTTAGGTGTGACTTCACAAGCTGTTTGCTGATGGTAGTCCTTTCCAGTGTGACTTTTCTCAGTCAGGATGCAGTTTTCATACTGAATAATAAATTCCATGATGTCTCTGCTTGCAATGACTTTTCTACATTTATTCTTCATATTTCTATGTAAATGTACATATTTTGGAGACTGGATTGGGTTTATGTACTTCCTCAGCACAGCATATGCTGCAAGCAGAAACTGAGGGAAAGAAAGACAGAGAAAGTTAGAAAAAATGATTAACATTGGTTTTAATGCTGTCCAGAATTACAGTCTAACAAAACGAGAATCCCGAGCTCTTTGGAACATTCTGGTCCTTTGAAGGCTGTCTTGTCTTCCTAGCATTTTTTGCAGTATGTTGGCAGAAAGTCCATTGGAGAAGCTTCTATCTCACGGTGCTTCTAGGACACAAAGTTCCCTGCATTTCTCTGTGTCCGGAAGTTCCCATCAACAAGCAAGGGGTGTGTGCTGATTAGTGAGTGCTGACCTGGGAATGCTGTAACTATAAGATCAAAGAGGTTGTTGTTCGGTACAGTGGGGGTATGGGTGTTGTCATCTTACTGGCAAACATGAATATAGCTGGAAACTGAAAGGATGGAAGAAGATATTGTAGGTAAAGGAATCAAAACCAAGTAGGAATGTGTACACACATACCTGATAAAGCAAATTTTGTACTAAGGTTATTGAGAAGATAAAAAGAAAGTTACTATGTAGGTGACCCTTTGTCAAGAGTGAAATAATTATATACACGAGTATTTGTTTATGAGATTTCATAGAACAAACATTGCTACACACAAAGGATTAGATTGGCTCTTATCATCAAATGTATCTTCGTTTGATAATAAATCAATGAGTTTACACATTTTTATAGTTATATAAAATGCAAAGTGAAATAAATATAAATATCAGCAACAGTAGACTCCTTCCTCCTTGGGTTTCAATTCAAAACTCCTATGTTCATGTCCATAAGCCCTAACCTAGCAAAATTTGAATTTAGCATATCAGAGCCACCAAAGGCCACAGTGCTGGTTCCAGTCTTTGCTGTTTAGCAGTTGAGTGGTTTGTGAGAATCCCAGTGTTAAGGAGTGAAGACCTTCTCATGATCAACTGGATATTTTAAATGCCACTTTAATTTCCTCAGGTGAAGGGATGAGATGAGAGCCATACACAAACTGTACAAATACATGGGCCAGGGTGTTTCTTTCTCTGTTTTATCCCTAGGCCTGGGATCTTCTAGCCTCCATACAAACTAATTTTCCAAGCTGATTGATTCAATCTGGCTTCTCTTGGATTCTGCCTGAACTACTCTGCTTGGTCTCATACTAATTTTAGTAATGTATTCTAATTTTCTGTCTCCTCATTTTCTGACTCGTCTGTCTTCATCTATGTCTAGCTTATCTCTGTAAAACAATCCTGGTAAAACTGGTGCGCGCGTGCACACACACACACACACACACCACAATCATCTCTCTTTCTCTCTCTGTCTCTGTCTCTCTCTGTCTCTCTCTGTCTCTCTGTGTCTCTTTCTCTCTCTCTCTCTCTCTCTCTCTCTCTCTCTCTCTCTCTTTCTCCTCTCTTTTCTGCTCTTAAATAGCCTCTCTTTTCTGTGCTATTCTCAGTTGGGGTATCTTATCTCTGATTCATTCTGTCAAATCTTTCTTAGTTACTTTGTGTTTTCCTCAAATATGGCTGCTTCCTTCTACAAACTATTCTTATCTTCACTGTTAAGGATTAAAAGTGTGTAGTAAGTATGTCTGTATTCTTGCCAAATAATATTGTAATCTATGGCATAATTGCATTCTGCCTGGATCACATAAATATAGTTCTTTGGATGTGATTCCCTTGCCAGAGCAGCCGTGTTCCTAGATTAATATTCCTCTAGAGGATATTTTCTTTAAACCTCCTACTTGTTACTATCGTATTCTTTGTCATTACTCTGTTTCAGTATCAAATGCTGTTCTCTGCTGCTCTTAATATGTAGACTCTGAAATTTGCTTTTTAAAAATTTGCTTTAATCAATATGTGTTGTCACAGATGTTTGCATTTGAGATCCCTAGAGCATAGTGAGAGAATACTGGGTTTTCTTCACATCAAAGGAGCACACTTCTCTCTGTCTTTTGGTGTGAATTTTGACATAGGAATATACTACTAAATTTAAGAATTCATTTGTTTTTCCTGAGAAGTTATTAAAATGTGGTTCTGAGTCTTATAAACTATATGAACCCTTCATGGGATGAATTTTAATATAAAATAGGAAAACTGTATGAGGACATTAAATGCTACAAAAGGTAAGAATTAGCAACAATGTAGAAAAAAATAGCAGAACATAGCGGAGTAATGTCATAGTTCACAATCATTGACATGTTAAAAACAGTACATTCTTTTTACTGAAGCATTCTTCACATCCTTGGCAGCCACATTTTAAGCCAAGACTAATAGGAATCACATAGTTTTTCTGGACTGGATTTAATTAACGGTATCAATGCCCCTTGAGTCTTCAGCCACAAGCTTTTAGTTCTTAACCTTGGACCTCATGGATGTAATGGCTGTGTTCTGGACAGGAATTCACTGTCTCATACAAGGTGTTTACAAGTCTTGTTGATTGAATATTAACACATAGTAATGTTAATATTAAACGAAACAGTTCAATCTCTAAATGTCAAACAGGGCTCTGATTTTCTGCTGAGACCACCACAAGGAAAAGCTATAGCAAAGTCAAAATAAAGGCATGCCCTGGATTTAGTAGTGTTGCAGTATCAGACCTCTGCAAGAAAGCAGTTAGAGAAGTAAAGGCAATTGCATGATTTTGGGTGCATCTCCGTACAATTCTATGAAAGTTATGTCCCTATCATACTACCATCTGTGACTTATACAATAACTTCTAAAATGTATGGACTTAGATTAAAAAATACATTATTGATTGACATAGGGTTATTATTGATGTAGTGAAATATTATGACAAAGAACAACTTGGAGAGTAAGGGGTTTATTGGGCTTACATGTCCTGAATCATAGTTAATTGGGGGAAGGTAGATAAGACAGAAACTCAAAACAGGCAGGAACTTAGAAGCAGGAGCCATAGAGGGATGCTGCTTACTGGCTTGTTCCTGATGGCTTTTCCAGCTTGCTTTCTTATAGAACCCAGGACCACCAGATCAGTGGAATCCCCACCCACAAAGGGTTGGGCCTTTCCACATCAATCACTAATTATGAAAAAATTCTACAAATTTTCTGCATACAGCCTGATCTTGTGGAGGCACTTTCTCAATTGAAGTTCCTTCCTCTCAGATGACTTTTCCTTGTATCAAGCTAAAATAAAGCTAGCCAGGGCAATTGATGGAATGCTAAAACATCATCAGAGCCTTCTATAAAACATAAGCTTTTACTTTTGAACTGCCACCGTGCCTTTATGCTAATGAATACTAGCAGTGATGCTTGGGGGTTGGTTGGTTGACCGTGGCAACTGCTTAGGATAAGACAACAGCTAATTTTGCCAAGTAGTCTGATTCCCTTCTGCATAAAAGACTTTTTGCATACAATAGTGGTTGATTTTTTTTTATTTTTTATTAAATTATTTTTATTGATTATTTGGCAATTTCACATCATGAACCCTGACCACATTCTCTTCCCAGTTCTCCTAGGTCTACCACTCACCCTTGTGAATCCACACCCCTCCAAAAAAAGAAGAGAAGAAAAGAAAAACAAACAAGTCCAATTTGTTTTGCCCATATACTTGCTGGAACATGGTTAAATTACCATTGGCCAGCTCCTTAAAGAAAATGGAGTCCTTCCCTACCTGAACCCTTACCAGAAACCACTAGATGTGGAGAGCTACACTTTAGTATCCTTATCACATTTTCTAAGAGTTCTCTTCAGTGCTCTTGGTCTAGACTACTATTTTTGGTGGTTGGTTGGTGTCTAAGCTTTAGGATTGTTACAGAAGGAATTGTTACAGAAGCCTTTCCTGTCTCTCTTTTTCAACTGTAAGTCTACAGTCAGCAATACTACAGCAAAAGTGGTTTCCTTTTTCTACAGTAGAACTTTAAAACTTGGAGCCAGTGTTTTCAAGCATTAATACAAGTCTGGTAACTAAGGTTATACTATTATAAATCTGTTCTAAATATTTTTGTTATACCATTAATGTAACTTCCTCTTTACTGGTAGCAGAGTTTACCTAAAACCAACAAACCAAGCAAGCAAACACTAGTATATTCATCTACCAATAACCAGCATATTTTTATACATTCAGATTTTTACCATGGGTTTTCAACCATTGAGTCATAGCCCCTTAATACCCTTCTAACTCTGGGTTTTATATTTCTACCATATCTGCAATTATCTTCTCCTCTGAAATCTTGAATCATTAAATCATTTGGAATCAATGTTTTGCAAACCATTGTTAACTTCCATGTTTGACTTTGTCCCTGTAATCATTAATATTTTTAGTATTTAATATTTAGAATGGTGGTGAATCTTTTCAAAAGATTTTCAATTCCTTTTGTCCACATCTATCAGAGAAATCACTATGTGTGAAAGCCAGACTTATCAAATGTGTTTATTAAATAATAAGACTAGAAAGTTGAAATTAATCCTTGATCTGTAGGCTGAAGAATGATTGTAGTATTAGCAGGCATGAAAAAATTGAATGTATGTATCACTGTCATTGTCTTGGGTGGCCAGGTACATTTTGACTTCTCAGCAACAGTTTGAAAAGAATCATTTGCTGCATAGTTGACTTAAATTATTCAGTGCATCGTGCTATAAAATAAATGTGTAATCATCAAAGCATTATCATTCCACTTAGGGCATACGTAGAGCCTTAGGGATGTTCAGGATGGTAAATGGGCATTGATTTCCACTAAAATTCATCAGTTACCTTAGTCATTAACAAGAGAGTTAGCTTGTCCTTTGTCATCAAGCATTGGACTTTATTCTCTGGCTATTAAAGTCATGGATAGTCCTTTAATGTAATAGTAAGTTACTCATCTGCATTGAAAAGTCTATTATCTAGCAGAACTACCTTCAACATTAATCTGGATAGATCTGGATAATCTACCATATCTTCTACATTTGTGGTCTAATAACTATCTTTTATGTTGTTGAAATGAATTTAGTTCTGTAATCCTATGAAATGACATCTAATAGGTTCACATTTTTTTTATTCTGTACCTCTCCCAGACCTCACTGAAGAGAAAAGAACAGAATTTGCTCTAGACTAAGATTAGTGGAATGGTATAGCTACTTTGTGTCTATCTATACTATATATACTACTATAGACACTAGTATAGCTTTCTGTTTTTCACTATTAAGGCTGCTTTTATTTCTAATATTCACCCTAATAGGACCTTTAATTTTCTTCAAGAGCTTCTCCTTGTAGCAATGATTTAATTTGAGAGCTACATGACTCTTCCTCTCAGTTAAACACTTGTGAGTCACTGTAACATACTCATATAGAGAGGCAAAGAGACATGGTCACTGGCCCCACCATAGCATGCTCATTTACCATGTTCACTGTTCATGACACAGAAATAGTTATCATAATAATGTAAAACTTCCCGATCACAGAGCACCACAATGAGTGTAAAGACAGAAAGGCTTCAAATAGTGAAAGAATCATTTTAAAACAGAACATGGAGAACAAAATCAAATACAAGGTTTAAGAAAAAAGCAGTTCTGAAAGACTTACTTGGCACAGGATTACCACAAACCTTCAGTTTGTAAATATGAAATATCTGTAAATCTGAATAAATTAAAAAATTAAGACAAGGAACACCTGAGCTTTCTGATAAGAATAATTAAAAGGGTACTTAAAATAAAGATATTAGAGATTCAGTGTCCCATTTATAAAAATTCCATATATTGTGCAAATCTAGGGAAGAAATTTTAATAACAGAACACAAAGGGGTTATTGGGGGTGGAAGGTCTTCACTTCTTGAATCTGCCTTTGGTACATTCTGACATATGACACAGGTCCCTGAAGGGAATTAGGAACTGGGATTGCTGTCTAGCCTGAACAAATAATCAAGACTGGCTCAGTTATCCAAGAGCAAAATTAAGAATTTCTTCTGTTTAAGAGAAAGTGTTCAGTTGTTGGACATCATAGATAACTTAAAATTTCTCCTTTTGGATTTTGACTGCTTTCTATTTTTATTTGTTCATATTTACAGAGTATAGGAAGAAGACCCTTTGCCTCTGTCTCTATGAAGTTAGTCATTTGTAGCATCAGATCCAAGGACACACAGACAGGCTTGGATGTGCAGAAATTGTTGAAAACAGATGAAAAGAATTGTCAGGTATGAAGGAGAACTAAGAGATCACTACAAGAATTAAACTGGAGGGACCAGACAGGATACAAAGCAGAGGATACATAACTAGATCCTGTATACTAGGAAGAATTTGTTGAGATGAGGACAGAAAAGCAGTGTGAGAAATCAGAGAATATCTCACAAATGTCCTGCTAAGAGATGATTCCAGTTGTCCAAGGATCTACAAAGAGGAGAAGCTGGAATACCATACTCCATCTTCCTTATCCTCTTACTGGACTTGGTTGTAACACCAGCTTAGTCTTTGTATGCCAGTATAAAAAAACAAGTGAATATAACAGAGTGGAGGAGAAAATAATGTGGGCTACAGATGATTTATCGATTACTGGTTAATCCATTCTCTGAGTTGGAAAGTCAAGGGAGATTGCTCTATTTAAAGTTTTCTATTGTAAGTGCAAAGGTATAAGAACAAAAGGTGTCAGGAAGTGTGAGATTCAAAGTCTCATGGTGTCTTATGCCAGTGTTCCAGGGGAAGCTCAGGAAAGTGAAGTGTTTTATTAACAGTAACAGATGTGATTGTGATGTGGGCAAAGGTCTCTGGATTACTTCCTGATTGCTCTTTACCCTCCACCCCACAGCCCTGGCAATTGTAGGTATGAACACTCCACACTTCCTTAGTCAGGAGACAGATGCCACTGACAGTTGTGTTTGCATTTTTATGTTCCACTTCAGGAATAATGAAATGCTGAAGTAGTCAAATTTTATCACCTCCATGTTTTCTAGTAATGTTTAACTTTCATTTAAAAAAAATCTAGGAGATAATAAAAGCATGCCATTGGGCCAGCCTACTCCCTCTACCCCCCAGAAACTTCAGGAGTCCTCTGGCAGATGTTGCAGAAGAAACGCAGACAGCTAGTGGCCAGAATCTGATCCCAGTTTGTCATTTTTCCCCCTTGGTGTCAGTTTCACTACTAATTGTATTTCTACAGCCAGCTTTAGAGAACTTTGAGGACTGTTGAGTATCTGAAAACTTACACATGGATGGATGATCTTCAACTCTTCAGAGAACCAAATTCTTCCTTCCATCTCAAAAAAGCTTTGGCTGTTGGAAATATCTCAGTGAGCCCTGCTTGAAAGAGACTCTCTTGTGTTCCACTTCCAAGCATGAAGGTGAAGAACTTTGAAGCTTGGGATTATGTTGTGTTTGCAGGTCTCTTCGTCATTTCCTCTGGAATTGGCGTCTTCTTTGCCATAAAGGAGAGAAAAAAGACAACATCTCGGGAATTCTTAGTAGGAGGAAGGCAAATGAGCTTTGGCCCTGTAGCTTTGTCTCTGACAGCCAGCTTCATGTCAGCTGTCACTGTCCTGGGGACTCCTGCTGAAGTCTACCGCTTTGGGGCATCCTTCTTCCTTTTCCTCATTTCATATGTATTCGTGGTCTTTTTCACATCTGAGCTCTTTCTTCCTGTGTTCTACAGATCTGGCATCACAAGCACCTATGAGGTAAGAAACCACCTCCCTGCCCACATCATGGAGATGGCACTTGCTTTCCACACAAAAAGTCTTCCTTTTTCTCACTTTGTTGTTTTTCTATGACATCTTGACATTAGTAGTAGATGACTATTTTCAAAGCAATTCCACACTGTTTAAAAAAGACAATATGTAGTATATGGGGTGGGAGGTGTAGTGCTAGGTTTTGGCTGTAGACACATCTGTTTGTCACTCTGTAGAAGGTAACTAGCAATGTCACTCCCACTGGCTAGTTCCATGATTTAATAAGTATCCATGATATAAAAATGGACGCACTATTTAATTGATGAAAGATAAGTAAGATTAAAAGAGATAATGCCATTTTTATTGTCATTAGCATGACCACTCTGAAAAAGTAAATGGAATACGGGGTACTAGTATTATAATTTTCAGCAGAGAAAAGTAAGATCTAGATAGGTATGTTAGTCATGTTTTAAAACTAGCTGAAAATCTACTGAGAAGCCAATATTTGTATACGATCATTTAAAGGCCTGTATATCAAACAGTAGCTCCCTAATGCTAGTTATTGCTCCACTCCAGTTTTAAGTAGCAGATGGAAATATTTTGGAAAAGGAAGAAATATTTTAGTAGAAAGAAATTCCCAAATAATAAAAATAGGAGAATTATTGTAATGAAGGGGAAATAAGACTATGGAATTTTGGCCTTTAAACAATGCTAAATAAAACCAACATGTTCAAAACTGAATTTTCATGCCCAGTATTTAAGTGTGCTTATAAATCAGATTTTTTTGTGAAGGAAAAAATATTTAACTTCATTGCCAAAAACCCTGAAAGTCATAGCAGAAGACTCAGAAAAAAAAAACTTACTTAAAAAAATATCTGTGAGATAAATGATCACTAAATGTTTCTCTAGTCTTCCAAAGCTGTTCATGCAGATACATATTCTCCAGTAGGTCTTAAGACATACAGTTTCATGGACTATCTTATCCCAAATGTTCAACATAATTATCCTGCTTCTAAGAAATTAATCACAGTTGGGCAATTAAACAGCCATTGCTTGAGACACAACCTCAAGAGAAAAACAAGTAAATGCATGCTTAGCTCTATAAACTGTGCACATATGCTATTCAATTGTAATGTACTTCTGAAAACCAAAATGTGGCCGAGATTTTCTCATCCATCCGTGAAGATTTGACAGTAGAAGGCATTGATTGCTGAGTTTTCTAGTTTTGTTCTGGAAATGTTTTTAACATTTTCCACTCTTATGCCTATGTTTCCTTTTGGAATACATGTTGTGGTCAGCTATTAATTTAATAAATACCCATTCAGCACTTACTCTGTCCTATGCACACCTTCAGGTCTTGCGGACATAAGTAAAGTGCTGTACTGCCCTCATGGGGGCAGCATTCATGCAAAAGGAAACAATAAATACATAATACATATAGCACAAGGCTATATGCATTTAGCTGTGTGTTAAGTGCTGTTCTAAGTATTATCTGTATTAACTCGTTTGGTATTTGTAAGCACAAAAATCGCAGCTCTTGCCTCATGGAATAAGAGATAGCTTATTCTGTAGCCAAATTTAAGTGAATATAGCCTTGGAGATACATAATGAGGTTAACAAAGGTTCTATGTTTACTTAAAATTAATTGAGTAATATATTCACACGAAGAAACCTGCCTTCTCTAAACCTTGTAACTTGTATCTAATTTGAGTAAAGTGAATGAGAATTGCAAAAGCAATTCAGCAAATTCCAAACACATAATTTTCAGGAAACCAAGGATTCAAACCTGAAAAACCTCTGACACATGGCTCTCAGTGCAGCTAGGCCAGGTCAGCTCTGAATAGATTCAAACTCCTTTCAAATTTACAGGTTAGATTTAGTATACAAACCTATTTTAAAAGTACTATTGCTTACCAGAAGATTTTTTAAAATCCTTCTTAGGACATAAGGATTGTGTAGAGTGCTTATAAGGTTATTTTGAGAAAGGCTTCTTTTTTATATATATAAGAATTGACAGTGTGGCCTAGACATGGAGAGCAGGAACTCTAAGTGTGAGCCTCCTTGGCATTGAATGATGGTTTTGCCACATGCTAGCTTCACCGCAAGAAAAAATTCTCTATATCCGGTTTTCACAGTCCAAATATTGTTAATAATACTTCTGTCTCAAAGGATGGTATATGTAGTTACTTTTATAGACCTGGGCTAGAATAGTATGTCGGCATTTCTATTATTTTCTCTCTCGTTTTTTGATTTTTTTATTGGATATTCTCTTTATTTACATATGTTATCCC
Source organism: Mus caroli (assembly GCF_978045245.1). Lineage (NCBI taxonomy): Eukaryota > Metazoa > Chordata > Mammalia > Rodentia > Muridae > Mus > Mus caroli. Next base: position 70,018,035 of record NW_028227257.1, on the reverse strand, counting down.
CATTTCCCGGTCCCCCATCACCACCCTGCCAAAAATTCCTATCTCATCCTCCCTCCATCTGCGTCTATGAGAGTGTTCCTTCATCCATCCACCCACTCCTGCCTCCCCACCCTGACATTCCCCTACACTGGGGCATCGAGCCTTCACAGAACCAAGTGCCTCTCCTCCCACTGATGCCCAACAAAGCCATCCTGTGCTACGAATGCAGCTGGAGCCATGGGTCCCTCCATGTGTACACTTTGGTTGGTGGTTTAGTTCCTGGGAGCTTTGGGGGAGGGTGGTGTCTGGTAGGTTGATATTGTTGTTCTTCCTATGGGGTTGCAAACATTGTTTCTTCAAATGATGTGGCATTTGAGTTTTTTTTTTTATGCCCCATTATAGAGTAAAATATATGACTTTTGGGATCTTTTCAGGTGTGAAAGACTGAAATAAGTGTACTGTATTTTCCATTCCTTGAACATCAACCAGTTTTGTCATTTGCTTTGATAAATAAAAATTTTCAGACAATTAGTGAGTTTTGACTCTAGACCTCATGAAATTTATAGCTTCTGTGTTTGTCCCTTGGAATATTGCCATTATATTGCTATGCAAGCACGCTGGCACAACTGATCTAGCTCTGGAACAAGAATAGACACATACCACTACTACCACCACCATCATCACCACCACCACTACCACCCCCATCACCACCATTATCACCACCACCACCATCATCACCACCACCACCACCACCACCACCACCACCAACAACAACAACAACAGCAACAGAAGGGTGGCAAGCTGGCTGAATACCCACTTCCACATATGTATGTAGGCTGGGCTATTCCATTCCTCAAGCCATTGAGTGTACAGTTGATTAGAGCTGCACAGGAGCTTGGAGCAATAACAGAGGAGTAACCATTAACCTCAGTGAGATGAAGAATAGTCATTCTTGAGTTCTGATCCCGTCACTTTTGGGATGAATATTCTAGTTGTTTTCAGTTGCAGTGATTAAAAAACTGCCTGAAGCAAAGTTAGGGAGGAAAGTGGTTGTTTCATCTTATAGATGTCAATTCAATAGAGGAGGAAGCTCAAGCAGGAACTCACCTTAGACAGGAATTGAAACATAGACCATGAATACACACTAGTTACATGGCTTGCTCTGCCTGCTTTTTTTTAAATTTAACCCAGGACCACCTTTCCAAGGGTGGCACTATCTCCAGTGGCCTAGTCCATCTTTTATCAGAAAATGTCCTACAGACTCAATGGAGCTATTCCTCAATTAAAGTTCCTTTTTTGCTTGATTCTACTTTGTTTCAAGTTGACAGAAACTAATCAACACAGTGGGTAAATTACAGGAATAGGCAACTGTTTGGGTGCTTGGATAGGCAGTGGGATTTCAAGAAAAAACTGCATCTGTGCAACTTTATCACCAGCTCATCCCATGTCAAAGCATAAGAATTATTTTCATCCATGTGTTCTACGTTAGGTTTAGCTCTCTCTGCCTTTGCCTCTTGAGAGCTGGGTATAAAGGGACACAAACCACACCCAGCATAGTTCAGTTTCAATAGCATACATTTTCATTATCTCTAATTTGATTCTATCTTCATTTCAATTTAGTTTAAATTCATTTTCTGTGCTAATACGTCCAGCTTATTATTTACTCTTAAACTGTTTAAAATATGTTTCATATTCTATCATTATGTTTAGCTTCTTTGACCTTCCTAGTTCTTTCAATCTCAAGTTTTCATAACCAAACCACTTAGATTATAATTGTCTCACACAGTGATCTCTGAAAATTTATGTATTACATTTTAGTAAGTTAGGTTTAGTTCTTTGGAGAATTAGAGTCCATGGCATGATTTTGATAATACTTTGGTAAGTAATATGTCTAAATGTTATAGAATACTATTTCATCAGAATAAATTATACTATAAAATATTTGTCCTAAAATGAATATTTGATATATGATAAGATACAACCCAATATTATGAGGATTTTAGTTTAGTCTATGAAGGAATTAGCTTTTGATACTGTTTGGTTAAGGAGTGGCATATTTTATGTGGTTTCTATTTTAGGGTTATAGTCTAGCTGAATGTGGAGAATAATATTAGCGTTTTAACCACTGAAGCAATTGGACTAAGTAGGAGTCTGTTGCCAAAATAAAGAAGGAAAGTTAATTTTAAAGCAGCATTAAAAGAAACAAACCAAGTGTTTCTGTTTGAAAGTGTGGTATACCAGGCTCTTTTCTTGAATTGGATGTGTTATGAAGGCAGACAATGAGGTAAGATTAGCTTCAGATTATTAATATTTCAGTGTGAGTAACCATGGAAAGTAGATTTAATGTGTCTCGAGTTAGGAAATAATGTGGCTGGTCCAAGTCTAGTGTTCTAAGAAAAGAAACAATGAAATGATATTAAATTATTGGGACTTTTAAAAACAGACATGAAATATGTGGTTTTTCTGTTAGACTCGGGTTTTGCTAAGATAACCAATAAGTTCAGGAAAACACGTGGAAGGAGGAGCATATACAGTCTTTTGATGTAGAACTGTGTGATGTCATGCAGGAGAAAATAGTCTTAGGTCATTGAAAGAGGGAACATCCGCCAGGGCGATGGAGCCAAAGGGAAAGGACTGGCAACTAAGAGTGCAGAGAAGGTCAAAGGTCAACGGGGGCAAACTTAGGCACTTCTGTGGGAATGTGCCACTGCAGCAGTGATTTGGCCTAGGTGAATTCAGCTTGAATGTTTGATCTTCAGAAATGAAAGGTTATAAGTTTCTTTGTTTCAAGCCACCCATATTCGTACATACCCAACAGGGACTGATGCCCTTAAAAGTATTTAGTATATCTGAGTAACAGGAAAGAGAATATGCATAGGAATATGGATGCCAGCTGGATCAATCTCCCTGAGAGATATATAACTAAAAGTACTTGGAACAAATATGAAACTTTAAATTTGAAGAGAATCTCTCTCTCTCTCATTTTTAATTAATGTTGAAAAGTGAAAAACAATCAAACAGCTTTTGGTTGCCATCAACACATAAGTGACACTTATTACACCTTTATAAGTACTTTGCCATGGTGGTAATTGTTGTGGTTCAGAGGAACTATAGCTGGGTAGGACTGTTCTCTGATTGGTTGTCAAATACTGAATGGTCAGCTTCGAAACCATATATGTGTAAGGGTCTGAATATTGCTGAAGGAAGACCCTAGACTTAGATAGTAGGCAAAAGTAAAGAGTGATTATTCTACAGAAACAATCAGCACTCAGGGGTCATCCATTCTCTAAAATAGTGACCCCAGACACAGGTACATAGGCCTTCTTATAGAGAACAGGGGGTAGGGGAGGACTCTCTAGAAGGATTAGGTAATCTAAAATTTCATTGGTGGGTGCTAGGGGTCACAAGTGGTCATTTGTCTGCATTCCTATGTCATGAACGTTCAACCATGTGATGAAATAGGGCTGTCCAGCACAGACAACCCATTCTGGGATAAGATATTTCCCATTTTTTTGTGGTTGTCTTCAGGCAGTTCTTTGGGAGGGGGTTTTATGATCTTTTTCTAGATCTCTCTCACTGGAGCTGGGTTTTATGGCCTAGTTTCTGGGACTTAGGCCTCGTCCTTAAATGGAGACAAATGGGAACTATGTTGTTCTTGCATATACACAAACACCAATAAAGGACTTAGTAGGTTATACTTATAGATATTTGTGCATACAGATACAGAGATAGCCACATCCACATACATAATAATAATCAAAGAAAAAGAGGCTATCAACTTGTGGAGGGCCATAGAAGGGACTTAAGGGATGGTAACTCAAAGGAGCTGATGGACAAAATAGAAGGGGAAAGTGGTGTAATTCTATGTCATTAGAATATTAAGATATAAAAATATAATAATTATCAGTTTAGATACAAGTAATTATTTAATCTGGAGAAAATCTGGGAAGCACACATATAACCTAAGATAGACAGGTGTAGCCAGGCAATAAAGCAGAGTAAGCCAGAAAGGCATATATTGTTTTAGCAACCATAGTCACTGGAGATTTTGAGATCAGTGTGATCAGAGCTGTTCTAAGAGATACAATGTCATGGGTATGCACTCATAGAACATACTGCCAAGGCTTAGTTAAAATAGGCAATGAGAAGGCAGCAAAATTAGTCTAGAAAAGAAGAAACAAAAACTTAGACTAAGTTGTGGGCAGAAGGGACATAAAAGATACATCAGTGTGGGTCCAGCAGGAAGAACACTGGTTAGAAAATGAGAAGTAAACTTTCAAGCAAGCAGTCTACTTGCCCTCCATAACTACTGCAAAAAAAAAAAGATGAAGGACTAGATATTAACATGTTTACTTTTAGCAATCCATGTTCCCCCACCTGGTGGTTATTTCCAAGGAAACATACCATAAAATAGTGTTATAAACCCAAATCCTATATTCAAAGGAATACTAAGAAATTAAAAAAAAAAAAAGTCAGCTGCTTGTGGTGGTTTGAATAAGAATGGCCTTACTGGCTTGTATATTTTAATGCAGAGTCATCAGAGAGTGGCATTTACTTAAGAAGGAGTAAGAGGTGTGGCCTTGTTGGAGGAAATATGTCACTGCAAGTGGGCTTCAAGGTTTCAAAAGCCCAAGCCAAGTTCCCAGTTCCCTGGCTTTTCCTTCCTGCTGCCTGTGGATCAGCATGTAGAACTCTCAGCTACTTCTCCAGCACCATGTCTGCCTGCGTGCCACCATTTTTCCCACCCCGATGACAATGGACTAAACTTCTGAATCTGTAATCAACTCCCAATTAAACGTTTTCCTTCATAAGAGATTGCATAGTCATGGTGTCTGTTCACAGCAATACATTGCTGACTAAGACACAACTAAAGCTTACTGATTGCTTTTCTTTCTCTGTTTTCTAGTATTTACAGCTACGATTCAACAAGCCAGTTCGATATGCAGCAACCATTATCTACATCGTGCAGACGGTGAGGAGTAAGGGTTGTGGAAGGGTTGGAAAGTGAAGATGCAAAAATACAGTTACAGCTGTTTATTCGTGGGGAAATGATCTCAATGAAAGGATAAGTTTCTTTCTAAGAGGTTACTACTTTTTTCTAAAGATAACACTTTTAAAATTAGATATTTTCTTTATTTACATTTCAAATGTTATCCCCTTTCTTAGCTTCCCCTCTGAAACCTCCCTCTCCCCTACCCCTTTCCCCTGCTCACCAACTCATTCTCTCCGACTTCCTGGCCCTGGCATTCCCCTATAGGGGGGCATAGAACCTTCACAGGCCCAAGGGCCTCTCCTCCCATTAATGACCAACTAGGCCATCCTCTGCTACATATGCAGCTAGAGTTACGAGTCCCACCATGTGTTTTCTTTGGTTGATGATTAAGTCCCAGAGAGCTCTGGAGGTACTGGTTAGTTCATATTGTTGTTCCTCCTATGGAACTGCAAACTCTTTCAGCTCCTTGGGTACTTTCTCTAGCTCCTTCATTGGGGACCCTGTGCACTGTCCAATGGATATCTGTGAGCATCCACTTCTGTATTTGTGAGGCACTAGCATAACCTCTCAGGAGATAGCTATATAAGGCTCCTGTCATCAAGCTCTTGTTGGCATCCACAATAGTGTCTGGTTTTGGTGGTTGTTTATGGGATGAACCCCCATGTGGGAGAGTCTCTGGATGGTCATTCCTTCCGCCTCAGCTCCGAACTTTGTCTCTGTAACTCCTTCCATGGATATTTTATTTGCCCTTCTGAGAAGGATCGAAGTATCCACATTTTGGTCTTCTTTCTTCTTGAGTTTCATATGTTTTGCAAATTGTATCTTGGGTATTCCAAGCTTCTGGGATAATATCCACTTATCAGTAAATGCATATCATGTGTGTTCTTTTGTGATTGGATTACCTCACTCAGGGTAATATCCCCCAGATCCATCCATTTGTTAAGAATTTCATAAATTCATTGTTTTTAATATTTGAGTAGTACTCCATTGTGTAAATGTACCATATTTTCTGTATCCATTCCTCTGTTGAGGGACATGTGGATTCTTTCAAGCTTCTGGCTATTATAAATAAGGCTGCTATGAACATAGTGGAGTATGTGTCCTTATTACCTGTTGGATCATCTTCTGGGTATATGCCCAGGAATGGTATTGCTGGGTCCTCAGGTAGTACTATGTCCAATTTTATGAGGAACCGCCAAACTGATTTCTTGAGTGGTTGTACCAGCTTGCAGTACCACCAGCAATGGAGGAGGAGTGTTCCTCTTTCTCCACATCCTCACAAGCATCTGCTGTCATCTGAGTTTTTGATCTTAGCTATTCTGACTAGTGTAAGGTGGAATCTCAAGGTTGTTTTGATTTGCATTTCCCTGATGACTAAGGATGTTGAAGATTTTTTCAGGTGCTTCTTGGCCATTCGGTATTCCTCAGTTAAGAATACTTTGTTTAGCCCTGTACCCTATTTTTTTAATAGATTTATTTGTTTTTCTGTAGTCTAACTTTTTGTGTATATATTTCTTAGCCCTCTATCAGATTAAGATGTGTAATTACCTTGAGATAAATCTACCCAACATATATTGCTTATTTCCAGACTAACAACTAGTAATAAATTGTAAGCTGGTTATAATAGCTTAGGCATTTAATCTCAGCATTTGAGAAGCAGATACAGATGGATCTCCCCGAATTCCTAGACACTCTGTTTTATAATGAGAGTAAGGCTAACCAGGGCTACAAGTGAGACCTTTCCTCAAAACAAACATAACATATATCAAAACCAAATTTTTAGAGGCCAGATGGCAAACAATTTTCTTCAAAATTATTTCATTATCTAAAATTTTAAGACTTGATTATGGAATGGTCTGATAAGTTGTTTTCATTGTGAGACATGTTCTACCTATGTAACTCATGCTGGAAGTTCTGCTCCTGTATCACAAGTCCTGTGATCAGACATGCACTACTTTGCCTGGCTTAATTTTAAAACCAATAAGTTGAGTCACTTCAGAAATGCCTGCTTTTCTATAAGTCCTTTGTCTCCACTGTAGTGATTTTCTTTTTTTTTTTTAATAAATTAGGTATTTTTCCCATTTACATTTCCAATGCTATCCCAAAAGTCCCCCATAGCCACCCACCCCCCATTCCCCTTGCCACCCACTCCCCCTTTTTGGCCCTGGCTTTCCCCTGTATTGGGGCATATAAAGTTTGCATGTCCAATGGGCCTCTCTTTCCACTGATGGCCTACTAGGCCATCTTTTGATACATATGCAGCTAGAGACATGAGCTCCGGGGTACTGGTTAGTTCATATTGTTGTTCCACCTATAGGGTTGCAGACCCCTTTAGCTCCTTGGGTACTTTCTCTAGCTCCTCTATTGGGGGCCCTGTGGTCCATTCAATAGCTGACTGTGAGTATCCACTTCTGTGTTTGCTAGGCCCCAGCATAGTTTCACAAGAGGCAGCTATATCTGGGTCCTTTCAGCAAAATCTTGCTAGTGTATGCAATGGTGTCAATGTTTGAAAGCTGATTCTGGGATGGATCCCTGCATATAGCAATAACTAGATGGTCCATCCTTTAGTCACAGCTCCAAATTTTGTCTCTGTAACTCCTTCCATGGGTGTTTTGTTCCCAATTCTAAGAAGAGGCAAAGTGTCCACACTTTGGTCTTTGTTTTTCTTGAGTTTCATGCGTTTAGCAAATTGTATCTTATATCTTGGGTTTCCTAAGTTTCTCGGCTAATATCCACTTATCAGTGAGTACATATTGTGTGTGTTCCTTTGTGATTGGGTTAGCTCACTCAGGATGATGCCCTCCAGGTCCATCGATTTGCCTAGGAATTTCATAAATTCATTCTTTTTAATAGCTGAGTAGTACTCCATTGTGTAAATGTACCACATTTTCTGTATCCATTCCTCTGTTGAGGGGCATCAGGGTTCTTTCCAGCTTCTGTCTATTATAAATAAGGCTTTTATGAACATAGTGGAGCATATGTCCTTCTTCCGGTTGGGACATCTTCTGGATATATGCCCAGGAGAGGTGTTACTGGATCCTCCGGTAGTACTATGTCCAATTTTCTGAGGAACCGCCAGACTGATTTCCAGAGTGGTTGTACAAGCTTGCAATCCCACCAACAATGGAGGAGTGTTCCTCTTTCTGCACATCCTTGCCAGCATCTGCTGTCACCTGAATTTTTCATCTTAGCCATTCTGACTGGTGTGAGGTGAAATCTCAGGGTTGTTTTGATATTTATTTCCCTGATGATTAAGGATGTTGAACATTTTTTTCAGGTGCTTCTCTGCCATTCGGTATTCCTCAGCTGAGAATTCTTTGTTCAGTTCTGAGCCCCATTTTTAATGGGGTTATTTGATTTTCTGGAGTCCACCTTCTTGAGTTCTTTATATATATTGGATATTAGTCCCCTATCTGATTTGGGATAGGGAAAGATCCTTTCCCAATCTGTTGGTGGTCTTTTTGTCTTATTGATGGTGTCTTTTGCCTTGCAGAAGCTTTGCAATTTTATGAGGTCCCATTTATTGATTCTCGATCTTACAGCACAAGCCATTGCTGTCTATTCAGGAATTTTCCCCCTGTACCCATATCTATGAGGCTTTCCCCTACTTCCTCCTCTATAAGTTTCAGTTTCTCGGGTTTTATGTGGAGTTCCTTAATCCACTTAGATTTGACCTTAGTACAAGGAGATAGAAATGGATCAATTCGCAATCTTCTACATGATAACAGCCAGTTGTGCCAGCACCATTTGTTGAAAATGCTGTCTTTTTTCCACTGGATGTCTTTAGCCCCCTTGTCAAAGATCAAGTGACCATACATGTTTGGGTACATCTTTGGGTCTTCAATTCTGTTCCATTGGTCTACTTGTCTGTTGCTATACCAGTACCATGCAGTTTTTATCACAATTGCTCTATAGTACAGCTTTAGGTCAGGCATGGTGATCCCACCAGAGGTTCTTTTATCCTTGAGAAGAGTTTTTGCTATCCTAGGTTTTTTGTTATTCCAGATGAATCTGCCGATTGCCCTTTCTAATTCGTTGAAGAATTGAGTTGGAATTTTGATGGGGATTGCATTGAATCTGTAAATTGCTTTTGGCAAGATAGCCATTTTTACTATATTGATCCTGCCAATCCATGAACGTGGGAGATCTTTCCATCCTCTGAGATCTTCTTTAATTTCTTTCTTCAGAGACATGAAGTTCTTATCATATAGATCTTTCACTTCCTTAGTTAGAGTCACGCCAAGGTATTATATATTATTTGTGACTATTGAGAAGGGTTTTGTTTCCCTAATTTCTTTCTCAGCCTGTTTATCCTTTGTGTACAGAAAGGCCATTGACTTGTTTGAGTTAATTTTACATCCAGCTACTTCATTGAAGCTGTTTATCAGTTTAGGAGTTCTCTGGTGTAATTTTTAGGGTCACTTATATATACTAACATATCATCTGCAAAAAGTGATATTTTGACCTCAACTTCTTCCTTTCCAATTTGTATCCCCTTGATCTCCTTTTGTTGTCTAATTGCTCTGGCTAAGACTTCAAGTAAAATGTTGAATAGGTAGGGAGAGTGTGGACAGCCTTGTCTAGTCCCTGATTTTAGAGGGATTGCTTCAAGCTTCTCACCATTCACTTTGATGTTGGCTACTGGTTTGCTGTAGATTGCTTTTATCATGTTTAGGTATGGGCCTTGAATTCCTGATCTTTCCAAGACTTTTATCATGAATGGGTGTTGGATTTTGTCAAATGCTTTCTCAGCATCTAATGAGATGATCATGTGGTTTTTGTCTTTGTGTTTTTTTTATATACTGTATTACTTTGATGAATTTCCGTATATTGAACCATCCATGCATCCCTGGGATGAAACCTAGTTGGTCAGGATGGATGATAGTTTTGACGTGTTCTTGGATTTGGTTAGCAAGAACTTTATTGAGGATTTTTGCATCAATATTCATAAGGGATATTGGTCTGAAGTTCTCTATCTTTTTTGGGTCTTTTTGTGGTTTAGGTATCAGAGTAATTGTGGCTTCATAGAATGAGTTTGGTAGAGTACCTCCTGTTTCTATTTTGTGGAATAGTTTGTGAAGAACTGGGATTAGATCTTCTTTAAAGGTCTGATAGAACTCTGCACTAAACCCATCTGGTCCTGGGCTTTTATTGGTTGGGAGACTATTAGTGACTGCTTCTATTTCTGTGGGGGATATAGGGCTGTTTAGATCATTACCCTTATCTTGATTCAACTTTGGTACCTGGTATCTGTCTAGAAACGTGTCCATTTCATCCAGGTTCTCCAGTTTTGTTGAATATAGCCTTTTGTAGAAGGATCTGATGGTGTTTTGGATTTCTTCAGGATTTGTTGTTATGTCTCCCATTTCATTTCTGATTTTGTTAATTAGAATGATGTCCCTGTGCCCTCTAGTGAGTCTGGCTAAGGGTTTATCTATCTTGTTGATTTTCTCAAAGAACCAGCTCCTCGATTGGTTGATTCTTTGATTAGTTCTTCTTGTTTCCACTTGGTTGATTTCGCCCCTGAGTTTGATTATTTCCTGCCGTCTACTCCTCTTGGGTGAATTTCCTTCCTTTTGTTCTAGAACTTTTAGGTGTGTTGTCAAGCTGCTAATGTGTGCTCTCTCTAGTTTCTTTTTGGAGGCACTCTGAGCTATGAGTTTTCCTCTTAGAAATGCTTTCATTGTGTCCCATAAGTTTGGGTATGTTGTGGCTTCATTTTCACTGAACTCTAAAAAGTCCTTAATTTCTTTCTTTATTCCTTCCTTTACCGAGGTATCATTGAGAAGAGTGTTGTTCAGTTTCCACGTGAATGTTGGCTTTCTATTATTTATTTTGCTATTGAAGATCAGCCTTAGTCCATGGTGATCTGATAGGGTGCATGGGACAATTTCAATATTTTTGTATCTGTTCAGGCTTCTTTTTTGACCAATTATGTGGTCAATTTTGGAGAAGGTACCATGAGGTGCTGAGAAGAAGGTATATCCTTTTGTTTTAGGATAAAATGTTCTATATATATCTGTCAGATCCAATTGTTTCATAACTTCTGTTAGTTTCACTGTGTCTCTGTTTAGTTTCTGTTTCCATGATCCGTCCATTGGTGAAAGTGGTGTGTTGAAGTCTCCCACTATTATTGTGTGAGGTGCAATGTGTGATTTGAGCTTTACTAAAGTTTCTTTAATGAATGTGGCTGCCCTTGTATTTGGAGCATAGATATTCAGAATTGATAGTTCCTCTTGGAGGATTTTACCTTTGATGTGTATGAAGTGCCTCTCCTTGTCTTTTTTGATGACTTTGGGTTGGAAGTCAATCTTATTAGATATTAGAATTGCTACTCCAGCTTGTTTCTTTCTACCATTTGCTTGGAAAATTGGTTTCCAGCCTTTCATTCTGAGGTAGTGTCTATCTTTTTCTCTGAGATGAGTTTCCTGTAAGCAGCAAAATGTTGGGTCTTGTTTGTGTAGCCAGTTTGTTAGTATATGTCTTTTTATTGGGGGAATCAAGTCCTTTGATGTTAAGAGATTTTTGCTCTTCCTGTCTGACCAGCACCAGGGTGGCTGGGGTGCGGGGTCAGCTGACACCCGCCAGCTACCCACGACACCCGCCACAGGATCTTGAGACTTCTGGTGAGTGGAACACAGCGTCTGCTCCAATCTTTAAACAGTGACAATGATAACAACTAGCCCCAGAGATTACCAGATGGCGAAAGGTAAACGTAATAATCTTACTAACAGAAACCAAGACCACTCACCATCATCAGAACCCAGCACTCCCACTTCACCCAGTCCAGGGCACCCCAACACACCGGAGAAGCTAGACCGGGATCTAAAAGCATATCTCATGATGATGGTAGAGGACATCAAGAAGGACTTTAATAACACACTTAAAGAAATACAGGAGAACACTGCTAAACAGGTAGAAGACATTAAAGAGGAAGCACAAAAATCCCTTAAAGAATTGCAGGAGAACACTGCTAAACAGGTAGAAGACATTAAAGAGGAAGCACAAAAATCCCTTAAAGAATTGCAGGAAAACCAGACCAAACAGGTGATGGAATTGAATAAAACCATCCAAGACCTAAAAAGGGAAGTAGAGACAATGAAGAAAACCCAAATTGAGGCAACACTGGAGATAGAAACCCTAGGAAAGAAATCTGGAACCATAGATACCAGCATCAGCAACAGAATACAAGAGATGGAAGAGAGAATCTCAGGTGCAGAAGACTCCATAGAGAACATCGGCATGGCAATCAAAGAAAATACAAAATCCAAAAAGATCCTAACTCAAAACATCCAGGAAATCCAGGACAAAATGAGAAGACCAAACCTACGGATAATAGGAGTAGATGAGAATGAAGATTTTCAACTCAAAGGACCAGCAAATATCTTCAACAAAATTATAGAAGAAAACTTCCCAAACCTAAACAAAGAGATGCCCATGAACATACAAGAAGCTTACAGATCTCCAAATAGACTGGACCAGAAAAGAAATTCGTTCCGACACATAATAATCAGAACAACAAATGCACTAAATAAAGATAGAATACTAAAAGCAGTAAGGGAAAAAGGTCAAGTAACATATAAAGGCAAGCCTATCAGAATTACACTGGATTTTTCACCAGACTATGAAAGCCAGAAGGGCCTGGACAGATGTTATACAGAAACTAAGAGAACACAATTTCCAGCCCAGGCTACTATACCCAGCCAAACTCTCAATTACCATAGATGGAGAAACCAAAGTATTCCACGACAAAACCAAATTCACACATTATCTTTCCACAAATCCAGTCCTTCAAAGGATAATAGCAGAAAAAAACGAATACAAGGACGGAAACCACGTCATAGAAAAAGCAAGAAGGTAATCCCTCAACAAACCTAAAAGAAGACAGCCACAAGAACAGAACACCAACTCTAACAAGAAAAATAAAAGGAAGCAACAATTACTTCTCCCTAATATCTCTTAATATCAATGGACTCAACTCTCCAATAAAAAGACATAGACTAACAGACTGGCTACAGAAACAGGACCCAACATTTTGCTGCTTACAGGAAACTCATCTCAGAGAAAAAGATAGACACTATCTCAGAATGAAAGGCTGGAAAACAATTTTCCAAGCAAATGGTAGAAAGAAACAAACAGGAGTAGCCATTATAATATCTGATAATATTGACTTCCAAGCCAAATTCATCAAAAAAGACAAGGAAGGGCACTTCATTCTCATCAAAGTAAAATCCTCCAAGAGGAACTATCAATTCTGAATATCTATGCTCCAAATACAAGGGCAGCAACATTCATTAAAGAAACTTTAGTAAAGCTCAAAGCACACATTGCACCTTACACAATAATAGTGGGAGATTTCAACACACCACTTTCACCAATGGACAGATCATGGAAGCAGAAACTAAACAGGGACACAGTGAAACTAACAGAGGTTATGAAACAATTGGATCTGACAGATATCTACAGAACATTTTATCCTAAAACAAAAGGATATACCTTCTTCTCAGCACCTTAAGGTACTTTCTCCAAAACTGACCACATAACTGGTCACAAAACAAGCCTCAACATATACAAAAATATTGAAATTGTCCCATGCATCCTATCAGATCACCATGGACTAAGACTGATCTTCAATAACAAAATAAATAATAGAAAGCCAACACACACGTGGAAACTAAACAACACTCTTCTCAATGATACCTTGGTCAAGGAAGGAATAAAGAAAATTAAGGACTTTCTGGAGTTTAATGAAAATGAAGCCACAACATACCCAAACTTATGGGACACATTGAAAGTATTTCTAAGAGGAAAACTCATAGCTCTGAATACCTCCAAAAAGAAACTAGAGAGAGCACACATTAGCAGCTTGACAACACACCTAAAAGCTCTAGAACGAAAGGAAGCAAATTCACCCAAGAGGAGTAGATGGCAAGAAATAATCAAACTCAGGGGTGAAATCAACCAAGTGGAAACAAGAACAAGAAGAACTAATCAAAGAATCAACCAATCGAGGAGCTGGTTCTTTGAGAAAATCAACAAGATAGATAAACCCTTAGCCAGACTCACTAGAGGGCATAGGGAAAGTATTCTAATTAACAAAATCAGAAATGAAAAGGGAGACATAACAACAGACCCTGAAGAAATCCAAAACACCATCAGATCCTTCTACAAAAGGCTATACTCAACAAAACTGGAGAACCTGGATGAAATGGACAAGTTTCTAGACAGATACCAGGTACCAAAGTTAAATCAAGATCAGGTTAATGATTTAAACAGTCCCATATCCCCTAAAGAAATAGAAGCAGTCATTAATAATCTCCCAACCAAAAAAGCCCAGGACCAGATGGGTTTAGTGCAGAGGTCTATCAAACCATCAAAGAAGATCTAATCCCAGTTCTTCACAAACTATTCCACAAAATAGAATCAGAAGGTACTCTACCCAACTCATTCTATGAAGCCACAATTACTCTGATACCTAAACCACATAAAGACCCAACAAAGATAGAGAACTTAAGACCAATTTCCCTTATGAATATTGATGCAAAAATCCTCAATAAAGTTCTCGCTAACCGAATTCAAGAACATATCAAAATAATCATCCATCCTGACCAAGTAGGTTTCATCCCAGGGATGCAAGTATGGTTCAATATACGAAAATCCATCAATGTAATCCATTATATAAACAAACTCCAAGACAAAAACCACATGATCATCTCGTTAGATGCTGAGAAAGCATTTGACAAAATCCAACACCCATTCATGATAAAAGTCTTGGAAAAATCAGGAATTCAAGGCCCATGCCTAAACATGATAAAAGCAATCTACAGCAAACCAGTAGCCAACATCAAAGTAAATGGTGAGAAGCTGGAAGAAATCCCACTAAAATCAGGGACTAGACAAGGCTGCCTACTCTCTCCCTACCTATTCAACATTGTACTTGAAGTCCTAGCCAGAGCAATTAGACAACAAAAGGAGATCAAGGGGATACAAATCAGAAAAGAAGAATCAAAATATCGCTTTTTGCAGATGATATGATAGTATATGTAAGTGACCCTAAAAATTCCACCAGAGAACTCCTAAGCCTGATAAATAGCTTTGGTGCAGTAGCTGGATATAAAATTAACTCAAGCAAGTCAATGGCCTTTCTGTACACAATGGATAAACAGGCAGAGAAGGAAATTAGGAAACAACACCCTTCTCAATAGTCACAAATAATATAAAATACCTTGGTGTGACTGTAACTAAGGAAGTGAAAGATCTGTATGACAAGAACTTCAAGTCCCTGAAGAAAGAAATTAAAGAAGATCTCATAAGATGGAAAGACCTCCCATGCTCATGGATTGGCAGGATCAACATTGTAAAAACGGCTATCTTACCAAAAGCAATCTATAGATTCAATGCAATCCCCATCAAAATTCCAACTCAATTCTTCAACGAATTAGAAAGGGCAATCTGCAAATTCATCTGGAACAATAGCAAAAACTCTTCTCAAGGATAAAAGAACCTCTGGTGGAATCACCATGCCTGACCTAAAGCTGTACTACAGAGCAGTTGTGATAAAAACTGCATTGTACTGGTATAACGACAGACAAGTAGACCAATGGAACAGAATTGAAGACCCTGAGATCAACCCACATACCTATGGTCACTTGATCTTTGACAAGTGAGCAAAAACCATCCAGTGGAAAAAAGACAGCATTTTCAACAAATGGTGCTGGCACAACTGGCGGTTATCATGTAGAAGAATGCGAATTGATCCATTCCTATCTCCTTGTACTAAGGTCAAATCTAAGTGGATTAAGGAACTCCACATAAAACCAGAGACACTGAAACTTATAGAGGAGAAAGTAGGAAAAAGCCTCGAAGATATGGGTACAGGGGAAAAATTCCTGAATAGAACAGCAAAGACTTGTGCTGTAAGATCGAGAATCTATAAATGGGACCTCATAAAGTTGCCAAGCTTCTGCAAGGCAAAAGACACTGTCAAGAAGACAAAAAGACCACCAACAGATTGAGAAAGGATCTTTACCTATCCTAAATTAGATAGGGGACTAATATACAATATATATAAAGAACTCAAGAAGGTGGACTCCAGAAAATCAAATAACCCCGTTAAAAATGGGGCTCAGAACTGAACAAAGAATTCTCACCTGAGGAATACTGAATGGCAGAGAAGCACCTGAAAAAATGTTCAACATCCTTAATCATCAGGGAAATGCAACTCAAAACAACCCTGAGATTTCACCTCACACCAGTCAGAATGGCTAAGATGAAAAATTCAGGTGACAGCAGATGCTGGCGATAATGTGGAGAAAGAGGAACACTCCTTCATTGTTGGTGGGATTTCAAGCTGGTACAACCACTCTGGAAATCAGTTTGGTGGTTCCTCAGAAAATTGGACATTATACTACCAGAGGATCCAGCAATACCTCTCCTGGGCATATATCCAGAAGATGTTCCAACCGGTAAGAAGGACACATGCTCCACTATGTTCATAGCAGCCTTATTTATAATAGCCAGAAGCTGGAAAGAACCCAGATGCCCCTCAACAGAGGAATGGATACAGAAAATGTGGTACATTTACATAATGGAGTACTACTCAGCTATTAAAAGGAATGAATTTATGAAATTCCTAGGAAATGGATGGATCTGGAGGGCATCATCCTGAGTGAGGTAACATATTCACAAAGGAACACACACAATATGTACTCACTGATAAGTGGATATTAGCCCAAAAACTTAGGATACTCAAGATATAAGATACAATTTGTTAAAGGCATGAAACTCAAGAAGAACGAAGACCAAAGTGTGGACACTGTGCCCCTTCTTGGAATTGGGAACAAAACACCCATGGAAAGAGTTACAGAGATAAAATTTGGAGCTGTGAAGAAAGGATGGACCATCTAAAGACTGCCATATCCAGGGATCCATCCCATAATCAGCTTCCAAATGCTGACACCATTGCATACACTAGCAAGATTTTGCTGAAAGGACCCAGATATAGCTGTCTCTTGTGAGACAATGCCGGGGCCTAGCAAACACAGAAGTGGATGCTCACAGTCAGCTATTGGATGGATCACAGGGCCCCCAATGGAGGAGCTAGAGAAAGTACCCAAGGAGCTAAAGGGAACTGCAACCCCATAGGTGGAACATTATTATGAACTAACCAGTACCCCAGAGCTCTTGACTCTAGCTGCATTTGTATCAAAAGATGGCCTAGTTGGCCATCACTGGAAAGAGAGGCCCATTGGACTTGCCAACTTTATATGCCCCAGTACAGGGGAATGCCAGGGCCAAGCGGTGGGGGTGGGTGGGTGGGGCACTGGGGGGGGAGTTTATTGGGGACTTTTTGGATAGCATTGGAAATGTAATTGAGGAAAATACCTAATAAAAAAAAGAAAGAAAATAAAAGAAACGAGCAAAATCTGGAGAAAAGTATAAACAAAGAAGTGACAAGTTTCCTGAAGGAAAAACTAATGCTTTTTGTTGATGTTTTAATTAAATGGTATTTTAATCAAAAAAAAAAAGAGATTTTCATTAACATGCCTGCTTGTCTCTGATGAGCTGCTTCTCCTTGTGGGCTTTAGATTCTTTAAGCTAAACACACACAAGCTTCTTCCTACTTCTACTCTCCAAGTATGTTCTGTTACAAGAGAACCTAAACTTCTGCCTTTGCCTGAAGGATTTGTCTAAGAAAGAGGAGGCAAGTAATACCTTTCTCTTTTGGCTATTACCACTATTTCATTAAATAGTGAGTATATAAAATACAATATAGGGTTTCTATCTCAATCAGTCTTATTTTTATTATTTTTTTTGAGTCTACAATTTAAATATAACATTTCTCCCATCCCTTTCTTCCTTCCAAACCCTCCCGTTTGAGGGAGAGCTATCCTGCTCTCTTTCAAATTTATGGTCTCCTTTTTTTCCCCATTAATTGTGATTGCATGCTGTCTTAGTCAGGGTTTCTATTCCTGCACAAACATCATGACCAAGAAGCAAGTTGAAGAGGAAAGGGTTTA
The DNA here is from genome assembly GCF_978045245.1 of Mus caroli. Lineage (NCBI taxonomy): Eukaryota > Metazoa > Chordata > Mammalia > Rodentia > Muridae > Mus > Mus caroli. Next base: position 70,000,044 of record NW_028227257.1, on the reverse strand, counting down.
TTCGGCTTACCCTTCCCTACTGCTGTTCATCACCAAGGAAGTCAGGACTGGAACTCAAGCAGGTCTGAAAGGAGGAGCTGATGCAGAAGCCATGGAGGGATGTTCTTTAGTGGCTTGTTTTCCCTGGGTGTTTATCCTGATCTCTTATAGAACCCAAGACTACCAGCCCAGAGATGGCACCACCCACAAGGGGCCTTTTCCCTTTGATCACTAATTGAGAAAATGCCTTACAGTTGGATCTCATGGAGGCATTTCCTCAACTGAAGCTCCTTTCTTTGTGATAACTCCAGCTGTGTCAAGTTGACACAAAACTAGCCAGTACACATGCCGATCATATATGCTCATGTATATACATATATATTACTAAATATAACCTGTTCAATCCATATAAAGCTACTTGTTTGTATGCTTTAAGGCTGACAATTTGACACTAGACAACCAATAGGTAAAAAGCATTATTTTTTGGACCAGATATTTGCAATTTGAAGCCATGGGACTCACTTGGGATTCATATACACATAGTTTTAGATAATGGAATTCAGCTTAAAATAAAATGAAAGTTAACTACCAGTGAAGCAATTGCAAGCATGGCCCACGAGGGTCTGGATCAGGTTCTCTGCATATATGTTATGACTGTTAGCTTGGTGTTTTAGTGGGACTTCTAACAGGAAGAAGAGGTGTATTTCTGATTTTTTTTACCTTCTTTTGGGGTTCTTCCTATTGGGTTACCTTGTCCAGCCTCTATATGAGGGCTTTTGCTCTGTCTTATTATATCTTGTTTTGCCCTTTTTGGCTGTCATCTTTTGGAGTCCTGTTCTTTTCTGAAAAGAAAATGGAGGATGAGTGGATCTAGGGGAGACAGGAGGCAGGAAGGAGATGGGAGGGATGGAGGGAGAGGAAACTGTCCTTGGGAAGTATGAGACAAGAATTTATTTCTAATAAAAAATTAAAAAATATAAAACCTGGAACAAAAAATGATTAAAGCCAACAAAGAACTTTCTAGTCAGGCTTCCTTCTCCTCCTCCAACTTTCTGTCTGTTTCTGTGTCTAAACAGATTCTCTATACTGGAGTCGTGGTCTACGCCCCTGCTCTGGCTCTCAACCAAGGTGAGTCACTGGGCGTACTTCATCTCAAAATTTCTGAATTCTCAGCTTTGAAAATATATATCTGATACCTTGTGGGGGATATACTCTAGAGGTCACTATATATGTGGAGCTCTAAAAGTGTACTCAATACTGAAAATAGTATAAAACTATTACTAGATTTTGCTTTACAAATCTTCTTGCTTATAAACACACAGTTCAGTTGCATGTGGTTTGTTTAGGTGTTTCAGTTTTGCTTTCCAGTATTTGAAAGTATTTGAAATGATGTCAGATTTGCTATTGTACATTTATAAGTTCTCCATATGTCTTCTGTGTTGAATATGAGTTCATAAAGCAGAAGATCTCATCATAAGAGTAAAAGGTGTCTATGACTACATTGATATGTATACAACCCTTTTGAGATAATAGAATCCTGGAAATAAAAATAAAGGAAAAATAGCAACACAAAAGGTACTTTTCTCACTGACAGCTCCTATATTGAAGGAGCATAACAGTGACAGTAATTGAACTGGGAAGTACTAGTTCTTAAAATTAACTAAAAGCAACAACAAACCAGGGCCTAGGATCTAAGCTACAGAATCAGAGGAGGTCAAATCTGCTGTTATTTTTTGTAGAGAAGTTTCCTTTACTGTTTTGTAATGACTTTTCTTCTTTTGTAGTGACTGGTTTTAATCTATGGGCCTCTGTGTTTGCAACAGGAATCGTTTGCACATTCTACTGTAGTTTGGTATGTACAGAGCTTAAAAAAAAACTAGTATAAACTACTTTCTAAAATGGGATAAAGATACATTTCCAACCAGAAGCTATCTAATGATGGAGGAAATTGCTATTCTAAAACTAAATGAAAGCAGTATATTGCCTTATCTGTCATAATTTCTTGAGGAAGTCACTATTATTTTCCTTAAAAGTCTTTGTAGTATCTATTATAAAGAGAATTTGTTCATTTAGAACAAATAAAACTTTATTGTTTTGGGGCCTCTGTGGGTAGCAGCTTAGGGTAGGACTGTCTTACTAACCTTGGGTCATGGCAGGAATCTGAAGTGACTTATGTTTCATAACTTACCTTGATTCATGCAATGTAAAAAAAAAAAAGGAGAGAGAACGTGTCTGGAGAAAAATCCAATTAAGCCTATAAAACAACCTATTAAAATCATAAAATAATAGTTTTATTCAGAAGAATAAAACAATTGACATCAAGAAAATAATGATTACTGAGAGATAATTTAGTGAGAGAAATATCTGAAATATCTCCTTAACCAAAAGATAAGTGACCCTTTATAAGCTCTGAAAAAAAATTATACTTAAGAACACTTAAAAATTATAACATTAAATTTCTTTGGATACTATAAGAAAAATAATAAAAATACATGTATATGAATGATCAAGGACAGCTGTCATTTAATAATTCTGAAGGTTCTGTGACTATTTTGTCTTTTACTTATAGATTACATTTAATATTTTGATTATAAAAATTCTCAGTTCTCAAGTAAGCAGTGTGGTACCGATAGAATTTTATATATTTGTGGCAATTAATTGAGATAAATAAGTAGTTAATGTGCACTTACTTTGTATCTACTTCACACAATTAAAAGATTTTATTCTGCTGAATCATTGTATAATTTACTGCTATACTTTACCAGTTATTACCAGTTAGGTACATTGTCTATCTGCCAGAGCAAAGAAAAATAATTGACACATTATAGCTGGCTATACATGTATTTTGCAAAATGCTCAGATCATATACCCTTTGTAACATATACACTGCATAACTTAATATTTCTCAACATTGAAACACTTATCTTTATCACATACATCTTCATACTTTGATTTAGAAGAGGCACCTTCTCTGTCTAATTTGACCAGGTATGACAAGTTTGTTGCTCTAATAGAAAAGCAACTAGACTCTAGCATAACTTTTAGATGTGCAACTGAGATTGCACAGAAAACCGTAGCTCCCCAGGGAAATCTCCCACCATGCCCACCCACTTATAAGTAACAAAACAATGTAATATAAAAATAATTTAAATGTGTGATAATCAGAACTAATATTTGCAAAGTGTGTGTAGTGTTTGGACAAGAAGCATCAGGCTTCCTGGAGGGCAATCTCATAAGTGTGTCTTTATTATATTAATGAGTTTTGGAATCCTGTCAATGTACGTGAGGTTGGGACTTTCTTACTAAGTTTAGGTCTTTTGAGGGATCTGAAGTTACTGAGTTTAAAAACTCATTTTGTGTTGTTCAATGCAAATATAGTATTCTATATTTATTCTATGGAGAATAAATCCAGGTTAGCACTATAAAATCATCCAATTAAAATCCTAAGGTAAAATATCATCAGAAATAGATGAAAATACCAAGAATGAGGAACAGTAAAACCTCAAACAAGATTTAACCTCTAAGGAATGCCAATACTGAATTGCAAGTTGTCGAATAAGGAACAGATATGCATAAACTAGTATAATAAAGTATTAGTGTATCATGTAGTATATATCACGTAGTATATAGTACAGTGATGTACTGTATTAGTAAGAATTTACTATAAGTATATCATGAATGGCTATGTTATGTAGCGTGAAATATTAAAAAGGCAGTCCACTCTATCACTGGCAAGGCACTGGCCTATTTTTATGCTCTGGAGACGATCTGATCTGTAGCCCTGAAATCTCACCATCCAGCTTGCTAAGTTCCCACTTGTGGGTTGTTACCACATGCTTCCAAATTCCCACAACCTTTTGGGGTGTATTTCCTGCAAACCCATGCTTTGCCGCAGTACCTTTCTCTCTGGAACCCAGCTGAGTGTCCGCGTGAAGGAAAACACCACACAAATTAGTTCAGAATTAGCAGGTAACTCAATTGCTGGGCTCAGCACCTAACATGCTAATTCATAAGCCATTTTAAGTTTAACTCCTCTGCCCAGTGATTGGTTCCCTGAAATCTTTATTCATATGGAAAAGGTTCTGCCACACATTTACAACTATTACAACAAATTGGATTTATTTGAAGAGATGATTTTCATCTTGGAAGATATATATATGAAGAAATAACAGTGTACATTCAGAAAGATGATGAATGAAAGAAAAGAAATGAAGATATATTGATAACAAAATAATATTTAATTTATGTTCAATTGGAGTCTAGGAGGAGAATATACCAAGAATGGAGAAAAGACAATATTTACAAAAAGTATATTTCAAGTTCTATAGAACTGATAAAAGGTAGAAATCTACAAGTTTAGTATGTCTTTAAAGACGAGAAGAAAAGTCCCTCTCTAGACATCTCTAGTGAAAGCACTGAATAATATACACAAGGAAGACCTAAAATAAAGCTGATGATGTAGAAAGAAGCTATGCAGGCAGATGTCTTGGCAACTTTTATTATTTATTATAGCTAGAAACAGGAATAGTATGTTCAATGATGGAGAGAAAGCACCTCTCAAATTATAGTTAAGTTCCCAAGAAAGCTATCTTTGAGTATCAGTTAATCTGAGTCTTTACAACTAACAAATCACCCCCTAGGAATAATACAAAGGAAATGCTGTGAAGGGAAGGGGATACACTGACTGGCTTAAGTAGTGTAGTTTATGAGGAGATAGGAAATATAGCCTGAATGAGTCTAATCCAAAAGTCCAAAGTACCACACAAATCTGACACTTATTGAGGATGCTGAAAATTCTTTAAACTTTAGAGCATCTCAGATGTTGTACATTAGTGCTACTAGCAACTCTATCATAAACTTTGTATGAACATTCTCAAATCTGTAAGACTCTGAAATGTGAAGCACTTCTTTACCTATGCACTTAATGCAAATGTTTCTGAAGTTTTGGCACTTGATAATTGTTGTTTTAATGTAGTTTATAAGTAACATTATTAAATTTCTAATTATTATTTGTAACATAAAATATGAAAAATATAATAGTTGCTATATATAACTATGGGTTTAAATAATGCACCCCACAAAGTATTAAACGATAACATGTGAGTGAGGAAGACAGAAATCAGATTTAAAGCTTTCAAAAATCTTGAATTTGGAGCACTATTGAATTGTTGAAAATTTGTCATTAATGAATGGGGGAGAAAATTTCAAGAGCATCTATGTAATAAAACAGTCAAAATGAGAAAGTGGAGTTTAAATAAAGTATCTCAATGTATCTACACAAGAGAACAGGAAAGTAAGTATTGACAGAATAAGAAATGCTTAAAAGTAAGTAGGAATAAGTCTTTATGTTTCAGTAGTCACTGTGTAAAGAACCAAAAACAGTCATACACTGAACCAGCTCTGTGCTTCCAGTCTTTCTCACACAGTCTGTATGCCTAAAACCAGCATTTATTCATGATCAAATTATTGCTTTCAACCATTCACAGAATAACAAGCTAGTTAGTGTGGAGTTGAAATTCTTTCATTAGCTGTATCCAAGTCCCTCATCTATCCTTACCCCACCAAACCTCTGTTCCATCTCTTTTCTATCTAGCCAGGCAAGAGTGACAGTGCCTCACCAACAAACTATTTATCCAGCAGTGACTTTCTTTATTATACTCTCTTTATTCTTTGATCTTGTGGATGATCCACACTTGGGAATTAATCAATGGAAGAGCTTTTAAAAGTGATTCCTGCTATCCAGATCATTTGCAGTTTAGGAGTCAGTGCAATTACATTAATTAAATATAGTGAGAGGGAGGGAGGGAGGGAGGGAGGAAGGGATGGAGGGAGAGAGAGAGAGAGAGAGAGAGAGAGAGAGAGAGAGAGAGAGAGAGAGAGAGAGAGAGAGAGAGAGAGAGAGAGAGAAGATAGGGAGGTAAGGATGGATAGAAAAAGGGAGGGAGGGAGAGGACATTTGAGTCTGTTCTATTGGATTGCCAGCTGGTGCTCAGTTATGTGCAGAATCTTATACAACTTGTAGCTGTCAGTGGCCATGGGTTCCTGGGTTCCTGAAAGGAAAGATGGGGTTTTGGATGGGAAAGGCTGTAAGAGAAATAATGAGCCAAGACAAAGTTCTGATCAAGGCCAATGTTTACTTATGAGTCTGAGCTTATAAGGGGGTTGGGGGGGACCCATCCTCCACCATGCCAGGATCTCATCACTTTGTCAGGATCCCTGCTTTGTCAGGATAGTGTCAGGAAAACAGTTTCAGCCTCTCAGCAGGTAGTGGCATCTTGGAGGAAAGCTGCAGATGTGACAGGACAAAAGACTTTACATAGGTTGGAAGACTCCACCATAGGTGGGCTAGCAACTGTGGCAAATCAGGTCTGAGCAGCCTGCTCAAGGCTGGGAGGAGGGCACAAAAATGAATGATAAGTATGCTCTGAAAACGTAAGTCTTTAATATTTCATCTGAAAAACTGAGGTTTGACTCAGAAAGGATTAACATCTGTGTTTCTGTTTTTTGAGACAGAGATTCACTATTTGCACTGTATCCTGGAACTCGCTACGTAGACTAAGCTGGCCTCAAACTCAGAGATCTGTCTGCCTTGGCATCCCAAATGCTGGGATTAAAGGCATGTGTTACCATGCTTATTGGGTTTGGCATCTTTAAAGACAATCAAGATAGTGCTATACTGGAGATGTGTATGTGATCATGGGGGGGATTTATTGTTCTTCAAAACATTATTTCAAAACTATATGCAAATATAATGCTTTTAGCAGAGACTTCAATGATTAAGATTATGGTTTAATTTTAATTACCAAGCAAATGGTGGGCAACTCCAGTATCTCTGAAACTAAAGATAAATATGTCAACTTTTCATAGAAGTTACTGACACTCTGGAGGAGTAACAGAATGATAATTCCATTTTTTAGTGTTAAAAATATTACCTCCTTTCATTTTACTGGCACTTACTCACTTACAAAACACCTTTATATGCCACTTCATTTAAATTTTCCCTAATTGCCTTTGCCATGTTCATGATGGTCCTAGGGGATTCAGTGATGGAATGCTACAGCAAGCTCCCATTTTTCTCCTTCTTTCTGCCCATGTGCTTTCAGCAAGAACTCTATATTAGAATCATTTGTGGAAATTTTGAAACTCAGAAAGAAAAGAACAAAAGCCTAGTCTCAGTTAATTTCTCAGTTAATTTAGGACTCCTGAAGAGGAATATGGACATTGTTTTCTTCCTGCCCCCTCCTCTACAAGGGAGGCAGGTTTGGTATAGTCACCGCTTTAATCTCTTGCCTAATAATTATGGTGAACTTAACTATTTGATTAAACTTTCTGAAACTCTGGTGTGATTGCCTGTCTAATTGCCATGCTGCTTTTAACACTCCTCACCCCACATATATGTAGAAACGGATACTTATTCCTTCTTAGTTGTTTGCTGTGTGTGTCCCTGTTTTTGTCTTCTGTCTCTCTATGACTCTGTCTCTCTGTCTCTGATTCACTCTGTCTCACAGTTTCCAAATGTGCTGCCACTAGTTACATTAAAACTCTAAATTTGTCCAGCTGGGCCTGTGTGTTTTGTACTGAATTCTTTCATTTCTTCCTCATCTGTATTTAGTGCACTATGAGAATCTTATCTCTGGAATAGCTTTCAAAACCAGAGACTTTTTTTCCTTTTCTGCTCTGCTTCAAACCATTGATTATCTTGGATATCAATAATAACTTGGAGCTTTCTATTCTACTGCAACCTTGTAATTACAGTAGCTGACCAATGGCTACTGTGAAACAAATCTCATTCTAAGGGCTCTCTTTGCTTTTGGGGGCATCATTTAAATGGTCTTGTCTAAATATATCCATTCTGACATCCAGAAAATTTACCAATGTTCCTTTTGGTCTATCCACACCTCACACCTGTATCTCCCAGAGTTCTCTCATTTCCTCAGAAACCTACATTTCTTTTCCCTTCTTAATTTGTGTTCTGAATCTCATACATTTTTATTTATTCTTCAGAATTTACCCTAACGGCTATTTCCTCAGACCAAGTCATGACTCTACTGTATTTATCAAAAGTAACTAGTCTTTCATTACCCTTCTCCCACTTTTAAGTAAAAATTTGTATTTATTCTTAATTTCCAATTCTACCACTAACCTTAAAAACTCATAGAGTTTTTTTCATGAGGTCCTGTCTTCTTCTCTCAACATTATATCACCATATTTAACCAGGACTTGCCCTTTAAAAGATGCTCAGTAACAGGTCAGAATGAGTTCCTATGTGATTCAGTGGTGGGGAAACTATATGAGTTGAAGGGGTTACAAATCCCTTTTTCAATAACTTGTACCATTCTTCCCATTTCAGGGAGGTTTAAAAGCAGTGGTGTGGACAGATGCATTTCAGATGGTTGTCATGATTGTGGGCTTCTTAACAGTCCTCATCCAAGGATCAAATCATGTTGGTGGCTTCAACAACGTGTTAGAAAAAGCACGAAACGGATCCCGGCTACACATTGTTGAGTACGTTCAACGCTATTTTTTTATGCTTTATAAAATTTAATTACATGGCTTTATAAAGTGATATAAGCAGGGTATTAAAAATATCTCTGTTATTGCCTTCTTTCTGTGTCCTAGCTTTGATGTAGATCCTCTCAGACGGCACACTTTTTGGACAATTACAATAGGAGGAACTTTTACTTGGCTTGGAGTCTACGGAGTGAACCAATCAACCATCCAGAGATGCATCTCTTGCAAAACAGAAAAGCATGCTAAGCTGTAAGTTGTTGATTGAGAAAAAATTTTCTATGTTATCTTTTACCTTAGTGAGTCATTAAAGAACTCATGCATGTGAAAGAGAAAAATAAGATATTTATCTATTCTGTTCAAAGTCTTTGTATGCAATTGTATGTATGTGTGTGTTTGAGTGTGTATGTGTGTGTGTGAACATGTATGTATGTGTATATATATGTATGTATGTATGTATGTGTGTATGTATGCATGTATATATATTTATGTATGTATGTATGTGTATGAAAGTATGTGTTGAGGGTTAGTGGGTAAATGTGGAAGCTAGAGGAGGAAGTTGGATGCATGCTTCATCACTCATCATCTCAATTTCTTGTTTGTTTGTTACTCTTTTGATACAGGGTTTCTATAGATAGCTCTAGATGTCCTGAAATTCACTCTGCACACCAAGCTAGCCTCAAACTCACAGAGATCTGCCTATTTGTACCTCCTGAGTGTTGGGCTAAAGGCATATGCCATCAGGCCCCTCCAGGTCTTACTGTTTTGAGACATGACCTTCCTTGGTCCTGGAGTTAGACTGGAAGCCCAGTAATACTCTTATGTCTGTGCTTACCCAGCCCCAGAGTGCATGGACAGCCATGTCTTGCTTTTCACATGAGTGCTAGAATCCAAGCAGGGCTACATGCTCATGTAGCAAGTATTTGTACAGCCATTCCCACAACTATTTTAGTCAGACGTAACTATTTCCACTTCAGCATACTCTGTTTGGCTTTTCTCTCGATTAATTTTTGTCTTTATTTACTGAGAACTAAATAGGCTAGATTAGGTGCACTGAGTAAGGAAGAGGAACAAATCATGATTCTTGCTTATAGTCTCTATGGAAAGATAGCCCTGGTCATTTTTGATTCATTGTGTGTTATCTTCAGCTGTAGCTTATTTTGTATGTGTTAGGTAATTTGAGACATGTTTTGATATTTTAAATAGTTAATTTCAAAAAATGGTAACTGATGAATCAGGCAGCTTCATTTCAAATATCTCTTGTGGCACCACCGAGGGGATACAGGCATGAAGCTTTTACAGTACGAACACAGAAGAAAGCAAAGAACACATGCTATTGATTAAAGCTACATAACCGCCTTGCTTGTTCATCCCTATGCGAAGTCCTAGTTCTCTGAGTTGCTTACCGTCTTCTCACAGGTTTGCCTTAAGCTTCTGTTTCCCTAAATGTAGATACTTAGGAAAATGGAACAAATCAAGCTTCACAAATCAACCAAAGTTAAGTTCCCTCTATGTCTAACTCTCTGCTTCAGGATTCTTTAACACAACTAGCTAAACTTAGGATTTCTAAGGAGAGATTTAGGAAGTATAAAATGTAAGGCATGTGTCTGTGGCTGCTGCAGCTCTCACAGGGACAATTTATTGCAGAATATGAGAATAGGCACAGTTACATTTTCTAGGTTCCAGCAAAAAAATCCAGAACAGCCCACTTGCAAGAGAGAAAGCAAGACATTTTATTTTATACAGCAATCAGAAATCCCCAAATTTCACTCCATTTCAATCTCAGAGATCCTCCTCAAGATTCCTGACCCTAGTCTAGTCATTTGGAGTACTTCTTCACACAATTTTAAAATATTTTCAATATAAATTTATTTCCACTGTATGAGACATAGAATTGTCTCAAAATAACTCAACCATTTGTAAGTTTAATTCTACAGTGGGAACTAACACATCACTATATGTATATTTTTAAATTAAAATTGAAGAGACCAGATATATCACCTAGTATTCTATCAAGCCACCAGTGATGTATGAAAATTTTGTTACAGTAAATTATATTAAATCAGCTTTCCAAACACATGGTCATCACTTTATCATATACATGAAATGATGAAAAATACATGTGGCTTTGATCTTAAAATTCATTTAAAATTCAAATTTAAATAAAAACCTGCTTTTAGATGACCTAGAGTCAAATATATCTATAAAGAGAATAATCTTTTGGTGAAATAAATAATAACATTCTCTTTTCCCTTTAATATTCTTATTTAGTTTTGAAATAGGATTTCTATTTATTCCAGAATAGCCACAAACTTCTAGGTTCAAAACTGTTTCTCCTCTGCCTCTTAAAATGTTAGTACAATAGATAATTACCATATGCCTAGATGTTACTTTCTCTTGTGAAAGTAATATTTAATTTCTGTTTCTTAACAAATTAATAAATGGATGTTAGGAAGTTTAAGTTTCTCATCATTTTTTTTTTACCAAAACACCAAGGATAACATATCTTATTTGTTAAGAGTTATCATTTATTAAACAACACAATGTTTAAGGAAGGCCATTACCCCATGTTTGTGCAAAAACGTACAGACACCCAAATACTGGAAGAATGTATGGATGTGAGCATGTATACACATACATATATTTTTTTATGTAACTCAAACTGCATGCCATGGCCGCCATGAAAGAAATGTATATCCTTACATTTAAATGTGGAATCATCTTCTAATCCTGAGGGAATTAAAACAAACAAAAAGGGCCAGTATGAGTCGTCACATTGAGATTTTTAATTTTATCAGCACAATGTAAAGCCTGCCTACTTTTAAGTCTTCCATGAGATTAAGAATGTGAGTAAAATCTTGACAGTCAAATGCGTACATGAAAGTAAAGTAATATATAGTATCTTGAAAAAGCACCCATCTGAAATTGTGCATGTGTGCTGTAGAATAAAGTTAATTTCTGCAAATAATGTTTAAGATGATCTTCCTTTTGTTGATTTTTTCTGTTGTATCTAAAATACTTGACTTTAACTTTTATCTGCTCTCATCTCCAAAACAACTGTAACCAATACTCCTCTATTTTTAAGTTATCTTACTATTATCTCCCTGGAAGAACATTTTTTAAAATATAAGTTTGCTTTTTTTGACAGCTTCATTAATTGACTAGCAGGAAATTACTTAAAGTTATATAATGGGAATAATCATTATGTAAAATTTTATACAAAAAATAGGTCATATACCACACACATTGCAATCTGGTTGAAAACTCTTATTCAAAGGAAAATTCATCTAAAATCTTTACTTATTCATATTTGGCAATTATTCTAAAATCTGTGATGACCCATTTAATGTGAAGTTGTAAACTGTAATGCTTCCTGGAGGCTGGAGAATGAGTCCTTTGAAGTGTGCCCTTCAGTCTTTGCTGAGCTGCAATGTGTCAGAACAGTTGCTCATGTCTTTTCTTCTAGTGCCTTGTACTTTAACTTGTTGGGTCTCTGGATAATTGTGTCGTGTGCTGTCTTCTCTGGCTTGATCATGTACTCCCACTTCAAGGATTGTGACCCTTGGACTTCTCGTGTTATTTCAGCACCGGACCAGGTATGCAGTTTTCTGGTTCATAGCAGGAATATGTTATGTAGTGGTAGAATTATCCTTTTCTACATAAACCTACTCCCACTGGCTAAGCACAAGCCTCTGGGTTCTTTCCCTACCTCCAGGGTGACCTCACACACAGTATATTCTAATATATAGAAGTAGGCCTACAGAAAGAGAACACTTTTCCTTTTTCATGAAGACAGTCGGAAGACAGGCTAAGTAGAAGGCAAGCTTCAATCCATGTGTCTGGCTGTTGGTGATTCTCTTTTCTATGTAGTCTAAGAATTATTCATGATTCTTTAGTTGAAAACTGAACAAAAATGAACATAGCGCCAAGTACTTGGAATTAAAGATTTTAAAATGGAGCCAGAGGATCAAGAATTGGTTACAGAATGGATTTGAGAGGGTTTCCTGTCCTATATGAGACCATATTACAAAACTACAAAACACAAACAAACAAACAAACAAAACCAAGGTAACATCAAATAATAAAATGGAACAAATAGGTTGAATTAGGGGAAAGCTGGAAGAAACTTAGGAGGAGGGTGACCCCA